>NC_133620.1:309858972-310218972 GCF_048593235.1 Sminthopsis crassicaudata | reverse complement strand
ATAAATAATGTTTATTGCTTTGGGGTAATTTTCAAATATTTCTTTTCCTCAGCACCTCA
Organism: Sminthopsis crassicaudata; assembly: GCF_048593235.1. Classification (NCBI taxonomy): domain Eukaryota; kingdom Metazoa; phylum Chordata; class Mammalia; order Dasyuromorphia; family Dasyuridae; genus Sminthopsis; species Sminthopsis crassicaudata. Next base: position 310,218,913 of record NC_133620.1, on the reverse strand, counting down.
TGTATAATCAATTACGTAGTGTTGTCTTTCTTGCTGTTTGCAGTATTTTCTCTTTGACCTGGGAGTTCCGGATTTTGATTATAATATTTCTTTTTAAAATATTTTATTTTTTTCCAATTCCATGTAAAGATTATTTTTTAAACATTAACTTTTAAAGATTTTAAGTTCTAAACTTTCTTCTTTCCTTACATTTTTTTATCTCTTCCTAAGACAGCAAGAAATTTAATGTATGTGCATTCATGGAAAACATTTCCATATTAGTCTTATTATAAAAGAAAACACAGTACTCCTCTTGCCCCCTTCGCCCCTCAAAAAAAAACCCAGAAAAAAATGAAGTAAAAAATCATGTTTTGATCTGTATTTAGAACTTTGTCTTTTACATTGTAAGTCATTTGAAATTTGGATCTGTGTATTGCTGAGGATAATTGATCATAATTTATAATATTACTGACTATGCTGCAAAATATTCTCTTGGTTCTGCCATTTGATTTAGAATCAGTTTATATAAATCTTTCCTGTTTTTTTTGTTTTCTGAAAGCATCCTGTTCATTATTTCTTATAGAATTTCAACACAGTCATATATTACAATTCATTCAACCATTTCCCAGTTGATGGGTATCCTCTTAATTTCCCTTTTTACAGGCAGCTAGGAAAAACATTTCAAATGCATAGGAGCCACAGTGAGGATTATTCAGGATCTAGCAGCATCCATATTAAAGGGTTGAAGAACCTGGAATCTGATATTTCTTTTTTCTTTTTTTCCTTTTTATCTTTTTATGCTTCTTTTTTTTAAAAATTCATTTTATATTTATAAAAATTTTATTTTGACAGTACATATGCATGAGTAATTTTTATAACATTATCCCTTGTATTCATTTTTTTCCAAAATTTTCCCTCCCTCTGTCTACTCCTTCCCCTAGAAGACAGACAATCCCATAAATATTAAATGTGCTACAATATAACCTAGATACAAAATGTGTGTGGAAATCCAATTTTCTTGTTGCACATTAAGTATTAGATTCCAAAGGTATAAGTAACCTTATAATAAGGATAAGATATAGATAAATTCATATCTAATTTCTGCCATACTAATTTCCAGTTTTCCCAGCAGTTTTTGTCAAATAATGAATTCTTATCCCAAAAGTTGGTATCTTTGGGTTTGTCAAACACTAGATTGCTATAATTGTACACTATTTTGTCCTGTGAACCTAACCTGTTCCACTGATCAACTAGTCTATTTCTTAGCCAATACCAAATGGTTTTGGTGACTGCTGCTTTATAATATAGCTTAAGATCAGGTACAGCTAGGCCACCTTCATCTGACTTTTTTTCATTAATTCCCTTGCAATTCTCGACCTTTTATTCTTCCATATGAATTTTGTTGTTATTTTTTCTAGGTCATTTGTAATGTTCTGCTGTCTCCAGAAACTGCTGATTTGCTTTCTGGGAGATCTGCTGTCTCAACTCAATCTCCCAGCAAGACTCTTCTTCCTGTAGAGAGCTGTCCCAACTCTGACCCTTAGACTCCTTCTCCAGGCCCCAGGTTGTCTCTTTTATCCTCCCAGAGAAGGGGCATGTAAGAACTCAAGGGATAATGGGAAAATTACTTCAACCAATGAACTTGCTCTTTTTAAAAGTTGTGTAAACTCCTTTTCATATGTAAACTCCTCCTCAGAAGTTCAAAGGGCCAGAAGCAAAAGGTGTGAACTAGAAAATTGTAAAGTACCGACTTAGCACTTAGTAAGAACCTAACAATCATTAATATAGTTTCTTGGAAGTCTGATTGGTATAGCACTAAATAAATAGATTAGTTTAGGGAGTATTATCATCTTTATTATATTAGCTAGGCCAATTCAAGAGAACTTAATGTCTTTCCAATTACTTAAATCTGACATTATTTTTTATGGCAAGTGTTTTGTAATTTTGCTCATATAATTCCTGACTTTTCTTTGGTAGATGGATTCCCAAATATTTTATACTCTCGACAGTTGTTTTGAATGGAATTTTTCTTTGTATCTCTTGCTATTGCATTTTGTTGGTGATGCATGCTGAGGATTTATGTGGATTTATTTTGTATCCAGCAACTTTGCTAAAATTCTGAATTATTTCTAATAGTTTTTTAGCAGAATCTCTGGGGTTTTCTAAGTGTACTATCATATTATCTACAAAGAGTGATAGTTTGATTTTCTCATTACCTACTCTTATTCCTTTAATATCTTTCTCAACTCTTATTGCCGAGGCTAGCATTTCTAATACAATATTTGAATAGTAATGGTGATAGTGGGCAACCTTGTTTCACTCCAGATCTTAGTGGGAATAGTTGCAATCTTTCCCTATTACATATGATGCTTATTGATGGTATTAAATAGATGCTACTGATTATTTTTTATACTTTATTTTTTTTGACAGTACATATGCATAGGTAATTTTTTTTTACAACATTATCCCTTGTACTCCCTTCTGTTCTGAATTTTTCCCCTCCTTCCCTCCACCCCCTCCCCTAGATGGCAGGCATTCCCATATATATTAAATATCTTATAGTACGTGCTAGGTACAATATATATGTGCAGAACCGAATTTTGTTGTTGTTGCAAAGGAAGAATTATATTTGGAAGGTAAAAATAATCTGGGAAGAAAAACAAAAAAAATGCTCACAGTTTACACTCATTTCCCAGTGTTCCTTTTCTGGATGTAGCTGATTCTGTCCATCATTGATCAATTGGAATTAGACTAGCTCTTCTCTATGTTGAAGATATCCACTTCCATCAGAATGCATCCTCATACAGTATCATTGTTGAAGTGTATAATGATCTCCTAGTTCTGCTTGTTTCACTTAGCATCAGTTGATGTAAGTCTCTCCAAGCCTCTCTGTATTCCTCCTGTTGGTCATTTCTTACAGAACAATAATATTCCATAACATTCATATACCATAATTTACCCAACCATTCTCCAATTGATGGAAATCCATTCATTTTCCAATTTCTAGCCACTACAAAAAGGGCTGTCTCAAACATTTTGGTACATATAGGTCCCTTTCCCTTCTTTAGTATTTCCTTGGGATATAAGCCCAATAGTAGCACTGCTGCGTCAAAGAATATGCACATTTTGATAAATTTTTGGGCATAATTCCAGATTGCTCTCCAGAATGGTTAGATTCTTTTACAACTCCACCAACAATGCATCAGTGTCCCAGTTTTCCAACATCCCCTCCAACATTCATCATTATTTGTTCCTGTCATCTTAGCCAATCTGACAGGTGTGTAATGATATCTCAGAGTTGTCTTAATTTGCATTTCTCTGATCAGTAGTGATTTGGAACATTCTTTCATATGAGTGGAAATAGTTTCAATTTCATGATCTGAAAATTTTCTGTTCATATCCTTTGACCATTTATCAATTGGAGAATGGCTTGATTTCTTATAAATTAGAGTCAATTTTCTGTATATTTTTGGAAATAAAGCCATTATTTTAGAGCCTTTACCTGAAAAAATATTTTCCCCATTTGTTACTTCCCTTCTAACCTTTTGCATTAATTTTCTTTGTACAAAAGCTTTTTAATTTGATGAAATCAAAATTTTCCATTTTGTGATAATGATCTCTAGTTCTTTAGTCACAAATTCCTTCGTCCTCCACAAGTCTGAGAAGTAAACTATCCTATGTTCCTCTAATTTATTTATAATCTCATTCTTTATGCCTAAATCGTGGACCTATTTTCATCTTATCTTGGTATGTGGTGTTAAGTATGGGTCCATGCCTAATTTCTGCCATACTAATGTCTAGTTTTCCAAGCATTTTTTATCAAATAATGAATTCTTATCTTGAAAGTTGGGACACTAGATTGCTATAGTTATTCACTATTTTGTCCTGTGAACCTAACCTATTTGACTGATCAACTCGTCTATTTCTTAGCCAATATCAAATGGCTTTGGTGACTGCTGCTTCATAATATACTTTTAGATCAGGTACAACTAGACCACCTTCATTTGATTATTTTTTCATTAATTCCCTTGAAAATTCTCCAACTTTTGTTCTTCTATATGAATTTTGTTGTTATTTTTTCTAGGTCATGAAAATAGGTTCTTGGGAGTCTAACTGGTATAGCACTAAATAAATAGATTAGGGAGCATTGTCATCTTTCTTATATTCGCTCGGCCTATCTAAGAGCACTTAATGTCTTCTTGCCAATATGTTATTTAAGATTTTAGCATCAATATTAATTAAGGAGATTGGTCTATAGTTTTCTTTCTCAGTTTTCAACCTACCTGGTTTAGGTATCAGTACCATGTCTGTGTCATAAAAGGAGTTTGGTAGGAATCCTTCATCCCCTATTTTTTCAAATAGTTTATATAACATTGGGGCTAATTGTTCTTTAAATGTTTGGTAGAATTCACATGTAAATCCATCTGTTCCTGGGGATTTTTTCTTGGGTAGTTGATTAATAACTTCTATTTCTTTTTCTGAGATGGGACTATTTAAGCAATTTACTTCCTCCTCTGTTAATCTAGGAAGCCTATATTTTTGGAGGTAGACATCCATTTCACTTTAGTTATCAAATTTATTGGCATAAAGTTGGGCAAAATAACTCATTATTTCTCTAATTTCCTCTTCATTGGTGGAAAGATCCCTCTTTTCATTTTTAAGACTAACAATTTGATTTTCCTCTTTCCTTTTTCTGATCAGATATACCAAAGGTTTATCTATTTTATTGGCTTTTTAATAAAACCAACTCTTAGTCTGATGTATTAATTCAATAGTTTTTTTTTTTTACTTTCAATATTATTTATTTCTCCTTTTAATTTTAGTATTTCAAGTTTGATTTTTTGTTGGGGGGTTTTAATTTGGTCTTTTTCTAGCTTTTTAAGTTGCAGGCCCAATTCATTGATCTTCTCTTTCTCTATTTTATTCAAGTAAGCCTCTAAAGAAATAAAATTTCCCCTTATCACCGCTTTAGCTGCATCACACAAATTTTGGTATGCTGTCTCATCATTGTCATTATCTTGGGTGAAATTATTAATTGTTTCTATATTTTGCTGTTTCACCCAATTATTCTTTAAGATGAGATTATTTAGTTTCCAATTACTTTTTGGCCTATTTACCTCTAACTTCTTGTTGAATGTAGTTTTTATTGCATTGTGTTCTGAGAAGAAAGAATTTACTATTTCTGCCTTCCTGCATTCAATTTTGAGATCTTTGTGTCCTGATATATGTTCATTTTTTTTATAGGTTCCATGAACTGCTGAGAAGAAAGTATACTCCTTTCTATCACCATTCAATTTTCTCTGAAGATCTATCTTACCTAATTTTTGTAATGTTCTATTTACCTCCTTAATTTCTTTCTTATTTGTTTTGTGGTTTGATTTATCTAATTCTGAGTGTGCAAGTTTGAGATCTCCCATTGTTATAATTTTGCTCTCTATTTCTTCTTGCATCTCTCTTAACTTCTCCTTTAGGAAGTTAGATGCTATACCACTTGGTGCATATATTTTTAGTATTAATATGGCTTCATTGTCTATGCTATCCTTTAGCAGGATATCTTTCTTTCTCTTTTCTCTTTCTTATCCCTTTTAAATAGATCCATTTTTGCTTTTGCTTGATTGGAGATATACAGATGGCTACCCCTGCTTTTTTGCCTTCTCCTGAAGCATAATAGATTCTGCTCCAGCCTTTTACTTTTACTCTGTAAGTGTCTCTCTGATTTAAATGTTTCCTATAAACAATATATTGTAGGGTTCTGACTTTTGATCCAGTCTGCTACATGTCTCTGCTTAATGGGAGAGTTCATCCCATTCACATTTACAGGTAAAATTACTAATTCTGTATTTTCTGCCATCATATTATTCCCAGACTATGCTTTTTTTCCTCTTGTCTCCCCTTATCCCCTTCCCCAGTATTAGACTTATGGATCCCACTTGTGTCACGTAGCCCTCCCTCCCCTCTCCTTTTAAGTCCCTTCCCCTTTCTTGTACCTTTCCCTTATTCCTCCTTTCCTTTTCCTTTTTCCGCTCCCCCTTTATAATGAGGTGAGAGAGAATTCTCTGAAAAACAAATATGTAAATTATTTACTTTTGAGCCTACTCTGATGAGAGTAAGATTCACACAATGTTCTTCCCCCTCTCTAAATTCCCTCAGATATGATAAATTTTCTTTGCCTCTTTCTGTGATGTAGTTTCCCTCTTTTTGTCTCTCCTTTCCCATTTTCTGATAGTATCCCCTTCCCTTTCTAATTCCCTTTTTATGTTATATCAATAAAATCACATTATACATGTGGACTTTCTGTATATCCACAACAGAAATACAGTTCTCAAGAGTTTCTTTTACCTTTTTCTGCTTCTCTTGAGTCTTGTGGTTAGAGATCAAATTTTTTGTTTAGATCTTGTTTTTTTTCTTAGAAACAAATGGAAGTCCTCTGTTTCATGAAATGTCCATCTTCTTCCATGGGAAAAAAAAATGCTAAATTTAGCTGGGTAGTTTATTCTTGGCTGCATTCCAAGTTCTTTTGCCTTTCAAAATATCAGATTCCAGGCCTTTCAAAATTCTTTAATGTGCAGGATCTTGAGAGATCCTTATTGTGGCTCCTTGATATTTGAAGTGTTTTTTCCTGGCTGCTTGCAATATTTTTTCCTTAGTCTGGTAGTTCTGCAGCTTGGCCCCAATATTCTGTGGTGTTTGTTTGTTTGTTTGTTTGTTTGTTTGTTTGTTTGTTTTTAGGGTCTTTTTTAGAATGTGTTGATGAATTTTTTCAATGCCTATTTTCTCTTCTGTGTCTATTATCTCTGGACAGTTCTCTTTGATGATTTCCTGTAATATAGAATCTAGGCTCTTTTTTTTTTTTTTCATCATAATTTTCGGCAAGTCCAATAATCCTCAAATTATTTCTCCTATATCTATTTTTCAGGTCTTTTGATTTTCGCAGCAAATATTTGACCTTATTCTCCAGCTTTTCCTGTTTTTGATTTTGCTTGACTGATTCTTGGTGTTTCAATGAATCATTCATTTCTGTCTGTTCAGTCCTGATTTTTAATGAGTTGTTTTCTTCATTAGCTTTTTTTACTTCTTTTTATACATGTCCAATTGAGTTTTTAAATGAATTATTTTGTTCTTTGGAATTTTTTTCCAGTTCACTTTTTTTTTTGTGAGTTATTTTCTTTTTCCAATTAACAAATCCTACTTTCTTGGGAATTCTTTAGCTTTTTCAATTCACAAATCCTACTTTCCTGTGATTTTTTAACCTTTTCCAATTCACAAATTTTGTTTCCCTGCACTTCCTGTGAATTCTTTATCTTTTGCAATTCAAAGTTCAGGACGCTGTTACTCTCTAGCATACCTTCTCTTTCCTTTGCCCATTTTTCTTCTAACTCTCTTTTGAGGTCTTTAATAGTCTCTTCTAGGAGAGAGTTATATGATGAGGGCCAGGTAACATTCCTCTTCAGTGTATTATCTGGACACTGTCGCTCTTAATCTCCTCGGGGTTGGAAACCCGCTCTTTTTCTGTATAGAAGATGTCAATTATTCTCTTCATTTTTTTCCTCATTTTTAAAAATCTATGGGGTCTGCCATCAGGGTAAGGAGATTACCAGCTTCCTCTGCAGAACAGGGATAGTATGGAAGGCAGCTTTCTTGTGAATGGGCTGCAAAGGTAAGAGGGTGCTCTGGGAGAGGATTTTCCCCTCCCACTGGAAGTGATTTAGAGCTGGTTAGCATGGCTGGGTTGTGGGAGTGCCCAGTGAAGAACCCCAGCTGTGTAGCCTAGTGACTGTCTGAGGCTAGAGGCTGAAAAGTGAAAGAATCACATCCCCATGCCAAAAACCCCCCTTCTCTGTTTCCCCCCCGCCGTGGGGCCGTGGATATTAGCAGCTGACCTGCGAATAGCCCCAGTGCAAATACTGGAAGTGTCTCTGCCCCAGGAAGCACAGTTGCTGCTGTAGAAGTTCCACTGCCTCAGGCCGAGCCCCCCACTATGCAGATTAAAGTCTGTCCCAGGTTGTGTCCCACTGCCTTGCAGATTCTTAACTGCCCCAAGGAAAAACCCTGGACAGCAGAAGAAGTCTGCACAGCTGTGCTGTGATCTATGCTGAGTCTGTTCTGGTTTGGGGTAGCTATAGGCAGTGTCTGGCGTTTTTTTTTTTTTTTTTTTTTTTTTTTTTTTTTAATGGCTTGATTTCTCTGCTGATCTGCTGTTATACAAGCAAGAGTAGAGCAATCAGCCTATGCCAGAGTCCTCTGTCTCTGTAGCTTTTCTAACCCCAAAGGCCTCCCTAGCCTGATCTGCACAATATGCTAGCCTTTAGTCTATCACCTTCTGCCACTGGTCTTTTTCTCCACCCGTCAGGACAGACCTTTTCTGATGAAATTCCAGATTCTCTTCAGCTGATAAATTGTGTTTGTAATCTTCGTGGTTTTACCAGTCCAGCGATATTTTTGAGGCTGAATTAAATAGTTGATATTGAGGGTGAGAGAGAGGTTAGAAATTTTCATGTGCCTTCTCTGCCTCTTGGAGTTTTCCTTTAAATGATAAGCAGCATATATCTAAAACAATCAACAAGGATTATACATAATGAGACTAAGGTAGAAGCACTTCCAATAAGATCAGTGGTGAATCAGGATGCCCATTATATTCACTAATATTTAATAATGTACTAGAAATTTAAGCTTAAGCAATAAGAGAAGAAAAAGAAATTAAAGGAATTAGAGTAGGCAATGAGGAAATAAGACTATTACTTTGCATATAATATAAGAATATATTTAGAGAATCCTAGAGAATCAACCAAAATTACATGAAACAATTAAAAACTTTAAAAATTGAAGAGTATAATGTAAACCCACAAATTTGGTGATATTTTTATATATTAAAACAAATCTCAACAGCAAAGGATAAAAATAAAAGTCCCATTTAAAGAAATTATACACAATATAAATTACTGGGGAATCTATCTGTAAAGACAAACCCAGGAACTATATGAACACAATTGCAAAACAGTTTTCATACAAATAAAGTCAAATCTAAATAGTTAGAAAAATATCAATTGCTTATGAGTAGGCATAGCTAGTATAATAAAACAACAATTCCACCTAAATTAACCTACTGAATCATTGTCATACCAAAAAACTGCCAAAAATTACTATATAATTAATAATATATAAATAATAAAATTTCTCTGGAAGAACAGAATGACAAGAATAATAAAGGAAATAATGAAAAAAAAAAGGCAAAGGAAATTTACTTAGCTGTACCAGATGTAAAATATATTAAAAAACAGTAGTTATCAAAAAATTTGCTACTGGCTAAGAAACAGAGTAGCTGATCAGTGGAATAGGTTAGGCTTACCAGACACTATAGTCAATGACAATAGTAATCTAATGTTTGATAAACCCAAAGAATCCAGCTTCTGAGATAAGAATTCACTTTGCCAAAAATTGCTGGGAAAATTGAAAAATAGTATGGTAAAAATTAGTTGTTGACTAATACCTAACACCCCATACCAGGAATAGGTTGAAATGGGTTCAAGATTTAGACATAACAGGTGATATTATAAGCAAAGATAGTTTGTATGTCAGATCTTTGGAGAAAGGAAGAATTTATGACAAAACAAGAAATAGAGAACTGTATGAAATGCAAAATAAATCATCTTAATTACATTAAATTAAAAATCATGCAGAAATAAAATCAATGCAGCCATGATTAGAAGGGAATAAGAAAATTGGGAAACAATTTTTACAGCCAATATTTCTGATAAAGACCTCACTTCTAAATATATAGTGAACTGGAACAAATTTATAAGAATGCTACTCATTTCCCAATTGATAGTCAAAGGATATGAACAGACAGTTTTCAAATGAAGAAATTAAAACTATTTATAGTCATATAAAATGCTCTAAATCACTATTAACCAGAGAAATGCAAAACTCACCTCTCTTTCTGAGAAGTCAGAGAGAGTGTGATCACCTGTGTTCTGCTTGAAGTAAGGGATATTTACAGCAGAGTGCTTATAGTGAGCTCTTACTCAGTGTGATTGATGAGATAATGATTCTCTAGTTCACACACACTTAAGCACTAAACATGAGGTTCTGAATGTAAGGACCTACACTCAGCAGTTCGATTGTCATGATTATAAACTCAGTGGAGAAGTCCCTGTGACCCAAAAATAGGGTGAGTACAAAAATAGACAAGCAGGAAACTTTGGGTAAAGGCTAAACTAGTCACTTTCATTTTTCAGCTGAAATGGGGCAAAAACTAAGAAAAGAACCTCCCCTACCTCAAGGGAAATGTGTAGCATGTATAATTAGGTTAATAAAGAAGCAGGGTTTGTTGGTACCTTTTAAGCAGATCACTGGACTACTAAACATATTAGAGTGAATGTCTCCTTGGCTCTCTAAGGAAGAAAAATTAGAGCCATATATGTGGAAAATAGTGAGAGAGCAACTAATTGAATATTTCAAAGCTGTAGGTCCTGATTCAATTCCTGAGGAAACATTCCTCATGTCCAATACAATACATTTGGCTTTAAAAGAGCCCACAATTGCTAAAAGAAAGAAACAATTTTAATGAGAACAGCCAGACAAGGAAGTGTGAGGAGAAAGAATAGGAGGGGGATAGTACTGGTAAAGCAGCTGAAAGGCATGGAGAGTTGGACAAGGAAAAAGTTAAGTATCTTAAGGACAGTGCTGATGAACTTTAAGATGTGGTGCTTCTCACTTTTATAGCTCAGTTTCACTTTCGCTACACCTGTGCAGGCACCCTTAGGGCATTTCTCAGCTCCTGACTTTCCTCCCTCAGTTTTGCCTTCCAGAGCAGAGAGAGGAAGAGAAGTGGGAAGCGCAGTGACACCATCAGCATCACCCATGCAGCATCTTTGTCCACCCCCTATGACATTATTACAAAAGGCATTAGTTAAAGCTAAAGAGGAAGGACAAAATACATCTGATTTGAAAATAGAAGCATACCTGTGATTGAAGAGTTTGACTCTTCAGGTCAAGCCAGGAGAAGCTATATTCCTTTTAATCTAGAAATTATCAAAGATCTGAAAAAGGCTTGCACTTTTTTATATTGTCCTATATTAAGATGGTATTAGAGAATTTGGCTTATGAAATTTTAACCCCTAATGATTGGAAATTGATAGCAAAGACATGCTAAGAACCTGGACAAAACTTCTTGTGGCTCTCTGAGTATAGTGAACTCTGTAGAATACAAGCACAGGGAAATAGGCAATCTGGAGTTAATATACCAGTCACCTTTGATCAACTAACAGGTTAAGGTAATTATGCAGACACTTTATTACAGATTAATTATCCCATGACAGAATATGAGCAAATTGCTTCTGTTGCTATCAAAGCATGGGGCACCCTCCCAGGAAGACAAGAAGAGGGGAAGCCCTCACCAAAATAGTGCAAATGAACTTTTTGCTGATTTTGCAGGATGTCTCCAGACAGCTGCATTTGAACTATTGGTGTAAATCTAGCAACAGAAATTATGATAAGACAACTTGCTAGAGAAAATGCTAATGAGGATCATAGAAGAATTATACTAGGACTACAAAAAGGTTTGCCTTTAGAAAAGATCATGAGACACTGTGCCACAGTGGGCACAAATACCTTTTATTTCCTGGCTGTGATATAGACTTTTCAAGATCTGAACATGGGAAGACAGGTCCCTTTTGGCAAGGGATTTCCAGAAAGACAGATCAATGCTTTCAATGTGATAAAGTAGGGCATTTGAAAGTTCAATACTGGCATAAAAATATAGTCAAAAAATAGAGTGGGAGAACAAGATCCAAAACCCCATGTCCAAAATGCAACAAAGGCTTCCATTGGGCATCAGAATGTAGATTGACTCAGAAAAACAGGAAGCAGGGTTTGGCTCCAAGGATTCAAGCAAAAAACACTTGGGGCATGATGGCAGCCAATGTTGCATCCAGAGAATCTTTAGAAGTTCAGTACTCCAACATAATCAATCAACCGAGAAGCAAACTGATGGGGGAAAGGGATTACCGTTGGGGAGAATTGAGTTGTATGTAGCTGGGATTACTGAGATATGCCCTGGAGAAGTGAAATCTGTCCCTTTCTGGCCTATAGATCCTTTGCCTTGACACAAAGTAGGTTTGATCATTTCACTTCCCGACAGTGCTTACAAAAGTGTCTACCCATACACTGATTTGGGAAGCTGGGGAATGTGTAGCTAATATACTAGTCACAGGTAGCATCAAGTTTCCTGAATCACAATCCTGATATGCAGTATGGCGATAGTTGCCCAGATTCTGACTCCAAGCAATACAATCCAGTAATATTCTAGACTGCAGCAGTTACAACTGACCATCCTATGCTCACTATCTATATAAATGGCATAACATTAGAAGGATTGGTAGACACAGGTGCAGATCATACAGTCATTAGAGGTACCAACTGGCCCAGTCACTGGCCAAAGATTAAGGCAGACACCTTTATGTCTGGCATAGGAGGATGAATAGCAGTTGAAGTTAGTACTACTTCTTTGAGATGGAATTTTAAAGACAAAACAGGAGTTTTTGCTCCTTTTATAGTAGACAAAATCCCCCTCAATCCATGGGAAAGAGACATTTTACAATTAAGATTGTATTAGGATTACAAATGAGTACTTCAGTTTTTTTGGGCAGGGCAGCTGCTGAAGACCTGCCAACACTTTCATCTGTTTCTATTCAATGGAAAACTGATACACCAGTGTGGACAGAACAGTGGCCCTTAGGTAGCGATAAAATTCAGGCCTTATTAGATATAGTACAGGAGTAATTTTACCAACCTTCTCTATGTCCTTGGAATTCCCCAGTATTTGTTGTAAGAAAGAAATCTGAAAAATGGAAGATGTTGACTGATTTAAGAAAAGTAAATGAACAGATTGAAACTATGGGAACTCAATTGATCAATGATGGACAGAATCAGCTACACCCAGAGAAGGAACACTGGGAAATGAGTGTAAACTGTTTGCATTTTTGTTTTTCTTCCCAGGTTATTTTTACCTTCTGAATCCAATTCTTCCTATGCAAGAAGAAATTTGGTTCTGCACACATATATTGTAACTAGGATATACTATAACATATCTAACATGTATAAGACTGCTTGCCATCTAGGGGAAAAGGTGGAGGGAAGGAAGGGAAAAATCATAACAGAAGTGAGTGCAAGGGATAATGTTGTAAAAAATTACCCATGTATAAGTACTTTCAAAAAAGAGTTATAATTCTAAAATAAAAATTAAAATTAAAAAATAAATAAGGCTGGTGCATTTAAGGAAGGAAGGAAAGAAAGAAAGAAAGAAAGAAAGAAAGAAAGAAAGAAAGAAAGAAAGAAAGAAAGAAAGAAAGAAAGAAAGAAAGAAAGAAAGAAAGAAAGAAAGAAAGAAAGAAAGAAAGAAAGAAAGAAAGAAAGAAAAAAAGAAAGAAAGAAAGAAAGAAAAAGAAAGAAAGAAAGAAAAAGAAAGAGAAAGGAAGGAAGGAAGGAAGAAAAAAAGGAAGGAAGGAAGAGAAAGGAAGGAAGGAAGAAAAAAAGGAAGAAAGGAAGAAAGGAAGGAAGGAAGGAAGAAAGGAAGAAAGAAAGAAACTATGGGAACTCTTCAACCAGGACTTTCATTACTCAGTTGCCTAGATTATAGCCTCTCTGGGTTATAGACATTAAGGACTGTTTCTATTCTATTCTTCTAGACAAGAAGGATATGAAAAGATTTGCCTTTTCAGTGCCCAGTGTTAACTTAGCTGAGCCTTATAAAAGATGTGAATGGACTGTTTTGTCACAGGAAATGGAAAACAATCCTACACGTCAAATGTATGTTGCTGCTGCTCTTATTCCAGTAAGAAAAGCATTTCCAAAAGTAATGTTATTACATTATATGGATGATATCTTGGGGTGTGCATCTGAGGAGCAAAGGTTAGAAGAATGTCTACAAAAGATCATAGAAACACTAAGGAACTACAAATTGCATTATAGCTCTAGAAAAATTCAAAGACATGCTCCTTTTTAATATTTAGGATATGAAATATACCCTAAGGAGCTTACAGTACAAAACCTTTCCTTAAGAACAACTAAACACCTTAAATTATTTTCAGAAATTGATAAGAGATATCCAATGGATGCATCCAGAGTTAGGCTTGACTACCTATCAATTTCAAACATTGTATGACATTTTAAGGGGAAACAGTGCTTTAAACTCACCATGCCAGCTTACAAAAAGAAGCTCAAAAGGATTTTAGAGAAGTTGAACTGTTTTATCCAATGTGGTTGAAAGAGTCACTCAAAAACCCCTGAAAATATCAGGTTTTGCTACAAAAGAGGCACTCACAACAGTCCTTCATCAAGGAGACAGTGTGATAGAGTAGATGAACCGCCCAGCACAACTAGAACAAAGCCTTATTCATTATCTAGTGCTTGTGGCTAGAATTTTATTAAAGGCCATTGAGGAAGCAGTACAATTAACTGGGATAAGACCTGAAAAAATATACACCTTTTATATTAATGCACAAATTAATGCATACTGTGAAACCATCCCAGAGTGGAAATCTTATTGGCCCTGACTCCAAATTTTGCACACAGGTCTCCGTTAAAGATAACCTGGCTATTACATAATTGGTAATGGATTCTTGAAGAAAAGATTTCTAAAGTTCCTCTTAAAGGACCAATTATCTTTACAGATGCATCCGAACATAATATTTGTGCTGTATACTTTCATGACTCAACTATAAAGAGAGTAGTCAGAACTTCTTTTCAGTCCACTCAGCAGAATGAATTGTATGCAATAATGCTAGCTCTTACTTATTATCAAGGAGATGTAAATATAATATCTGGTTCAGCTTATTCAGTAGGTGTGGTACAATGAATTGCCATATAATATTTATGGCTTCTAATATATATCAGTTATATTTTAAGGAACTTCAAGAACAAGTAAGAAAGCATCAAGGCAAGATCTATATCTTGCATGTCCACTCTCATAGTGGACATCCAGGTCCTATTTTTGATGATAATTCAAAGGCAGATGCCTTCTAACTATGTTGGCCTGTTGGCCAATACTCCTTTATTTCAGGAAGCCCAAGAATCTCATTCTAAATATCATCAGGCTTGAGCTTTACATTTGCAATTTGGGATAACAAAAGAGGAAGCTAGGGACATAGTAATATCCTGTGCAGCTTGCCTTCCTTTCTGTGCTCCTATGCTACCCTCGTGGTTTGACACCCAATGAAATTTGGCAAATGGATCTTACCCATTATAAATCTTTTGGTGGTCTGTCTTTAATCCATGCTATAGTAGACACCTTTTCAGGATTTACTTTTGCAATACAAGCAGCAAAAGAGATAGCCCAAGTGGTCAATGAATTCCTTATACAAGCCTGTGCAATTATGGGTGTGCCACAAGCAATCAAGACAGCTAATGGAACCACATATCCTTCTAAACATTTTGCACACTTTTGTGCACAGTATTAGATTTTACACACCATTGGCATACCTTTTAATCCTCAAGTACAGGCAATAGTAGAGAGGAGAAACAAAGACATCGAGATACTCCTCCAAAAACAAAAAAAAGGAGCCACAGGTAACCCTAGAGAACGTTTAAATTTGGCCCTTTATATTATTTTGTTGTTGTTGTTGTTTTTTGATGGAGATGCACTGGCTCTGGCAGACAGGTTTCATAATTCACCAGAAGGGCAGTGTCCAAAACAAAACTAATGTAAACAAGATTAGAAGGGAAGCAATAAATTGGGAAAAAAATTTACATACAAAGGTTCTGAAAAAGGCCTTGTTTCCAAAATATATAGAGAATTGACTCTAACTTATAAGAAATCAAGTCATTTTCCAATTGATAAATGGTGAAAGGATATGGACAGGCAATTTTTAGATGATGGAATTGAAACTATTTCTACTTATATGTAAGGGTGTTCCAAATCACTATTGATCAGAGAAATGCAGATTAAGACAACTCTGAGATACCACTACACACCTGTCAGATTGGCTAAGATGACAGGAAAAGATAATGATGAATGTTGGAGGAGATGTGGGAAAACTAGAACATTGATGCATTGTTGGTGGAGTTGTGAATGGATCCAACCATTCTGGAGAGCAATCTGGAATTATGCCCAAAAAGTTATCAAACTGTGCATACCCTTTGATCCAGCAGTGTTACTACTGGGTTTATATCCCAAAGAAATACTAAAGAAGGGAAAGGGACCACTATGTGCCAAAATGTTTGTGGCAGCTCTTTTTGTGGTGGCTAGAAACTGGAAAATGAATGGATGCCCATTAATTGGAGAATGGTTGGGTAAATTGTGGTATATGAATGTTATGGAATATTATTGTTCTGTAAGAAATGACCAGAAGGATGAATACAGAGAGGCTTGAAGAGACTTACATGAACTGGTGCTGAGTGAAATGAGCAGAACCAGGAGATCATTATACACTTCAACAACAATATTGTATGAGGATGTATTCTGATGGATATGGATATCTTCAACAAAGAGAAGATCTAACTCAGATCCAATTGATCAATGATGGATAGAATCAGCTATACCTAGAGAAGGAGCACTGGGAAATGAATGTAAACTACTTGCATTTTTTTTTTCCTTTCCAGGTTATTTTTACCTTCTGAATCCAATTCTTCTTGTGCAACAAGAGAACTGTACAGATCTGCACACATATATTGTATCTAGGATATATACTTTAACTTATTTAACATGTATAAGATTTCCTGCCATGTTGGGGGGGTGGAGGGAGGGAAGGGAAAAGTTCGAACAGAAATCAGTGCAAGGGACAATGGTATAAAAATTACCCATTCATATTTTCTGTCAATAAAAAGCTATAATTTAAAATTAAAATAAATTAAAATAAATTAAATAAATAAAAATAAATTTAAGAAAAAAGAAGAAGAAGGGCAGTGTCCAGTGCAGACAGCTCCTCTATCTTTAGCTAATTGCCAAGTGATTTGGAAAGACCCAGAAAGTGGTGAATGGAAGGGACCAGATACGTTAACTGCTTGAGGGAGAGTGTTTGCTTGTATCTCTACAGATGGAGAAGGAATCAGATGGGTGCCAACAAGTCATATCCACCTTTTCTATCAGAAAGGGAGATGGAAATGAAGGAGCAGATCAAGGAAACATCTGATGGTTCTATCTTTGATTTTATGCGCCACTGAAAAAGCATGAAAGTGAACATCAAAAATTGTTAATGAGACTGTAGCAGGACTTCAAAACCTGCAGGAATCATTGGATTCCCTGACACATGAAGTGATAGACAATAGACTGATTTTGGACTACCTCAGGCTGCTGAAGGACGTGTATATAGGATTGTTATTTATATACCCTCCTAGGATTTATGGAAATGTTTCTTACTTTCATGCTGATTCAAATTGATTGCTGTATTATTACATGCTTGTGTAATATCACTCATGCTGATAGATTTATGTATATCTGTTCAACTAAAACAAAAACAAAAAGCCAGAAAAAAGTAGGAGATGTAGAAGGCCACAGATAGTGGGGGAACTCTGGGTAAGGTATAAGACCCTTCAGCCCAGAGGAACCTGCTAACAATATCTGGTTTGGCTCCCCATTTTTCTTTGGTGTTCTCATTTCCCTTCCTGAGAAGTCAGGGAGGGCTTGACTACTCGTGTTCTACTTGAAGCAAGGCATACTTACAGCAGGGTGCTTATAATTAGCACTTACTCAGTGTGGTTGATAAGATAATGATTCTCTAGTTCACACATACTGCTTTGTATAAATATTCCAGTGCATGTGAAGACTGTCTTCCTTCCTCCCTTCCTCCCTTCCTCCCTTCCTCCCTTCCTCCTTTCCTCCTTTCCTCCCTCCCTTTCTCACTTTCTCCTTCCCTCCCTCTCTCCAACATGACTAGTTCTATTTTTTTCCCCATTTTCACCAATTTTTTAAAAGTCAGAAGAAGAGTCCAAGAGTGGTAGATGATTTTGTTGTTGTTGTTGTTGAATGACCAAAGTAGCTATTTGTTGTCAAAGTATAAGGGTATTATGCAAGATAATACAAGTAGAGATTTCTAAGATCCTTCAAAACTTATAAACATGACCTTTTACTTAGGTTTTTCATGAGGGCAAATAATGCAGTTAGAAGACAATTTCTTGAGCTTGAAATGATACTTTAGAGTTATTTTGAATTATATTTCTTTTATTATCAGTGACCTAGAGAATTCTTTTACAATTTGAATTTTTTAAAGAATGTAATAGGGGCAGCAAAGAATCAACTAGCCAGCAAAACTAAGCATGATCTGTCAGGGAAAGAGACAGACATTAAATGAAAAAGGGGATTTTCAAATATTTTTGATGAAAAAAATGAGCTGAACAGAAAACTTGATCTTCAAATATAGAACACAAGATTCTTGGAGCACAAAGTTTTGCAAGAGTGAATATTGAGAATTGTATTTGCATACATTTTAAAAATAAAAAGCTCATAAAAATAGAAGGAGGGAAAAAGAAATTCAATGGGGCCAAGGTAGAGGTAAGGGGAGAGGAATACTAGAAATGTAGGTGACATAAAACCAAAACATCAATAAAATTTATTTTGAAACAACAACAAAAAAAAACATTCAGGACTTGAAAATTTAAAGATTAAAGATGTTTAGACCTAAAAACAATATTTGAGAGCATTTAATACTTCTTAATTTCCAGAAAAAGAAGCTGAAAGCCAAAGAGGTGAAGTGATTTACCCAGTATCCTATCAGTAGTAATTTCACACTTGTCCTAATCTCATACCTTATTCCAGTGGTGTCAAACTTTTTAAATAAGGGAGAGTTCACTGTCCCTTAGACTTTTGGAGGACTGGGCTATAGTAAAAACAAAAACTCATATTCTGTCTCCTCCCCTCAGCCCATTTGCCACAACCCAGTGGGCCGCATAAACGTCCTCAGCATCTGGCCCGCTGGCGGTAGTTTGAGAACCTCATGTTCTTTTTACTGTATTATCCTATATCAACTTTGTTTTCTTTACTTAGGAAACAAAAAAAAATTAAAATTATTTCAATTCAATTTAACAAATATTTAATCAAGTGTTTACCAGATTCAAGGAATTGTGCTCTATGATAGGAATAAAAAGATGAAGTAAAGAATAAATCCTGTCCTCAAGGAATCTTTTACTTCATTGCAGACATTGGTAGGATGAGAGATTAGACATAAAGCTGTAACATAACACATGATAATGAGAATAAGGCATAAGAAATTCGAAACAAAGTAGCAAATTTAAGAAAGAAAGAGATAATTTCATAAAGACCATAAAGCGCAATTCCCATAATTCACAGATGACGAGGTTAGGTATAGAAAAGTTAAGACTTGAGTAAGATTATATAGGCAGTAAATTGGAGATTTAAACCTAACTCTTTTGAATCTGGATTCACTACTCTTTCCATCAAACCGTATTACCTCTAGAGATGTTTTCACATTCAGAAAAGTCAGACAGTTCTAAGCTATTGTGTATGGGAGGTAGGTAGCTTATCCCAGTATTCCTTAAAGAATGCAAGAGAATGCAGGAAAATTATGGAAGAGAGTCAGTGAACAGTCCTATTTGAATGAAATACAGAGCATAAGAAAGAGAGTAGTGTGAAATAAGGATAAAAAGAGAGACAAGAGATCGTGGAAGGACATCTATGTCTGCATCAGTAGTGTTTACATTATTTAGTAAGCAATATTAAATCACAGAAAGATTTTTAGTGGAGCAGAAACATCAGAGTGGTAGTTAGGGAAATTATTATGTGAAGGATGGTGGTTGTGAAACTCAGCATATGGATTTAGAAGGCTAATATACTCCTACTTGAGAAAAATGATGCGGGCTGTTGTAGCAGAAATATAAAAGAACATAAAATTGTGTGTGTGTGTGTGTGTGTGTGTGTGTGTGTGTGTGTGTGTAGAACCAACAAGATTTAATGGGAATGTATTTGTATAGTGAGGGATAGAGAGTTGGCTTGAAAAATGATTTATAATAAATTTCTGTTAATTGAGTGATTGATTTACCTTGCCTTATAATATCAATTTTAAAAATTACATTTTTGATGCATTTTGCTTTAAACACAGTAGAAAAATGCCAACAAAAACTTAGTGATGCTTTTCTTTCTTTCTTTCTTTTTTCCAAAATATAGGCATAGTTAGTTTTCAACATTAACCTTACAAAACCTTGTGTTCCATTTTTTTCTCTTCCCTCCCCTTACTCCTTCCCTTAGAGAGCAAGTAATCCAATATATGTCAAACATGTGCAATTATTCTATACATATTTCCACAATTATCGTGCTGCACAAGAAAAATCAGATCAAAAAGGGAAAAAAGTGAGAAAGAAAACAAAAAGGAAACAAACAACACATGAAAACACTATGTTGTGATCTATATCCAGTTCCCACAGTGCTCTTTTTGGATGCAGATGGCTCTCTCCATCACAAGTCTATTAGAATTGTCCTGAATCACCTCATTGTTAAAAAGAGCCATATCCTCAAGAATAGATAATCACATGATGTTGTTATGTATGATGTTCTCTTGGTTCTACTCATTTCACTTAGCATCAGTTCTTGTAAGCTTTTCCAGGTCTTTCTGAAATCATACTGCTGATCATTTCTTATAGAATAGTAATATTCTCTTTGAGATATAGACCCAAAGGGTATGCACAGTTTTATAATCCTTTAGACATTGTTTCATATTGTTCTCCAGAACGGTTGATCATTTCACAACTCCACCAAGACCGTGTTAGTGTTTTATTTTTTCCACATCTCCTCCAAAAGTCATCACTATCTTTTTTCTGTCAGTTTAGCTAATCTGAGAGGTGTATAGTGATACCTCATAGCTATCTTAATTTGATCAATTGAGAATTAAAGCATGTTTTTTATATAGCTAGAAATAACTAGAAACTTTAATTTCTTCATCTGAAAATAATCTGTTCATACCCTTTGATCATCTATCAGTTGGAGAATGGCTTATATTCTTATAAATCTGGGTCAATTCTCTATATATTTTAGAAATGAGGCCTTTATCAGAACACAGGGATATGAATTTTTTTTCTCAGTGTTCTGCTTCCCTTCTAATCTTGTCTAAATTGGTTTTGTTTATACAAAACTTTTCAACTTAATATAATCAAAATTATCCATGTTGCATTTCATAATGTACTCTAGTTCTTTTTTGTCCATACATTCCTTCCTTCTTCACAGATCTGAGAGGTAGACTATCCTTTGTTATTCTAATTTGCTTATTGTATCACTCTGTATGAATCATGAACCCATTTCAACTTTATATTTGTATAGGGTGTTAGGTCAAAGAGTCATTTTTGCCATACCTTTTTTCCAATTTTCTCAGCAATTTTTGGCTGGATTTTTGGGATTTATCAAACATTAGATTACTATAGTCATTGACAATTGTGTCTTGTAACCTAACCTTTTTCACTGATTAACTACTCTATTTATTAAGCAGTACCAAATGGTTTTGATGACCACTGCTTCATAATATAGTTTTAACTCTGATTCAGCTAAGTCACCTTCAATTATATATTTTTTTCATTAATTCCCTTGAAATTCTTGAACTTTTGTTCTTTCAGATGACTTTTTTTAGGTTTTAATTTCTTAGCTGTTTGATTGGTATGGCATTGAATTAGTAGATTAATTTAGGTATGATATATGATAAATATTAGCTCAGCCTATGTATGAGCACTTGATTTTTTTCCAATTGTTTAGATCTGATTTTATTTTGTGGAAAGTGTTTTGTAATTGTGTCCATATAGTTCTTCACTTTGTCTTAGCAGGTAGACTCCCAAATATTTTATATCATTTACAATTATTTTAATGTAATTTCTCTTTACATTTCTTGCTGCTGGACTTTTTGTTAACATGTAATGTTCTTCTCTAAAATATAATGTTCTCTGGGAGCAGGTTTCTTGGGGAGCTTCTGGAGACAGCCTTAGTTTCAGTTCAGTTCAATAATCATCCCAAATGCAGTCAGGAGTTAAAGTCCAGATCCTTCAAAATAGCCCAGTTAGCTTTCTTAGAGCCCTATATCTCTCCTTGGTTCTGAGAGCTCTTGCCACTAGTCCTTTGTCTCTTCCACCTTCTGCCTCTAGCTCCCTCTGAATACAAAACCTCCAGCCAGCACAAAGATGGAAAAATGACTCCATCTCTGAGAGTGGGCTTGTGGGTTAGTGGGCTTGTGGGAGCGCCTCCTTATATATGCTCTCTAGGTGTGAATCTTGTGCAACTCTTAATAAGTACTAAGTACATAATCATTATCTCTATCAATTCCAGTGACTTAGTACCTTGTTTCAAGTTCTGGTCCATAACACTTCCCATTTTCCTTTGATTTAGAACATAAGGTGGTCATGACCTCCTTGACTTCTCAAGGAGGTTAGAATCCCCCAAAAGAAAGTGATCATGCCTTCCCTGACTGTTCAAAAAAGGAGTGAAAACACCATAAAAAGAAGGTGATCAGGACCTCCCTGATGTCTTAAGAAGGGACATGAAAACACCAAAGGAAATGGAAAATCAAATCAGATTAGTGGGTTTGTGAAGGTGCTCACTCTTAAAAAAGGTATACATGAATCCATCAATATGGGAGGTATTACATGTAATTACATAAATTACATAGGCATATAACAACATAACATGCTAGTAGTGATGTAACAAATAATATGAATCAACTTGAGAAACTATATATGTCCATAAGTCCTAGAAATAGTCCAAAAGGAATCTATTGTCCATTAGTTCATGTGCCAGGAATCCAATAATTCCTACAAACTTTGAAGTCCTGCAATAGTCTAATCAACAATTTTTCATCTGAAGGAATCCAATGATTCCTGCTGGTTTTCAAGTCCTGCAACAGTCTCATCTTGTGTTAGGGAATCCAATGATTCCTGCAGATTTTGTTCTTAAAGTCTTCTTCTTTGTTTCCAGATTTTTCTCTTTTTCTGTCTCTCTCCAGGTGCTCATTGCCACCCATCTGTTTCTTTCTCCATCTGTTTCCTTCTCTGTCTATAGAAATATAAGCAAACCCTTTATCCCAAGCAGTTAAGCTATCTAGTCTCTTCTATCTACCACTTTCTAAATCTCTCCTCATTATGTTGTAATTACATTGGAGCTGTTTGCACTGGACACTTCCCTGTTAGTTTAAAAAGCTTCTATTATCCCCAATTGTAATCCCTTTCTGCTATCTGATTGCTTTTTGGATGACTGATCAAGTAATCCCTTTCTGCCATGTGATTGCTTTTCTGCTGGTAGGTCACACCAGAGTACTGACCTTCTAAAGATTCTCTGGGTGTAAACTCAGTTTCTATCATGCCCCAACTGTCTTTTGTATGATACCTTGGGTCTAGGCCCTGCCTCTCATTTTCCTGAGTCAATCTATATTCTGAAGCCCAGTGGAAGCCCTTGTGGCATTTTGGACATAGGATTTTAGGTCTTCTCTCACCCTGTGCTCTCATTCTATCTCTATATCTACATTGAGTTCTCTCAGATGTCCTATTTTTCCACACTGAAAACATCAATATATATTCTACAAACATCATTAGCATTTTCCTTAGCCAGATATCTGGTCATTATTTCTGTAGCTGCATTTTCTCCAATGGTTCTTGTGACAGCTGTTTGCAGAAATCCCACAAAATTTGCAAGGGTTCATTGGGACCTTGCTCTATTTTTGTGAAGGCTTCTTCTCGATCTTTTTGTCTGGGGAGGGAACCCCAAGCTTTTGTTGTAGCAGTGGGGATCTATTCATAAGCTGTTGTGGGGTAATTAATCTGTTCTGAATTCTCGCCATAATGACCTTCACCTGCTAGTTGGTCAAAAGTGACTTGTACATTAACTCCTGTTTGACTATTGCCTCTGTCTTGAATCCTACATAATTCATAATACTCTGAAAGCCACAACAAGTTTTATCTAGGTTCTAAACATGTCCTTGCTATGAATTTCCAATCACTGGAGGTTAGGATTTCATAAGACAAATTATCTAGTAACATCTTAACATAAGATGATGTAGCCCCATAAAGAATGCAAAACTTTTTTAAATCCTTAATTTTTTTCCAGATCAAAAGGAGTGATCTGAAAGGTGAAGCTCTTAAATTACAGGCTATGCATTTATTATTTTTTTTATTTTTAAATTGTATTTATAAATTTTTTGACATTATATATGCATGAGTAATGTTTTTTATAACATTATCCAAATTATCATTCATTTTTCCAAATTATCCCCTCCCTCCTTCTACTCCCTCCCCTTGATGACAAGCAATCCCATATATTTTACGTGTGCTAAAATATAACCCAGATACAATATATGTGATTAAATACCATTTTCTTGTTGCACATTAAGTATTAGATTCCGAAGGTATAAATAATCTGGGTAGATAGACAGTAGTGCTAACAATTTACATTCACTTTCCAGTGTTCCTTCTCTGGGTGTAGTTGTTTCTGTCCATCATTGATCAGCTGGAAGTGAGTTGGGTCTTCTTTATGTTGAAGATATCCACTTCCATCAGAATACATCTTCATACAACATTGAAGTGTACAGCGATCTTCTGGTTCTATTCATTTCACACAGCATCAGTTGATGTAAGTCTCTCCAAGCCTCTTTTGTATTCCTCCTGCTGCTCATTTCTTCCAGAGCAATAATATTCCATAACCTTCATATATCATAATTTACCCAACCATTCTCCAATTGATGGACATCCATTCATTTTCCAGTTTCTAGTCACTATGAAAAGAGCTGCCACAAATATTTTGGCACATACAGGTCCCTTTCCCCTCCTCAGTATTTCTTTGGGATATAAGCCCAATAGCAGCAATGCTGGATCAAAGGATATGCACAGTTTGATAACTTTTGGGGCATAGTTCCAAATTGCTCTCCAGAATGGTTGGATTCTTTCACAATTCCACCAACAATGTATTAGTGTCCCAGTTTTCCCACATCCCCTCCAACATTCATCATTATTTGTTCCTAACATCTTAGCCAATCTGACAGGTGTGTAGTGTTATCTCAGAGTAGTCTTAATTTGCATTTCTCTGATCAGTAGTGATTTGGAACACTTTCATATGAGTGGATATAATTTCAATATCATCATCTGAGAATTGTCTGTTCATATCCTTTGACCATTTATCAATTGGAGAATGGTTTGATTTCTTATAAATTAGGGTCAGTTCTCGATATATTTTGGAAATGAGACCTTTATCGGAACCTTTAACTGTAAAAATATTTTCCCAATTTGTTACTTCCCTTCTAATCATGTTTTATGCATTTATTTTTAAATCAGATATATCCTGGTCTTCATTTTTTGCCTTAACAAATGCCTTTTGTAATCTTATCATAGGCTGCTTCATAGGAGGTCCTGAATATGTTACTGCCTCTCCTCCTCCTCCTTCTCTCTCCACCTATGAAGGGTTAATTGAGGGAGGGAGGTCAGAAGATAGGAAATGCTCCTTTTGTGAAATGCCACACTCAGAATTGTACTTAACTCCATTCTTATGTGGAGGCAGCCTTAGTTTCAGTTCAGTTCAATAATCACTCCACATGCAGTCAGGAGTTAAAGTCCAGATCCTTTATTGTCTCCTTCAAAATAGCCTGGTTAGTTTTCTTAGAGGCCTATTTCTTTCCTTGGTTTTGAGAGCTCTTGCCACTAGACCTTTGTTTCTTCCAGCTTCTGCCTCTAGCTCCCTCTGAATCCAAAGCCTCCATCCAGCACAAAGGTGGAAAATGGAATGAATCTGACTCTGCCTGAGAGTAGGCTTGTGGGTTAGTGGGCTTGTGGGAGCTCCTCCTTATATATTCTCTCTTAAAGGTGTGAATCTTAGGAACTCTTAATAAGTACTAAGTACATAATCATTATCTCTATCAATCAATAGCACCTTGTTTCAAATTCTGGCCCATAACAGTAACAAATGGAAATGCTGATGATTTATGTAGATTTAGATTGTATCCCGCAACTTTGCTAAAGTTGCTAATTATTTCTATTAGTTTTTTAGTTGATTCTCTAGGATTCTTTAAATATACCATCATATCATCTGCAAAGAGTAATAACTTGGTTTCCTCATTACCTACTCTAATTCCTTTCATTTTTTTTTCTTATTGTTAAAGGTAACATTTTTAATACAATATTGAATAGTAATAGTGATAGTGGGAAGCCATGTTTCACTCCTGATCTTATTGGAAATGGTTCTAGTTTATCCCCTTTACATATGATGCTTGCTTATGGTTTTAAATAAATGCTACTTACACATTTTAAGGAAACCTCTATTTCCATCTTCTCTAGAGTTTTTTTTAATAGGAAGGGTTGTTCAATTTTATCAATTTTTTTCTACATTTATTGAGATAATAATGGATTTCTATTAGTTTAGTTCTTGATATAGTTATTCATATATTGATGTAGTATATTGATATATTAAATTATGCTAACAGTTTTCCTAATATTGAACCAGCCCTGCATCCCTGCTACAAATCATATGTTGTCATAGTGTATTATTCTGGGGATAACTTGCTATATAATCTCTTTGTTACTATTTTATTTAAGATTTTTGCATCAATTATTTTAGGGATAATTAATAATAATAATGATAAATTAGGGAAATTGTTCTATAATTTTCTTTCTCTGTTTTTACCTTACCTGATTTAGATATCAGCATCATATTTGTGTCATAAAAGGAATTTGGTAAGATATCTTATTTCTCTATTTTTTCCAAATAATTTATGTAGTATTGGAATTAATTGTTCTTTAAATGTTTGGTAAAATTCACTGGTAAATTCATTTGGCCCTGGAGATTTTTTCTTAGGGAATTGATTAATAGATTGTTCTGTTTCTTTTTCTAAAATAGGACTATTTAAGTAATTTATTTCCTCTTCTTTTAATCTGGGCCATCTATAATTTTTATAGATATTCCTCCATTTCACTTAGATATCAAATTCATTGACATATAGTTGGCAAAATAAATTCTAATTTTTGCCCTAATTTCCTCTTCATTGGTGGAAAGTTCTCCCTTTTCATTTTTGAGAATAACAATTTGATTTTCTTCTTTCCTTTTTCTAATAAAATTAACTAAAGGCTTATCTATTTTGTTGTTTTTTTCATAAAACCAACACTTAGTTTAACTATTAATTCAATAGTTTTCTTATTTTCATTTTATTAATCTTCCCTTTTATTTTTAGAATTTCAAATTTGATATTTAATTGAGGATTTTTATTTGTTCTTTTTCTAGCTTTTTACGTTGTAAGTTCAATTCATTGATTTTCTCTTTCTCTATTTTATGCAAGTAAACATCTAGAGATATAAATTTCCCTAACAATTTCTTTGGCTGCATACCACAAATTTTATGTTGTCTCATTTTTGTCATTCTCTTGGATGAAATTATTGATTGTGTCTGTGATTTGTTGTTTCACTCATTCATTCGTTAGCATTAGATTATTTAGTTTCCCATTAATTTTTGGTCCATTTTTTCCTGGCCTTTTTATTGCATCATGATCTGAAAAAAAATGTATTTACCATTTTTCTGCCTTTCTGCATTTGATTTTGAGTTTTTTATGCCCTAACACATGATCAATTTTTGTATAAGTTCCATGAACTGCTGAGAAAAAAGTAAATTTCTTTTTCTCTTCATTCAATTTTCTCCAAAGAGCTATCATATTTAACATTTTGTTTCCATCATTAACTTCTTTCTTATTTATTTTGTGGTTTGACTTATCTAGTTCTGAGAGAGTAAGCTTGAGATACCCCATTAGTATAGTTTTGCTGTCTATTTCTTCTTGCATCTCTCTTAACTTCTCCTCTAGGAATTTGTATGTTGTACCACTTGGGGCATATATGTTTTGTATTGATATTGTTTTATAATCTATGGTACCCATTAGCAAAATATGGTTTCCTTCCTTATCTCTTTTAATTAGATCTATTTTTGCTTTTGCTTGATATGAGATCAGGATCATTAACCTTGCTTTTTTCTTTTTTTACTTCACCTGAAGCATAACAAATTCTGCTCCAGCCTTTACCTTTACTCTGTATGTATAAGCCTGCTTGAACTATGTTTCCTGTAAACAACATATTGTAGGATTCTGGCTTTTAATTCAGTTTGCTATCTGCCTCTGCTTTATGGGAGAGTTCATCCCATTCACATTTATGGTTAAAACTACTAATTCTGTATTTCCTGCTATCTTATTTACCCCAAGTTATGCTTTTCTTTTTCCTTCCCCCTTTCCTTCATCCTCAGTATTTTGCTTCTGACAACCATCTCCCTCAAGCAGCCTTCTCCCCCTTTCTTAAATCTTTCCCCTACAACTTCTCTTTCCCCTTCAATTAGCCTTCTCCTTTATTTTCCCCTTTCCCTTCCCACTTCCCTATAAGGTGAGACAAGTTTCTCTGTGAAGCCAAATATTCTCTCTTTGAGCCAAATCTGATGAGAGGAAGATTCACACAATGTTCATCCTTTTTTTCCCTTTATTATAATAGACCTTGTTTGCCTCTTCATGAGATGTAATTTCCCTCCTTTTCCAGTACAATCCCCTTTCTATCTCTAGTTTTGTTTTCAAATTATCACAATAAAATCAAATTATACCCACACTATCTAAGTATACCCATAAGAGGAATATAATTCTCAAGAGTTTTTTGCTTTCTACATTTCTATGCTTCTCTTTAGTTCTATATTTGGAGATCAAACTTTCTGTTCAGCTCTGGTCTTTTCATCACAAATAAAATTCACTTGTATCATTGAATGTCCATCTTTTTTTCCTGAAAGATAATGTTCAATTGATTTAGTGACACTTTTTAAAGAACACACTTTCCAATTAGATTGTCCATTATTAATGAAAATTTGTGATGTTATTTAATAGTGATAATATGAAACTGACTACTGTTTTTAATCAAAGTGATGTTGCTTTTTAGGGTTGTCTTTTCATTGTTGTATTCATTTTATATATTGTTCTTTTGCTTCTACATCACTTTGTATAATTTTCCAATATTTATCCAAACTTTTATATTACTTTTCCTTAAAGAAAAATTATTCCATATTAATATACTGTCTATTTATTCATGTATTACATGAAACATTTGTTTATGTTTAAAAATCATAATTTATTCAGTCCTCCCAGTAAATAGGCATATATTTTATTTCAAGTTTTTTTCACCATAAAAAATATTGCTACAAACATTTTGTACATTTCAATCTGGTTTTGCTATCAGAAACCTATTGTGTGTTACTGTTTCAATAGTGGAATCTTGGGGAAATATATGAAAAGCAGGGGGCAGCAGGGTGGTGTAGTGGATAGAGCACCAGCCTTGAAGTCAGGAGGACCTGAGTTCAAATCTGAGGTCAGACATTTAACACTTTCTAGCTGTGTGACCCTGGGTGAGTCACTCAACCCCAATTGCCTCAGCATTAAAAAAAAAAAAAAAAAGAACTATATGAAAAGCTTAAAATTTCAAAATATATAAAATTTTCAATTGTTTTCCATAATTACTGAATCAATGTACAGTTTCATTATCTCTTACTCAGATGTGGATAGCTTCATATATGCCCAGAGCATTTTTTATCATTTTTGCCATCTTTGTTAACTTTGTGTGAAATAATAATTCTGTATATTAATTTTTTCCTCTTTTTACTAATTATTTACAGCATTTTAATGACTTTGGATAATTTGTATATATTTTATTAAAATTATTTGTGCATATGCTTTGATCACTTGACATTTGAGAAAGGCTATAAATCTTATTTCCTTTAAATCCTCTACACATTTGTGTTGTCATACTTTTATACTTTTATGTAAGTAATTTAAAGTAAATTTCTTATTTTACACAATCAATTTCATTTCAACAATATTTTTATTTTATGTAAATCATTAGTCTATATTTTGTTTTTTACTATATCTTCTATCTATTGTGAGGTTATATATTTTTTTCAATCAACAATTTTGAAAGATGTAACCTATTCTGTATTGTTTTGTAATGAGATTTTTCATACTGGTGAACACAAGTTCAATATTAGTGAATCATAAATTTGATTGGGAAATTTAGCTAAATGATGTAGATGCTTTCTTAAAACCAAACTACTTACCAGTTGTCCTAATTTGTAATTTATAATATAATTTTAAAAGGACTACATTAATGTCTACATTTGTTTTTGAGATGCTATTTATTCTGGTCTGACCTAATTAACTATTTTCTCCTAGTTTCAGAGGATTTTTGATGGGCATTATATTGCAGAATAATATAATTTCTAGAATTAGGATCTTTTCTACTCCAACTCTCCATATATCTTTTGATGGTCTTGACCTTAAATTCTTCCAAATGAATTTTGTTATTATTTAGACTGATTTTTACAAAACATCCCTTTGGTATTTTGATTCATTTAGCACTAAATCTGTAAAACAATTTGGATTATATCACCATTTTTACTATTTTGTGAAGCTTAGTTATGAACATTAAGTATATCTTCTATATCTTCAGTTATTTAGAATGTCATTTATTTCTGTAAAATTTGTTTTATAACTGGGAAATGAATGTGTGCCCCTCAATTGGAGAATGGTTGGGTAAATTATGGTACATGAATGTTATGAAATATTATTATTCTATAAGAAATGACCAGTAGGATGAATACAGAGAGGCTTAGAGAGACTTATATGAACTGATGCTAACTGAAATGAGCAGAACCAGGAGATCATTATACACTTCAACAATTATACTGTATAAGGATGTATTCTGATGGAAATGGATATCTTCGACAAAGAGAAGATCTAATTCAGTTCCAATTGATCAATGATAGATAGAATCAATTACACCCAGAGAAGGAAATGGGAAATGAGTGTAAACTGTTTGCATTTTTGTCTTTCTTCCCAGGTTATTTTTACCTTCTGAATCCAATTTTTCCTGTGCAACAAGAAATTCAGTTCTGCACACACTATTGTATTTAGGATATACTATAACACATTTAACATGTATGGGATTGCCTGCCATCTAGGGGAGAGGGTGGAGGGAAGGAGGGGAAAATTCGGAACAGAAGTGAGTACAAAGGATAATGTTATAAAAAATTACCCATGCATATGTAGTGTCAAAAAATTATAATTATAAAATTAACAAAATATTTAAAAAAAGAATTAGAAAATCCCATTAGAGTTCTAATAGTAGAGATCTTAGAACCAACCCTTCCCAATTGTGGAAAAAAATAAGAATATATGCTCCATTGTCAAGAAAAAATTAACAGAAATTAGAAAATTGTGCATTTTTAAGTATTATTAAATATAATATGTTCTTTCTTTTCTTTTTAAGTTTTTCATGAACTTATGAAAAGTCAAAAAGAAGGTGGGATTTGAACTGAGTCTTGATGTAAATCAAAAAAATCAAAAGAAAGAGATGAGGGGACAAAGCAGTCTAGGATAGAGGATAAACTCTGCAAACGTGTAGAGATGGTAAATTGAATATAATGCTCTAAGAACTGGAAGTAGGACAGATAAGTCATCAAAGAAAATCGAGGTTTTAAAGGGATTTCCTGAAAATGATGAAGTTTCACATTTGCTCCTCTTTGTGAATAACACTACTCTGATTATGTGTAAAGATATTTCAGAATCTAACCATTCATATGGAAAACCAAGCAAATGAAAGAAATTATTATTTTGCTCTTATATTATTATTATTATTAAATTAAGATTAAGATTTCCTCTTCTTATTTCCTCATTGAAAAACCAACCCCTGCATATTATTCAACTAGTCTCTGAAGGATATTGCTAATAGATGAGATTTTCATCTTTCAGTGCACATTTTTTTTGTGCTTGGGTTAAACCCCACCCTACTTGAAAACCTTATATATAAAATCCAGTGCAGGCAAGATCTTCCCCCTAGGAAATATGTCCCTATCCTTGAGACTTTTTATTAGGATTTTGGGTGACACAGTCAAAGTAGTCTGGTTAGAGACAGATTTTTTTTTCCTTCAGATTACTGAAGGCAGATGATTCTCTGCTTGGGTCACATTCTCTAAAGGAGAAGATAAAGGTAGCTTTCTTACCTACCTACTCATCAATATGTCTATCCCCTCATTTATTATTAACCAGCCAGAGCTAATTTCTACCCTCTGGGACAACCCATTTTCCAAAGTATTTAAAAATTCAAGACCTCAAAATATGACTGAAGTCTGAATTAGCTGAGGGAGGATCTATATTATAACTAACATTTTTATCTCTATAAAATATCAAGTTACCTAGAATAGGAAATGATTTCTAGAAATGGGAGTGAGTATGAAATTCTAACTGAAATTTCGAAGAAAGAGTTGCCAGAACAAGAGAGAAACAAGAAAATTCCCATAGTTCAGTCCCTCCCTCCCCACTACAAATAACAACATATCAATATCAAATATCTATATCTATATCTATATCTATATCTATCTATATCTATATCTATATTTATATATACATAGATATTCCAATACCGCTTCTGATCTTTCAGCTTTGAAGAGTATTAAAGATATTAAACTCTCCATTTTGGCTTAGAAGAGAAAGCCACTGGCCACATTTAAAAATTATCCACTATCTACAATTAATAAAATGATTGTTAATTATTAGAATGTTATGTCTCTTGGACTTTTCATTTACCATAAGGATAAAGAATGCTTGTTGTTGAAATCAGATAGTTCCTGAAATAGGGCAATAAGTTAGAGTTTAAAAGGTAAAGGGGAGTATACTAAATTTATAGGAATGCAAATCTCCTTTAATAAACTAAGTTCTCCCAGAAACAAAAATACAGTTTAAAAATACCAATGTATTATTGATGTGACTAGATGTAAATGATTAATGGAACGCTTCAGTTTCTGAAGAATTAAAAGAGAGTCTGATTCAGAGAATCATATAATGGTGAGATTAGGCTATAAAACTTAAAAAATAGGGGGAAAATACAATAAAAAGATATAAAATATTATAAATGAAAAAAAATTGTAGAAGTCATATAATGAGCTAGCAATAATTACTGGATATATCATAAGAATTATCAGTATATTTGCAATGTAAAAAAAGATAATGAGGAAAATAGCTAGCACATTAGGATACATTAATCCTGAGATAATTTATGAGAAGATTTTTTTTCTTTTTTTTCTAGTAAATTTATTTATTTTTAATATACATTGCTTTATGAATCATGATGAGAGAGAAAACTCAGAACAACAGGGAAAAACCATGGGGAAGATAAAAAAAACAAAAAACAAAAAACAAAAGTGAACATAGCATGTGTTGATTTACATAGAATGTATGATTCTTTGCTCCAAAGGGTTAGGTTTTTTTCTTAATTAAAGCTTTTTATTTACAAAACATAAGTGTGGATAATTTTTTTTAATATATTTTTTATTTTATAATTATAACTTTTTTTTGACAGTGGATATGCATGGGTAATTTTTTTACAACATTATCCCTTGCACTCCCTTCTGTTCCGATTTTTCCCTTCCTTCCCTCCACCCCTTCCGCTAGATGGCAGGCAGTCTTATACATGTTAGATATGTTATAGTCTATCCTAGACAGAATATATGTGTGCAGAACCAAATTTCTTATTTGCACAGGAAGAATTGGATTCAGAAGGTAAAAATAACCTGGGAAGAAAAACAACAATGAAAACAGTTTACACTCATTTCCCAGTGTTCCTTCTCTGGGTGTAGCTGATTCTGTCCATCATTGATCAATTGGAACTAACTTAGATCTTCTTTGTGGAAGATATCTACTTCTATCAGAATACATCCTCATACAGTATTGTTGTTGAAATGTATAATGATCTCCTAGTTCTGCTCATTTCAGTTAGCATCAGTTCATGTTGGTCTATCCAAGCCCCTCTGTATTCATCCTGCTGGTCATTTCTTACAGAACAATAATATTCCATAACATTCATATACCACAATTTACCCAACCATTCTCCAATTGATGGACATCCATTCATTTTCCAGTTTCTAGCCACTACAAAAAGGGCTGCCACAAACATTTTGGCACATGTGGATCCCTTTCCCTTCTTTAGTATTTCTTTGGGATATAAACCCAGTAGTAACACTGCTGGATCAAAGGGTATGCACATTAATAACTTTTTGGGTATAATTCCAGATTGCTCTCCAGAATGGATGAATCTGTTCACAACTCCACCAACAATGCATCAGTGTCCCAGTTTTCCCACATCCCCTCCAACATTCATCATTATTTTTTTTCCTGTCATCTTAGCCAATCTGACAGGTATGTAGTGGTATCTCAGAGTTGTCTTAATTTGCATTTCTCTGATCAATAGTTATTTGGAACACTCTTTCATATGAGTAGAAATAGTTTCAATTTCATCATCTGAAATTTGACCATTTATCAGTTGGAGAATGGTGTGATTTCCTATAAATTAGAGTCAGTTCTCTATATATTTTGGAAATGAGATCTTTATCAGAATCTTTAATTGTAAAAATGTTTTCCCAGTTTGTTACTTTCCTTCTAATCTTGTTTGCATTAGTTTTGTTTGTACAAAAGCTTTTTAATTTGATGTGATCAAAATTTTCTATTTCTATTCAATAATGCTCTCTAGTTCTGTTTTGGTCACAAATTCCTTCCTCCTAGTGTGGGTAATTTTTTCAACACTGACCCTTGCAAAACCATTTGTTCCAAATTTTTCCCTCCTTCCCTTCTTCCCCTTTTTCTAGCTGGCATGTAATCCAATACATGTTAACTATTTTGAAATACATGTTAAATCCAATATATGTATACATATTTATACATTTATCTTGCTGCACAAGAAAAATCAAAGAAAAAGAAAAACTGAGAAAGAAAACAAAATGCGAGCAGATAACAACAGAGAGAATGAGAATACTATGCTGTGATCCACACTCTGTTCCCACGGTTCTCTCTCTAGGTGTAGATGGCTCTCTTCATCACTGAACAATTAGAATTTGTTTGAATCATCCCATTGTTGAAGAGAGCTACATTCATCAGAATTGATCATCATATAGTATTGTTGTTGAAGTATATAATAATTTCCTGGTTCTGCTCATTTCACTTAGCATCAGTTCATATAAGTCTCTCCAGGCCTCTCTAAACCATCCTGCTGGTCATTTCTTACAGAACAATAATATTCCATAACATTTATATATTTATTCATCCATTTTCCAATTGATGGACATTCATTCTGTTTCCAGTTTCTTGCCAATACCAAAAGAGCTTCAATAAACATTTTTGCATGTGTGGGTCCCTTTCCCTCCTTTGATCTCTTTGGGATATAGGCCCAATAGAGACATTGCTGGGTCAAAGTGAATGCACAGTCTGATAGCTTTTTGAACATAATTACGAGAAAATATTGAGAAGGTCCATGCAAGATTGCAAGATATAGGATGCCTGAAGTTGGAATCAGCTGAGGGAGTGTCAACATTGTAACCAGCAGTGACATCTCCATAAAAATATCAAGTTAGCTAGAATTGGAGGTGATTTCCAGAAATTGGATCAAGTTTGCAATTTTAACTGAAACTTCTAAGAAAGAGTTGCCAGAGTAAGATAAAAACAAGAAAATTCTGTGTTGTCCAATCCCTCCCTCCCCAACATAAATAACAATATACCAATATCAGCATATACTATATTCCAATATAGTCTCTGATCTTTCAATTTTGAAAAGTACTGAGAATATTAAACTTTGCATTTTTCTACTGTCATTGTAAATGTCATCCTTAAATCTGCTTGCAACAGTGTTCTTGTTTTTGTTTATGCTGAGGCAATTGGGGTTGTGACTTGCCCAGGGTCACATAGCTGGGAAGTGTTAAGTGTCTGAAACCAGATTTGAACTCAGGTCCTCTTGACTTCAGGGCTGGTGCTCTAAACATTGCACCACCTAGCTGGCCCTGCAAAAGTGTTTTCATAGAAAGTCAAGGATAGATGGAGATAGTTTCATCATGCATAAAGATAAATTTTTGGAGAGAAAAGGATTTCAAGTATATTCCCCTGGAATGTGTAATAGATTTTATGAAGATATTTCTGCTACCTTAGTAAATATTTCTGGAAACTACTTAAGGCTGATTGACTAACTGATTCTTAACTGATAATCTTGAAAGGAATCTCACTAGTATAATATTAGAAAACCACCTATTATCCCTTGGGACTTTTTTATGTAACCCTCACATACAGTCAAGTGCTATGGAACTGATTATCAATTATGAGTGGATATTTCAATAAGGCTACATACTGCTGATCTTATTGTGAAATTTTGTAGTATTTATTACAAGTCATACTTGTCCTTGGTTTTAAATAGATACTTTTGATAACATTTAGGAAAATTTAGTTTATTCTTATTCTTTCTAGTGTTTCTTTTTCATACAGAAAAATCATGTTTTAAAAATTCTTTAATGTGAAATTTAAAAGAAATTTTAAGAAAGAAAATTGAATTTATAGTCAGGATTCAAATCTCCATGCTGGGCAAAACACTTAAATTTTCAACATATGCAAACAACACTTAAAGACCACAAGTTGAAAAGCAAGTGTTCAATAAAATGTTTGGTTATCTGAGTGGTGCAATGAATAGAGTGTCAGGCTTAAATTAAAGAAGACTCATTTTCCCAAGTTTAAATCCAGCCTCAGACACTTATTAATTGTGTGATCCTGGGAAATTCACTTGACTACTTTTGCCTCAGTTTTCTCATCTGTAAAATAAGCTGGAGAAGAAATAACAATCCACTCTAGTATCTTTCCTGAGAAAATCCTAAATGAGATCATGAAGAGGCAGACAGAAATCAGTGAACAGCAAGAACTTAATTACCTGGTGCTCTCTTAATTGATTAAATTATAGATCCAGTGGGGGGGAAAATGTTTTTTTCCTATATGTTGAATTATCTTAAATTTTTAGATTTAATTCTAAGCAGTATATCAGAGATATTTTTGTTATTTGAGTGTAATCTTGTTACCAATATTTTAGTTAACATTTTCATCAATATTCATTAATAATATTCATCTATAATTTTCTTTTTCTACTTTATCTTTTTTTAGTTTAGGCATTGGGATCATACTTCATTAACAAAATAATTTGATTAGGTCCTTTTCCTTCTCTATTTTTGTGACTAACTTATATAGACTAATAATTATTTAATTTTTATTAAGCTATTTATGCATGCTGTGTATTTATGTATATATTATGTGGTTAACAGGTAGCTAGAGTAATTTTTAATTGCTTTGTGGTTAACTATTTTTATGTTTTAAAGGTATTTCTTGTATATCATTGTTTACAGCATATACAATATTGCATACAATTATTTTGTTTTGTTTTTTGATCCATTCTGAAGCTGTCTTCTGATTCATTGATGAGTATTTTCCATCAGTTTAAATGCTCGGTTTAATTTCCTTTCCTTTTCCTCTTCTCCTAGTCCAAAATCAAGTCACTAAGTATACCCCTACCCTTGGCCTCCTTTTAAAATCTATTCAGTACATCATTGCTGTTTGTTTTGCTCATAGAAATTCTCTCCATAATCTCATCTTGTAATTCAGATATCTCTTCCCTGTTTCTCTATTCTGGACTAGTATCTAAATTACTTTATTATGCTCCATTTACTCTAATTTTAAAGTTTATATTTACTTGATGACTCTTAGTAATGCTGGTTTAATGCTATTTTGCAATAACTCCAAGGAGGAAAAAAGATAATAAGACTTTGGAATTAACAAACATATAAGGAAAGGCAATACAACATATAATTGATGCCCACTTTTCCTTTTAGAGACTTTAGAGAATTTCACATTTGGTGAGATCAAGGGCTCTCTCTTTGTTGAATGAAGTCTCAATTCAATCCCATCTAAAGAGCACATTTGCTTCTGTGTGTTTCTAGTATATGTTAATTTGTATAACTCCTCTAATTTCTTTTTGCTATATGCTTAGATAAATAGATTTACTCACTATTCCTTATGTGTGATGGTCTTTTTTGTGACTAACACTTGGGAAGGGCCCAAAGTGATAGATGTAAGCTTGGTATAATTTCTCACTTTAAGAAACAGTTCTAGAAAAGTGCTTTGAACTTAAAAATCATGAGGAACAAATAGTTCTAATTCTTGTCCAGCATTTCTACCTCTCAAAGGAAAACAGTGACCATTCTTTTGGCTCCTTCTGTTACTCCCCTCAAGGCAAAAGTCTTGTAGAGTTTGATTTCAGAAACATCAATCTCTGCTTCCTTGTAAGCCATCTGTCTAGAAATTAGACATTTCAAGTGGGTATACACATCTTGCATTAATAATCGTTTAATCATTTAAATGTTTAATCCTGCCTTTTCCATTAAATTCCCTTACCCTTCTAGTCATTAAAATCTTTTGTGGAACTTCTAATAAATTTTGAGGTTCTTATGACAATTTCATTCCCATTTCTCTGGTTGTGGTTATTATGGGAATTATTCTATTATTCTTTGATTTTATTTTGGAATAAACTAACATCATGATTTCTTCATCATACCTCATTTTGCTCATTTCTTTAGTCTGTTTTTTTTCCTTTCCTTATCCCCTTTGAAGTTGCTGCTATTTGTTTTTTGTTTAACATATTTCTACTTTGCCCAACTTTATGCCAATAAATTTGATAACTTAAGTGAAATGGATGACTATCTCCAAAAATATAGGCTTCCTAGATTAACAGAGGAGGAAAAAGAAATAGAACAAGCTATTAATCAACTCCCCAGGAAAAAATCCCCAGGACCAGATGGATTTGCATGTGAAATCTACCAAACATTTAAAGAACAATTAGCCCCAATGTTATATAAACTATTTGAAAAAATAGGGGATGAAGGAGTCATCCTTTTATGGCACAGACATGGTACTGATACCTAAACCAGGTAGATTGAAAACTGAGAAAGAAAACTATAGACCTATCTCCTTAATTAATATTGATGCTAAACTCTTAAATAAGATATTAACAAAAAGACTTCAGAAAATCATCCCCAGAATAATACACTATGATCAAGTAGGATTTATACCAGGAATGCAGGGCTGGTTTAATATTAGGAAAACTATTAGTATAATTGACCATATTAATAATCAAATTAATAAAAACCATACAATCATCTCAGTAGGTGCAGAAAAAGCATTTGATAAAATGCCATTCCTACTAAAAATGCTTGAAAGTATAGGAATAAATGGACTATTCCTTAAAATAGTCAGGAGCATATGTGTAAGACTTTCAGTAAGCATAATATGTAAT
This sequence comes from Sminthopsis crassicaudata, assembly GCF_048593235.1. NCBI lineage: Eukaryota > Metazoa > Chordata > Mammalia > Dasyuromorphia > Dasyuridae > Sminthopsis > Sminthopsis crassicaudata. The sequence goes on along the minus strand of NC_133620.1, from coordinate 310,179,832 downwards.
GTAGATAAACTGGAACCTTTCCCAGTAAGATCAGGAGTACAACAAAGTTGCCCACTATCACCATTACTATTCAATATTGTATTAGAAATGCTAGCTTCGGCAATAAAAGTCAAGAAAGAGATCAAAGGAATAAGAGTAGGCAATGAGGAAATCACACTGTCACTCTTTGCAGATGATATAATGATATACTTAGAGAACCCCAGAGATTCTAATAAAAAGTTATTAGAAATAATTCACAACGGTAGCAAAGTTGCTGGATACAAAATAAATCCACATAAATCCTCAGCATTTTTATACATCACCAACAAAATGCAGCAGCAAGAGATACAAAGAGAAATTCCATTCAAAACAACTATAGAGATTATAAAATATTTGGGAATGCATCTACCAAAGAGGAATTATATGAGCAAAATTACAAAACATTTGCCACAAAAATAAAGTCAGATTTAAATAATTAGAAAGACATTCAGTGCTCATGGAGAGGCCGAGAGAATATAATAAAGATGACAATACTCCCCAAACTAATCTATTTATTTATTGCTATACCAATCAGACTGCCAAGAAGCTATTTTAATGACTTAGAAAAAATAACAGCAAAATTCATATGGAAGAATAAAAGGTCGAGAATTTCAAGGGAATTAATGAAAAAAAAGTCAGATGACAGTGGTCTAGCTGTACCTGATCTAAAGCTGTATTATAAAGCAGCAGACACCAAAACCATTTGGTATTGGCTAAGAAATAGACCAGTCCATAAGTGGAACAGATTAGGTACACAGGACAAAATAGGGTACAACTATAGCAATCTAGTGTTTGACAAACGCAAAGATCCCAAATTTTGGGATAAGAGTTCATTATTTGAAAAAAAACTGTTGGGAAAACTGGAAATTAGTATGGCAGAAATTAGATATGGACCCACACTTAACACCATATACCAAGATAAGATCATAATGGGTGCATGATTTAGGCATAAAGAATGAGATTATAAATAGATTAGAGGAACAGAGGATAGTCTACCTCTCAGACCTGTGGAGGAGGAAGGAATTTATGACCAAAGGAGAACTAGAGATCATTATTGATCACAAAATAGAAGACTTTGATTATATTAAACTAAAAAAATTCTGTAAAAACAATACTAATGCAAACAAGATTAGAAGGGAAGTAACAAATTGGAAAGATATTTTTACAGTTAAAGATTCTGATAAAGTCCTCATTTCCAAAATATATAGAGAACTGACCCTAATTTATAAGAAATCAAACAATTCTCCAATTGATAAATGGTCAAAGGATATGAATAGACAATTTTCATATGATGAAATTGAAACTATATCCACTCATATGAAAGAGTGTTCCAAATGATCACTGATCAGAGAAATGCAAATTAAGACAACTCTGAGATACCACTACATACCTGTCAGATTGGCTAAGATGACAGGAAAAAAAATAATGATGAATGTTGGAGGGGATGTGGGAAAACTGGGACACTGATGCATTGTTGGTGGAGTTGTGAACAGATTCATCCATTCTGGAGAGCAATCTGGAATTATACCCAAAAAGTTATTAAACTGTGCATACCCTTTGATCCAGCAGTGTTACTACTGGGTTTATATCCCAAAGAAATACTAAAGAAGGGAAAGGGACCCCATGTGCCAAAATGTTTATGGCAGCCCTTTTTGTAGTGTCTAGAAACTGGAAAATGAATGGATGTCCATCAATTGGAGACTGGTTGGGTAAATTATGGTATATGAATGTTATAAAATATTATTGCTCTGTAAGAAATGACCAGCAGGATGACTACAGAGAGGTTTGGAGAGACTTACATGAACTGATGCTGAGTGAAATGAGCTGAACCAGAAGATCACTATACACTTCAACAACAATACTGTATGAAGATATATTCTGATGGAAATGGATATCGTCAACATAAAGAAGATCCAACTCACTTCCAATTGATCAATGATGGATAGTAACAACTACACCCAGAGAAAGAACACTGGGAAATGAATGTAAACTATTAGCACTACTGTCTTTCTACCCAGGTTACTTATACCTTTGGAATCCAATTCTTAACGTGCAACAAGAAAATTGGATTTACATACATATATAGTACTTAGTTCATACTGTAACACATTTAATATATATGGGATTGCCTGTTATCTAGGGGGGGAGTAGAGGGAGGGAGGGAAAAATTTTGAAAAATGAATACAAGAGATAATGTTATAAAAAATTACTCATGCATATGTACTGTCAAAAATGTATAAGTATAAAATTAATAAAATATTTCTAGCTATTTTGAGATTAAGTTATCAACATATACACAATCTCTGTCTTGGCTAATAGGAGCAGAATGATACATGATGAGACCCATACTTTAGGGAAATCATTTTGACAGCTGTGTAAAGAATAAAAGGGTGGAAATAAATGAGACAGTATAAAATGAAAAAAAATATTTCTTGGAGAGTCTCAGCATAGTGAAGGAAAATCAGTGACTAGATATCTCCCTCAAAGCCCTCCAAATATCTTTAAATAATGCCATAAAATTTTTGAGAGTGGCAGGATACTTAAAAGGAAGGGGGTGAAATACTTTTCCCGATAAAAATGATTTAAGTCAGTAGGAAAATTTATCACCTGGTTGAGAGTGGAGCATATTCCAGCAGAAACTGAGCTAAAACAGTCCTAGCCCCAGCAAAGCAGAAGCACACCTTGGGAATCACTGAATCAGCAATGGTAGCAGCTGTTTCTAGAACTCTCAGCCCACACATGGTAGAGGGGTCTGAAAAGTAGTCAGGAGTACTGGGTCTTTTTGCTAGCATTGAGGCATTATTCTGTTGCTTTTCACATATACAGATCTGGGTAGCAGTCCTGGTTGGCCATTCATTGCAAGGAGAAGCACTAACACACCAAAGTTTGCATCCACAATGGAGTGAAAACCCTCATCACAGTTCCAGGGCAGGAAAGCTTTTGTGTCATTTATAAAACAAAGTACTGATAAAGGGGGCTACAAAACATACTTTTTCTTAGATCATATAACCTTAGAAGAACTTAGAAGAAATTACAGGTTCCTAGAATTGTGTCTGAAAAATAGCTGCCCCAAACCCTTGAAGCTTGGATCAATGTGCCCTTTGTACAGAAAGCAGAGCCCTATTTTAACAAATAATGAAAAGCCAAGTTTTAGGCTGCAATAAGGAGTAAACAACAGAAAGATATTTGCATCATAGAAAGTTACTATGGAGACAAGGAAGATCACAATACAAACTTGGAAGAAAATAACAAAATCAAACTTCCAACATTCAAAGCCTCTAAGAAAATATGAATTGGTCTTAGGTCATGGAAGAATTCAAAAAGGAATTTGAAAATCAAGTATGTATTGTTCTGTTTCTCTAAATTGTAATCATTCTCTAGGGGGTAGGTTTTTTGGGGAGCTTCTGGAGGCAGCCTTAGCTTTAGTTTCAGTACAATAATCACCAAAATGCAGTCAGGAGTTAAAGTCCTTTACAGTCTCTTTCCAAATCTTATCTCCTTCACTTGGGGCTTGGTTAGTTTTCTGGAGGCCTTCCTCTCTTCTTTATTCCCCAAGAGCTCTTGTCCGAATATCTCCAGCCTCTTGTCTTCCCAGTGTCTCCAGCCAGCTCCATAGTGGAATCTCGAATGACTCTTCACTCTGAATCTCCTAGAGTGTGGGCTTGTGGGTACTCCCTGAGCCTGTGGGAGTTCCTTAAAAATATGCTCTCTTAAAGGTGTGAATCTCATGGAATTCTAGTAAATACATTACTGAACTAGAGAATTGTTAAGTACCATGCTAAATTAGATAATTATATCCATTCCAATGACTTAGCACCTTGTAAGAATTCTAACCCAAATAAGTGAGGTAGAAGAAAAATTTGGAAGAGAAATAAGAATGATTCAATGAAATCATGAAAACGAGTCAACAGTTTGATAAAAGAGATATAAAATACCAAAGAAAATAATACTTTAAAAACAGACAATGCCAAATGGCCAAAGAAGTACAAAAATTCACTGAAGAAAGAAAACCTCCTTAAAAAAGTATAATTGTCCAGATAGAAAAAGGATGTAAAAAAGCTCACTTAAAAACATAATTCCTTAAAAATAGAAAAGAGCAAGTGGAATCTAATGACTTATGTGAAATCAAGAAACAATAAAACAAATCTAAGAATGAATAAACAGGGGACAATGTGAAATAACTCAATAGCAAAACAGTGACCTAGAAACAGATCCAAAAGAGATCATTTTAAATTTACTGGACTACTTGAAAACTATGATTAAAAAAAAAGACCTCCATATAAGCTTTCAAATTAAAAAGGAAAACTGTCTTGACATTCTAGAGTCAGAGTACAAAAAAGAAATTGAAAGTTTCTGCCAATCATTTCCTAAAAGAGACCTAAAATAAAAACTTCTGGGATTGTTATAGCAAAATTCCAGAATTCTCAGGTCAAGGAGAAAATATTGCAAGCAGGCAGAAAGAAATCACTCAACTACCATGGAGTCACTATCAAAATAATACAAGTTTTAGAAGCTTCTTCATTTAAGGATCAGAGGGCCTAGAAAATTATATTCCAGAAGGCAAAGGATCTAGGTTTATAATAGAGCATCACCTACCCAGAAAAACAGAACAAGGTGAAAATCTGGGTTAGAATTGAGGAAAGGAAGATTGGTGGTCATGATAAAGTTGAAGACTACGTATAGGATAACTAATGCCAAGGTAGAAATGGAAAGATAAAAGATTCTGAATAATAATTAACATTCAGATTTCTTGAAAATGAAATATTTGTGCTTATTTTAGTTTTAGTGAATTATATTTAAAATACAACTTAATTAATCATTGTATTTCTTCTACATGCTTTGTTTTGGGGTAATTTTTTTCTCTACAAAACATTTTCCTCCCCCTTCCTCCTCTTCTTTGTCCTTTTCTGCTTCTTCCTTCTCTTATTGTTATTCTTACCCCTCTTCCTTCTCTTCTCCTCCTTCTTTTCCTCCTTCACCTCCTCCTATTTGCCCTCTTCTTCCTCTTTCTGCTTCTGCTCCTTCCATCTTGGATCAATCTCTTCTTGATATATTTTTGAACAGATATATTTGAAGCTAGTTACAATTTCAATCTCTTCCTGTTAACCCCCCCTCCACTTATCCCATGCCACATACATTATCCACATTTTTTGCCTTCATGTTTCCTCCACTGTGTGACCAAGTCCCAAGAAAGAGTTTACTCCAAGAAGTTATTGGTAGTTGACTATAAGCAATCTGATAATATACACTATATTATTTAGAATTTAATATATCATCCTCTTACAATATCTTTCTATAAATTGGTAAATAATCTATAACATTGTGTTCTTATTACTTTGTATTCCTTATCTTTTATTTCATTCATTTTTGTTCCCATGACTCTCCTGTGTCATGGTACTAAAAATGGTACTACAAAAAGATACTACATAGTTATAATACTTGAAACAACTTGTTGAAGAAGAAAAATCTCCCTTTGAGATATATACGTATATAGATGTACATATATACATATGTTTGATATCAGCATAAAACAAAATTTCAGCTTATTTGACTAATAAATTTTAAAAACCACAATTTATTGCAAGCTAAATTTAGGAAACTAAGCTTTCAAGTTTAGTAATTTGAATTTGTCTGCACATATTTTATCATATTTGCATAAGTAATTCCTTCACATTTTACACAAACATTTTTGGTTCCTTAAAGTGGGGTTCTGAATAACAGGTTTCTTCAGAGGCTATCTAGTTCTATACTTCTCTTTTGATAATTGATGCAACTAGGGAAATGTATCCCTTATCTGCAGAAAACCTGGAAGGCATTGATATAGAAGTATTTTCCCTCTATATCAATTGATATTGATGGAAGAGTTATCACAATTCAGTATCATTATCTTAATTTAAAAGATTAATCGCACCAAAGATGAAGTCCAAATCCCCTAATTTTTCAAATAATGAAACTGACATATAGACAAACAAAATAGTATAGGGGAAAGATTATCAGATTTGAAATCAGAGAATCTGAGTTCTTAACCTTGCTCCAACACTTACTTTGAGACTTTTAATAAGTCAGTTCACATAAATTGGAGGAGCAGTTTTATCATCTGTAAAATTAGAAAACTATGCTTTATGATTAAAAAATTCCTTCCAGCATTAAACTGTATAACATTATTAATATTATAGTCTGGTATCTGAAAATACTGGTTGTAAAATATGTTGCACAGATGAAATTTAAGAAAGGGAAGATTTAAGTTTCAAAAGAAAACTAATAGAATGTTCAGTCTGCTTCTATGTTTTCCTACATGAAGCCTCTTCTCTTTCCAATCCAATCCTTCATTCATCCACCAAAGTGATTTCTTAAAGTGCAAAACTGACCAAAGCCCTTTCTAACCAGGCCCTTCTACCTTTTAACTCTTTCTCTACCTTTATTTCCCACTAGCTACTCATCCATTGATATTGGCATTCAAGTTCTTTCACAAACAAGATACATTCTCTCTTGATTCCAGACATTTTCTCTGGTGATCACTATTGCCTGGAATCTTCTGCCTCTACAACTCTGCCTATAGACTTCCCTGGCTTCTTTACGTCTCAACTAGTATACCATCTTTTTGTCCTTCTCAATCCATTTTAATTCTATGTCTTTCTTCTGTAATGTTCTATTTGTCCTATAGATAGCCTATTTATATCTACTGGTTTGCATCTTGTCTCCTTCCAATAGATCGTGATTTTTTTGAGGGAAGTGCTTAGCACATGGTAGATGCTTAATGTTTATTGACATAGATAGCCATGAGATTCATCATTATATGAAAAGAGAATATCACAAAACAAATAATAAACAAGGTCTGTAATGGCATCTCTTCATCAACTGGAAGAACTGGGATTCATAGAGGGACTGATAGTTGAGTTAGGCTTTAAAAGATAGGGTAGACTTTTGAGATAGAAAGGTCATTTATTTTATATAGAGAAGTTGGGGGCAGAAACAGGCAGAAGATCAAAGCATATATCAGATGTAGTTTGGCTGATGTATAAAATACAAAGAGGAGAATTAATAATATTTTTCCAAGAATAGGTCATCGAAGCATTTATTTTTAAAAACATATATGAATAATACAATTATACAAAAATGTTTTGCTGAAAAATGCTTGAAAACATTCTTCTAAGGTAATTGTCTCCAGCTTTTTGGTGAAGACTGAAAACTTTTCTTTTATAGGGAAGACAGTAAGGTTTGTGCTGCTTGAAATGTAGCACAAACAGCATTGGAAGATATGCACAGTTACATCTAAAATGTAAAAAAGGGGTGGAAGCAGATGGCCTTGCTTATTTCACTTAGCCTCATGTTCTTGCTGATCAACTAATATGCACACCCACGCAGGAAACAAAAAGAATTTTCAGGGAGCTCCATTACGTAGCCCTTATATAGCTCATGTGGGATTTTGTTGGAATCATCAAAAAAGGGTCTTAGAGACATATGAAAAGAAGAAAGTTAACAGTAATGAAAGGAAATTTTCTAAGCCTAATTTAAGTGGCTGTCTTGGACAAATGATCTCAAGTTTACACCAGGAATAAGTTCATCAAAAAAATTGATTTAATCTTAGCTTGGAAAATTTTGCTCGCTCTAACTAGGTGACTCGTAAACTCCAGATGATGGCTCTAAAGAGACTTGAAATCAGTAGATGGTAGCAAAAAAGCAGTATAAACCATGACACCAAGAGTGCTATTCATTGAAGAACAAAGACATTATTACCAGGAGACAATTAAAAATACTGACCCAAAGCCTGAACTTAAACAAAAAAAAAAAAAAAAAAAAGCTGAACAATGACATTACCACTGGTTCTGTACAACTAGAAGCAAGAGTTGCTCTGGCTATACACTTACCTTCATCACATAAGTCCTTCATGTCCTGACTACATGGGCTGCTGGTAGTTTCCCTTCCCACATATTCCCTGATCACAAATATTCCTGATCTATGAGTTGCTATGCATATTCACTTGTCATATATATGTTGGCTATATGTTTACTTCTCCCTTAGTGGCATAGTAGTAATTACGGGAGAGTATACAGGGGAAACATCTATTTTTGTAACTTCTTGACTAAGTTATTTGATTAAATGTCTTTCCAACTCTAACATTCTATTTCTATGACTATGTCTATTAGAATTGAAGGAGACAAAGAAAAAAGTGAGAGGTATTGGTATTGGCAGAGCAAGTAATTGAGAGGGAAAAGAAATTCTAATCCTATTATGTATCATCACCTTCAGTTTACAAAATCTACCTGGACAGAAAAAAGGTAACTTTTATCTCTCTCTAGATATGAACACACCTTTACTGCCAAACTGTCTCTATCTATCAGCATTACAATGAGTAAAAATAATTGAAAGGGTAGCTAGCCATTGACATTGACCTAATTGTTATTCTGTTAATAGTTTTTGTTCCTCTAGTGTGGAACATGAAATTATTATAAAATCAAGAGAAATGGGAAGGAGGTAACAATCTGAGTGGATAAACAGGGACAAGCATCTAAAAGATCAGACAAATTGCTCTAGACAGCAACACCAATTAGAGCTCAGTGGAGATCAAGGAGACAGTAGAGTGTAGAGAAATAAATGTATGACCAGAGAACCAGGCTTTGGATTTTAGCCACTTTACTTACCATCTGTGTCATGTAAGCCATCTGGACATGAATTTCTTCACCTGTAAAATAAAGGGGTCAGATTACATAAGTGTAAATGTTCTTTTCAGTTCTATAGAATCTTCATTTTGCAGGAGAGGAAATTGAGGCCCAGAAAGCAGAAATGACTTGTTCAAAAATCACATAGCTAAGCAGACCACATTTCATCTGAAACACTAGTTCCCAGTCTCATGGGGTTTCTACTAGTACATTCTTACTCATTTACATTGAGACCAAGATACTGTCCATCACTCTGCTGACTAGAACCCACTGATTGCCTATTCCTTTTTCCTTCTAATTCATTTGATCGCAGTGACTGACCCCTGTCTATCTATTCAGATTGTAATTACTATGTTTTATTTCCTGACCTATGATATTTCCTGAGATCATAGATTAGAGTTGAAGGAGACCTCAGAAGTTTTCTAATCCAATCTAATCCATTTTATAGATGAATCAACTGAGTTTCAATGCAATGAATAATTTTCCCAGTCATATGATTGCAAATATTGAATTTGATGTATGGATTTAGGAATTTGAATTTAGATCTTTTTACCCCAAACCCAGTGATCTTTCCAAGGTACTACCTTCCCTTCATATGTTATCTGTATCATCTGGAGATACCCTCACTCTCACTGACTCAAATTATTTTATCTCCTAACCTTGTTGCTCTAGATCCTAAACACCTAAGACATGGTGCTGATAACCTTGTCTGTACTTATAACATTGTTCTATATATTCAGAGGCTGATATGACACCTTGATAGCTCAGAGCCTAAGGTAGAAAAGAGCCATTTCTAACCATAATATCTTTGAGAATAATTTCTTAGTTGCAATTATTTATATATGACAAATAGTCTCATTCCGGTTTCTTTTTTTCTCTATTCACACTAATATATATGAGTGTTAATTGACATGGGATTTGATACCAAAAGGTCAATAGAAATATAAATAAAAGTAAAATCTTGAAAGAATTCAAAATGTTAACTCTAAAAGAAAAATTATCTGATTGATAAACTTTGTTTACTGACTCTCCAAGCTTGCAGGTGTTAAATTAGCTGCACAAAATTTATATCTATTTTTAATCTATAGCGGAATGTGTAATAACATTTAATGAAAATGAATTGAAGAGGGTTATGGAGTCCAAAGTCTACTTAGTGCCAACTATGGGATACTGGATAGTATACTATTCTAAGAATTAGAAAATTTGAGTTTCATCTGAAACTTAGCTACTTTCAATGTGAAAAGACCATGGCATCATCATTAGATTTGGATTCAAAGGTAGGAAACAAATTGAGTTTTGCTGCTGTTTACTACCTATATTACATTGGACAAACTGATTTCTTTTTCTGCTATCTAAATAAGCCTAGATAATTAGATTAGATGACCTCTGAGATCCCTTTAAATTCATTTTTTTATTATAACTTTTTGTTGACAGAACATATGACTGGGTAATTTTTTACAACATTATTGCTTGCACTCACTTCTGTTCCGACTTTTCCCTTCCCTCTCTCCACCCCTCCCCTAGATGGCAAGCAGTCTTATACATGTTGTTGTATATCTTAGATACAATATATGTGTGCAGAACTGAACAGTTCTCTTGTTGCACAGGGAAAAAGGTATAAAAAAAAACCTGGGAAGAAAAGCAAAAGTGCAAACAGTGTACAATCATTTCCCAGTGTTCCTTTTCTAGAGGTGGCTGATTCTGTCCATTATTGATCAATTGGAACTGAATTAGATCTTCTCTTTGTCAAATATATCCACTTGCATCAGAATATATCCTCATACAGTATTGTTGTTGAAGTATATAATGATTTCTTGGTTCTGCTCATTTCACTTAGCATCAGTTCATGTAAGTCTCTCCAAGTCCTTCAGTATTTATCATGTTGGTCATTTTTAAAATTAATTTTATAATTATAACATTTTTTGACAGTACATATGCATAGGTAATTTTTTACAACATTATCCCTTGTACTCCCTTCTGTTCCGAATTTTTCCCCTCGTTCCCTCCACCCCCTCCCCTAGATGGCAGGCATTCCCATACATATTAAATATGTTATAGTATATCCTAGGTACAATATATATGTGCAGAACCAAATTTTGTTGTTGTTATTGCAAAGGAAGAATTGGATTCAAAAGGTAAAAATAACATGGGGAGAAAAACAAAAAATGCAAACAGTTTACACTCATTTCCCAGTGTTCCTTCTCTGGGTATAGCTGATTCTGTCTATCATTGGAATTGGATTCATCCTGGTCATTTCTTACAGAACAATAATTTTCCATAACATTGACATACCACAATTTACCCAACCATCTCCAATTGACAATTCATTTTCCAGTTTCTAGACACTACAAAAAGGGCTGCCACAAACATTTTAGCACATACAGGTCCTTTCCCTTCATTAGTATCTCTGTGGGATATAAGCCCAGTAGTAACACTGCTGGATCAAAGGATATGCACAGGTTGATAAATTTTGGGGCATAATTCAAGATTGCTCACCAGAATGGATGGATCTGTTTACAACTCCACCAACAATGCATCAGTGTCCCGGTTTTCCCACATCCTCTCCAACATTTATCATTATTTTTTCCTGTCATTCTAGACAGCCTGAAAGGTGTGTAGTGGTATCTCAGAGTTGTCTTAAATTGCATTTCTCTAATTAATAATGAATTGGAGCATATTTTCATATGGTTAGAAATAGTTTCAATTTCTTCATCTGAGAATTGTCTGTTCATATCCTTTGACCATTTATCAATTGGAGAATAGCTTGATTTCTTATAAATTAGAGTCAGTTTTCTATATATTTTGGAAATGAGGCCTTTATCAGAACATTTACCTCTAAAAAAGTTTTCCCAGTTTGTTGCTTCCCTTCTAATTTTGTTTGCATTAGTTTTGTTTGTACAAAGGCTTTTTAATTTGATGTAATCAAAACTTTCTATTTTGTGATCAATAATGATCTCTAGTTCTTCTTTGGTCACAAATCCCTTCCTCTTCTACAAGTCTGAGAGGTAAATTATCCTATCTTCCTCTAATTTATTTTTGATCTCATTCCTTATGCCCAAATCATGGACCCATTTTTATCTTTTCTTGGTATATGCTGTTAAATGAGGGTCCATGCCTAATTTCTGCCATACTAATTTCTAGTTTTCCCAGCATTTTTTGTCAAATAATGAATCCTTATCATAAAAGTTAGGATCTTTGGGTTTGTCAAACATTAGATTGCTATAATTATTGACTATTATGACTCTTGTGAACCTAACCTATTCCTTGATCAACTAATCTATTTCTTAGCAAATACCAAAGGGTTTTTGTTAACTACTGCTTTATAATATAATTTTATATTAGGTACAATTAGGCCACCTCATCTGATTTTTTTTTCATTAATTCCCTTGAGATTCTCAACCTTTTTTTTTTTCCACATTAATATTGTTGTTATTTTTTCTAGGTCATTAAAATAGTTTCTTGGGAGTCTTATTAGTATGGCACTAAATAAATAGATTATTTTAGGGAGTATTGTCATTTTTATTATATTTACTCGGACTATCCAAGAGCACTTAATATTTTTCCAATTATTTAAATCTGACTTTATTTTATGTGGAAAGTGTTTTGTCATTTTGCTTATATAATTTCTGACTTTCCTTTGGTAGATAAATTCCCAAATATTTTATGCTATTGACAGTTATTTTGAATGGAATTTCTCTTTGTATTTCTTGCTGTTGAATTTTTTTATTGATGTATAAAAATGCTTAGGATTTATGTGGATTTATTTTGTATCCTGCAACTTTGCTAAAGTTATGAATTTTTTCTGATAGCTTTTTAGTAGAATCTCTGGGGTTCTCTAATTATACCATCATATCATCTGCAAAGAGTGATACTTTAGTTTCCCCATCCTACTCTAATTCCTTTAATCTCTTTCTCTACTCTTATTGCCAAGGCTAGAATTTTTAATACAATATTTAATAGTAATGGTGATAGTGGGCAACCTTTCACTCCTGATCTTACTGGAAAAGGTTCCAGTTTATCCCCAGTACATATGCTTACTGACGGTTTTAAATATATGCTCCTGATTATTTTAAGGAATAGTCCATTTATTCCTATACTCTCAAGTGTTTTTAGTAGGAATGGATGTTGGATTTTGTCAAATGCTTTTTCTGCATCTATTGAGATGATCATATGGTTTTTGTTAATTTGGTTATTGATATAGTCGATTATGCTAACAGTTGTTCTAATATTGAAACAGCTCTGCATTCCTGGTATAAATCCTACTTGGTCATAATGTATTATCCTGGGGATGATTTTCTGTAATCATTTTGCTAATATTTTATTTAAGAATTTAGCATCAATATTCATTAAAGAGATTGGTCTATAATTTTCTTTCTCTGTTTTCAACCTATGTGGTTTAGGTATCAGTGCCATGTCTGTATCATAAAAGGAATTTGGTAGTACTCTTTCAATCCCTATTTTTTCAAATAGTTTATATAGCATTGGAGTTAATTGTTCTTTAAATCTTTGGTAGAATTCACTTGTAAATACATCTGGCCCTGGGGATTTTTTCTTACAGAATTGGTTAATAGCTTGTTCTATTTCTTTTTGTAAAATGGGACTGTTTAGAATATTTACTTCTTCCTCTGTTAATCTGGGCAAGCTATATTTTTGAAGGTATTCTTCCATTTCATTTAAGTTATCAAATTTATTGGCATAAAGTTGGGCAAAGTAACTCCTAATTTTTGCTCTAATTTCTTCTTCATTAGTGGTGAGTTCTCCCTTTTCATTTTTAAGACAGACAATTTGATTTTCCTCTTTCCTTTTTTTAATCAGATTTACTAAGGGTTGTCTATTTTGTTGTTTTTTTTCATATAACCAATGCTTAGTTTTATTAGTTCATTAAATAGGGTTTTTTTGCTTTCAATTTTATTAATCTCTCCTTTTATTTTTAGAATTTCAAGTTTAGTGTTTGACTGGGGTTTTTAATTTGTTTTTTTGTTTTTTTCTAGTATTTTTAGTTGCAAGCCCAATTCATTAATCTTTCTTTCTCTATTTTATGCAAGTAGGCCTCTAGCTATATGAAATTTCCCCTTATTATCACTTTGGCTGCATCCCACCCATTTTGTTATGATGTCTCATTATTGTCATTTCCTTGGGTGAAGTTATTAATTATATCTATGATTTGCTGTTTCCTCAATCATTTTTTAGTATGAGATTGTTTAGTTTCCAATTATTTTTTGGTCTATTTCCCCCTGTCGTTTTATTGAATGTAATTTTCATTGCATCGTGGTCTGAAATAGCATTTGCTATTTCTGCCTTACTGCATTTGATTTTGAGGTTTTTAATGTCCTAATATATGGTCAGTTTTTGTATAGGTTCCATGAACTGCTGAGAAGAAAGTGTACTCCTTTCTGCCTCCATTTAGTTTTCTCCAAAGATCTATCATATCTAATGTTTCTAGTATTCTATTTACCTCCTTGACTTCTTTCTTATTTATTTTGTGGTTTGATTTTCTAATTCTGAGAGTGCAAGGTTGAGATGTCTCACTATTATAGTTTTGCTGTCTATTTCTTCTTGCAGCTCTCTTAATTTGTCTTTTAAGAATTTAAATGCTACACCACTTGCTGCATAGATGTTTAATATTTATATTGCTTCATTATCTATGATACTTTTTAGCAAGATATAGTCTCCTTCCTTATCTCTTTTAATTAGATCAATTTTTGCTTTTGCTTGATCTGAGATCAGGATGTCTACCCCTGCTTTTTTTATTTCACCTGAATCAAATCCTATGATTTTGTAATAATCTCGATTGCAATAAAAAAATCATCACCTATATCATAGAAATATTTTAAAGTCAAGTTATATAATGTATGCAAAGTGCTTTTGTATAAATAACTTATAGTAGACCCTGAATTGAATGGTTATTGATTGATTTCCCTTCTGCATATTATACATCTTAATTATTTAATCCGTGGCTCTTATATTTATTAATTCCTCCATTGGTTTCTGTATTTGTCATGTAGTTAAAAGTTTTCTAAAGTTCCTATTATGAATTCCATCTTCTAAAAAATTACCATCTTATTTAAATGTTGATTGTGTCATCTGTAACCATTTATTTGTTGTGACTCATTCCAAAAATAGTTATTCTTGTAAGAGATAAGGAATATAGATGGAAGTATTGCCTGTGGAACAGTTTTGTATTTAATATTACCACCTTATTCCCTCTTGATAATAATTTTCCCATTACCATGAAATTTCTTCTCTAGATCCTTGCCCTCCCACTGTTATGGAAGCAAGTTGTCTACTTAGGATTTCTGTTTCCCCTTCTTCTGAGGCAGGATATTGTCTATAAAGGTACAATACTCTCACATTGGTAGTGGTCTTTCTAAGCACCAAAAATCCCTGCAGATTTCAATTAAAAGTTCCGTTTTGTGATTATGGAATTTTTCTCTTCCTGTGAAATGTTTTTTTTTTCCCAATAGATTCCATCCCATCACTGAATTAATATGTCTCCCTTTCTTTTTATCTTTTGTGATTCTCCCACTCTGCCATTCTGCCATAGCCCCCTCTTCTTCCAGAGTTACTTTTCCTTCAGTGTTAAAATTAATTAAATTTAAGTATATTATATATAACCCTCTTTTTTCTTTGTGCCCTCTTATTTTGCAATTTAATTGTTTTTATCTTCACTTTTTTCTTAAGAGTCAAATCCCTCCTAGTCAGACTCGCATTCCGTTTTCTTCTCAGGAATCATTTCTATTTCTCCTATAGAAATCTTGACATGAGAAAGTAAAGGTCATGTGAGAAACAAGTAATTGAGGTAATATGAAATTATATTTAGCAAGTATGAACATAATATTCTTTAATTCATTTTCATTAATGTTCCCTATTAAAATTTAATTTTCTTTTTTAAAGGATTTATCATCATTTTTGTACTGCTTTAGTAACAGCTCATGAACTATTCAGAAAATAGTCAGTACATAGGAATTTTGTGTGTTTGTTGTTTTGACCTTGTGCTCCTTTTTATGCACTGAAGTCTGCTCATCCTTTTTTTTTTTTCTCTTCTCTCTATTACTTTTGACTAGTATCTCTTCCTTTAACTTCAACTGCCTCTTTTACAAGCTTACTACCTTTTTTTTGCACTTCTTCTTCTTTTACATTCAAATTTATTCTTTCTTTTTTTGTTCTTTTACCTTCCCTTTTTCCCAATTAGATTTAAGTACATTACATGTAACTTTATATTGTCTTCTTTCGTCTTATCCTCTTATTATGAAATTTAATTTTTTTAAATCAATGATTCACTTATACTCTTATGTTGTAAACTTTAATTCATGATATTTCAGGCTTCTTTATCCACCATCATTTCTACTATATAATTTCTACTTCCATCCTTATCACCCTAGTACTTTTGCTATTTTTTTCATGTTTACTCTTTTCTCCTATTTCTTCCCCTTTTCATCCTCTAATTTTTTTTTTTTTGTTTAAATGTTGAATAATGAAATGTTTGTGGGATTATTGCTAGAAAAAATATAGGTAGTCTCAAGAGAGTTCATAATGTGCTAGAATCTCCTAGATAGTCCTTTATGAAGAAATAAGTATCTGAAGTCTTTTGCAAACTCAAAGATTCAAATATCCCACAAAGTAGTCATACGTCTTCATCTCCACTCCCTTCACCAATCCTTCAAAAGGCAGGAAGGATCACTCAGACTTACAAAGGAAATATTGGTTGTTTTTTGGTTGTATGTTGATGGCTTTCACCAGGAGCTGCTGAATTTAAGCTGTAAAAGTTGCTAACATTATTGCAAATAACAAATTTTCAGCTGCAAATGGAATGCTGGTTTCCAGACTTGAACCTCCAACCATGTGGAATTGTTTGCAAGCATATACACTATACTGTTGGTCCTTTCTTGTTAATTTCTTTCCATCTTATTTTTCTAGATTGTTTATCAATGGTTTACTTCTATTGAGGACTCATCCCAGTGCAGACGCTGATCCCAGCACAGCCATCACTGTCCTACTGCTGCTTCACTGCTACTTCCTGTTGTCTGTTGAGGAAACTTAGTAATACTACACTGCCCCAAAAGCAGAGTGAAGTTTTTTGTTGTTGCTTTTTTGTTTGTTTGTTTGTTTGTTAAAATGAGTAAAAAGGCAAAGTGGGCTCTAACTATAGTTTCTATACTGAAAGAGAGCAGAATTCAAATACTGAGGAGACTAAAAGAAGATTGTCTCCAAATGAGGACCCAAATGGTGATATAACCTGGGCCCCATCAAACAAGGATCTCATAAAAGAAATTTAAAAGACTCTTACAAGAGAGCTCAAAGAAAAATAGGGAAAGAAAAGAGAAGATTTGCTAAAAGATCTGGATAAGTCAAGTTACTCATTAAAGCAGAGAGTGGATAAAGAAATCAACTTCTGGAAAAACAGAGTTAATGAATTGGAAAAAAGAAAATAGCTCCTTAAAAAATAAAATTGGTGAAATGGAAAAAAAAAATTCCATATAACAAAACAACTCATTTAAAAAGTTAAAAACCCTCAGTCAAACACTAAACTTGAAATTCTAAAAATAAAAGGAGAGATTAATAAAATTGAAAGTAAAATAAAAACTATTTAATTAATAAATAAAATTAAGAGTTGATTCTATAAAAAACATCAACAAAATAGATAAATCCTTAGTAAATGTGATTAGAAAAAAGAGGAAAATCAAATTATTAGTCTTAAAAATGAAAAGGGAGAACTTGTCACTAATGAAGAGGAAATTAGAGCAATAATTAGGAGGCACTTTGCCCAATATTATGCCAATAAATTTGATAACTTAAATGAAATGGAAGAATACATTCAAAAATATAGTTTGCCCAGATTAGCAGAGGAAGAAGTAAATTGATTAAACAGTCCCATTTTAGAAAAAGAAATAGAACAAGCTATTAATCAACTCCCTAAAAAAAATCCGAGACCAGATGGATTTACATTTAAAGAACAATTAACTCCAATGCTATATAAACTATTTGAAAAAATGGGGATTGAAGGAATCCTACCAAATCATTTTATGACCCAGACATGGTACTGATACCTAAACCAGGTAGGATGAAAACAGAGAAAGAATATTATAGACCAATCTCCCTAATGCACAAAATAAAATACTAGCAAAAAAGATTACAGAAAATCATCACCAGGATAATATACCATGACCAAGTAGGATTTATACCAGGAATGCAGGGCTGTTTCAAAATTAGGAAAACTATTAACATAACTGACTCTATCAATAACCAAATTAACAAAAAACCCTACGATCATCTCAATAGATGCAGAAAAAGCATTTGATAGCATCCAATTTCCATTCCTATTAAAAAACACTAGAGAGTATAGGAATAGATGGGCTTTTCCTTAAAATAGTCAGTAGCAAATATTTAAATCTGTAAGCATCCTATGTAATGGTGATGAACTGGAACCATTCCCAATAAAATGAGCAATGAGACAAGGTTGCTGACTATCACTATTACTATTCAATATTGTATTAGAAATGCCAGCTTCACCAATGGGAGATGAAAAAAGAAATTAAAGGAATTAAAGTAGATAATGAGGAAACCAAATTATTACTCTTTGCAGATGATATGTTGGAATAGTTAAAGAACCCAAGATATTCTACTAAAAAGCTATTAGATATAATCTACAACTTTAGCAAAGTTTCAGGATACAAAATAAATCCACATAAATCCTCAGCATTTTTATACATCACTAACAAAATCCAACAGCAAGAAATGCAAAGAGAAATGACATTTAAAATAATTGTTGATAGTATAAAATATTTGGGAATCTATCTGCCAAAAGAAACTCAGGAACTATATGAGCAAAACTACAAAACACTTTCTACACAAATAAAGTCAGATCTAAACAAATGGAAAACTAAGTGCTCTTGGATAGGTCGAGAGAATATAATAAAGATGATAATATAACCTAAACTAATATATTTATTGAGTGCTATACCAATCAGACTCCCAAAAAACTATTTTAATGACCTAGAAAAAATAACAATAAAATTCATATGGAATAACAAAAAGTCAAGAATCTCAAGGGAACTAATGAAAAAAAAAAAAAAAAAAGAATCAAATGAAGGCGACCTCACTGTACCTGATCTAAAACTATATTGGGTCACCAAAAACCATTTGGTATTGGCTAAGAAATAGACTAGTTGCTCAGTAGAATAGGTTAAGTTCCCAGGACAAAATAGTCAAGAACTATACCAATCTAGTGTTTCACAAACCCAAAGACCACAGATTTTGGGATAAGAATGTACTATTTGACAAAAGCTGCTGGGAAAATTGGAAATTAGTATGACAGAAACTAGACATTGACCCACACTTAACACCATACACCAAGATAAGATCAAAATGGGTTCATGATTGAGGCATAAAGAATGATATTATAAATAAATTAGAAGAATATAGGATACTTTCTCTCTCAGACTGGTGGAGGAGGAAGGGATTTGTGATCAAAGGAGAACTAGAGATCATTATTGATCAAAAAATAGATGATTTTGATTATATCAGTTAAAAAGCTTTTGTACAACTTCAACAACAATACTGTATGAGGATGTATTCTGATGGAAGTGGAAATCTTCAACATAAAGAAGATCCAACTCACTTCCAGTTGATCAATGATGGACAGAGGTAGCTACACCCAGAGAAGAAACACTGGGAGGGGAATGTAAATTGTTAGCACTAATATCTGTCTGCCCAGGTTGCATGTACCTTCGGATTCTAATGTTTATTGTGCAACAAGAAAATGATATTCACACACATGTATTGTACCTAGACTATATTGTAACACATGTAAAATGTATGGGATTGCCTGTCGTCGGGGGGAGGGAATAGAGGGAGGGGGGGTAATTTGGAAAAATGAATACAAGGGATAATATTATAAAAATATATATATATATATATATATAATAAAAAAAAACTTCTGCAGGGGTAACATTCTTAGAAAACGACACAAAAATGAAAAATATATAATTGTTGATACATTGAACATATGGGGAAAAGGAGATTAGGTTCCTACAATCACCAAAAACTAAGCTTTCATTAGAGATTGTTGAAAATATACTTTTTTTGCATATAACTCTTTATAACAAAACATTAGTTCTGATAATATGAACTTATACTAACATTGTAATCATAAAATAACTCAGAAAGTGCAGTACACAAAATAAAACTGGTAATGTGCATTTTTTTTTCTTTCTAGCAATTCCCTTATAGTCTGTGGCCTTTTATGCTAATATTTCAATTTAAAAATAAATGTTAATTTCAGAAAAAAAAAAGAAAAAAAAAGCTTTTGTACAAACAAAACTAATGCAGACAAGATTAGAAGGGAAGCAATAAGCTGGGAAAACATGTTTACTGTCAAAAGTTCTGATAAAGGTCTCATTTCCAAAATATATAGAGAACTGAATCTAATTTATAAGAAATCAAGCCATTCTCCAATTGACAAATAGTCAAAGGATATGCACCGACAATTTTCAGATGAAGAAAATAAAACTATTTGTAGTCATATCAAAAGGTGTCACAAATCAGAGATGTGCAATTTAAGACAACTCTGAGATGCCACTACATACCTGTCAGATTGGCTAAGATGACAGGAAATGATAATGATGAATGTTGGAGGGGATGTGGGAAAACTTGGACACTGATGCATTGTTGGTGGAGTTGTGAATAGATCCATCCATTCTGGAGAGCAATTTGGAACTATGCTCAAAAAGTTATCAAACTGTGCATGCCATTTGATCCAGTAGTGTTACTACTGGACTTGTATACCAAAGAGATATTAAAAAAGGGAAAGGGACCTGTATGTCCAAAAATGTTTGTGGCAGCACTTTTTGTAGTGGCTAGAAACTGGAAATTGAGTGGATTCCCATTAACTGGAGAATGATTGGATAAATTGTGGTATATGAATATTATGGAATATTATTGTTCTGTAAGAAATGACCAGCAGCTGTAAGAAATGACCAGCAGGATGAATTCAGAAAGGTTTTGAGAGACTTACATGAACTGATGCTGAGTGAAATGAACAGAATCAGAAGATCGTTGTACACTTCAACAACAATGCTGCATGAAGATGTATTCTGATGGAAGTGGATATTTTCAACATAAAGAAGATCCAACTCACTTCCAGTTGATCAATGATGGACAGAAACAACTACACCCAGAGAAGGAACACTGGGAAGTGAATGTAAATTGTTAGCACTACTGTCTATCTACCCAGGTTACTTATACCTTCAGCATCTAATACTTAACGTGCAACAAGAAAATTGGATTTACACACATATATTGTATCTAGGTTATACTGTAACACATGTAAAATGTATGGGATTGCCTGTCATCTAGGAGAGGGAGTTGAGGGAAGGAAGGAAAAATTTGGAAAAATGAATACAAGGGATAATGTTATAAAAAATTACTCATGCATATATACTGTCAAAAAATTATAAGTATAAAATTAAAAAAAAAAAAAAAAAGAAATGACTAGCAGGATGATTTCAGAAAGGCCTGGAGAGACTTACATGAACTGATGCTTAGTGAAATGAGCAGGACCAGGAGATCATAATATACTTCAATAACAATACTATATGTTGATCAATTCTGATGGACGTGATAATCTTCAACAATGAGATGAAGCAAATCAGTTCCAATAGAGCAGTAATGAATTGAACCAGCTACACCCAGTGAAAGAACTTTGGGAAATGAGTATGACCCAGTTCATAGAATTCCCAGTCCCTCTGTTTTTGTCTGCCTGCATTTTTTATTTTCTTCACAAGTTAGTTGTACACAATTTTAAAGTCTGATTATTTTTGTAGAGCAAAATAAATGTATGGACATGTATACATATATTGTATTTGGCTTATAATTTAACATATTTAACATGTATGGGTCAACCTGCCATTTGGGTGAGGCTGTGGGGCAAAGAGGGGAAAATGTGGAACAAAATGTTTTGCAATTGTCATTGCTGAAAAATTGCCTATGCATATATCTTGCAAATAAAAAACACAAAAAAAGAAACTGGAAATTGAGTGGATGCCCATCAATTGAAAAATGGCTGAATAAATTGTCGTGCATGAATGTAATGGAATATTACTGTTCTGTATAAAATCACCACCAGGATGAATACAGAGAGGCTTGTAGAGAGTTACATGAACTGATGCTAAGTGAAATGAGCAGAAGCAGGAGCTCATTATACACTTCAACCACAATACTATATGAGGATCAATTCTGATGGAAGTGGCTATCTTTAGCAATGAGAGGATCTAATTCAGTTCCAATTGATCAGTGATGAACAGAATCAGCTACACCCAGAGAAAGAACACTGGGAAGTGAGTGTAGACCACAATATAGCATTTGTACTTTTTCTGTTGTTATTTGCTTGCATTTTTGTTTTTCTTCCAAGATTATTTTTACTTTTCTAAATCCGATTTTTCTTGTGACAAGAGACCTGTATAAATATGCACACATATATGGTATTTAAAATATACTTTAACATGTTTAACATATATGGGACTGCCTGCCATCTAGGGGAGGAAGTGGAGGGAAGGAGAGGAAAAGTTGAAAAGAAGTGTTTGTAAAGGTCAATGTTGAAAAATTACTCATGCATATGTTTTGTTAATAAAAAGTTATAATAATAAAAAAGAAAGAGGAACAAAAAAGTAATATGCATCATTCTATAATAAAATTTTGATTACAGAAAAAAAATTAAAAATAAAAAGTGACAGTACAGTTTAGCATAGAGAGATAAAGTGGTTTGGGAACAGGAAAAAAGAAAAAAAAAGAAGGGGAAAAGAATTTATTAATGGAAAAGAATAGAAGAAATGGCAGCTATCTCAAATACGTATTTCAAGGAGGTGGAAAATTTTCTGGTACCTTTTATTTCCACTAAGATGTAGATGAAAAGAATTTAAAATTTTCAGCTAACTCGATCTCTAATTACCTTCTACCCCAAAGTTCAGACCTACATAATCTACATTAATTTGCATGCATTTATCTTTCTATTATTCTGAATTCCTATTAAATATTTTTTTTTTGGCTGAGAATAAAGGCTTGTGTGCAGCACTGTTTGAGCCCAGTGAGACCATGCCCACCAGTTCAGTAGTATAGTTCCAAGGTTGTCAGTCTTACTTCTATAAAGTCCTATTTAATCGCTTAACCAAAAAGTCATGGTGCTGAAATGAAACCTTAAAAATAGTCTCACTTAGTTTTATTAACTTGAAAATCATTATGCAAAGGACCTTTGTGTATATCTAGCCCCAAAGCACTTTCCACAGTGACAATTTTTTTCCAAACATAATATAGACTCCATCATCAAAAGATATTGTAAATGTGTCAAAAACTGTAAGATTACAAAGAGCACAGGTTATTGTGGGTGGATATGGTCCTGTGCTCCTGAGCATAGACCCTGCAAATATTTGACAGATATACATATAATTGTAACTAAAATAATACTTTGTAAACATTATCTTGCTGGACCCAATGCACAGTCTTGGCCCTGTACCTGAAAAGCATTCCCTAATTTTTATTAAGAAAACATCATCTTTTAGGGGAAGCTAGGTGGTGCAGTGGATAGAACACCAGCCCTCAATTCAGGAGGAACAGAGTTCAAATTTGGTCTTAGACACTTAACACTTCCTAGCTGTGTGACCCTGGGCAAATCACTTAACCCCAGCCTCAAAAAAAAAAAAAAAAAAAAAAAAAGAAAACATCATCTAGGACACATGTTTCTTTCTGCCCTCCTACAATCTTCAGAGTAATTAGCAAATTCAGCCCTCAGAATTAGCTCTGGACCAACAGAATCCACAAATATTGGCAATGCAACAAATTAACAGCAGAAGATAATTTCAAAGATCACCAAAAAAAGGTCTATTTTAACTGGGAATAGGAGGGAGGCTGCCAAGCACAAGCAAGTTGAACACAGACAACATGGAATGCAGCCCAGAATAAATTACCCTGCTAAACTGAGCATTTTCTTTCAGGGAAAAAGATGGACATTCAATGTGGTGAATTCCATGTATTTTTGATGAAAAGACCAGAGATAAACAAAAAAATTGATCTCCAATTATAGAACTCCAGAGAAGCATAAAAAGGTAAAAAGAAAAAAAAAACTCTAGAACTGTATTTCTTTTATGAGTATGCATTAAGACTACATGTATAGTCTGATTTTACTGTTATAATATACAAAAGAAATTAGAGATGTAAAGAGGATTGTAACAGAAAAAAGGGAGAAGTGGAGGTAAAATGAGAGAAATCACATCTCAAGAAGAGGCAAAAGAAAAAGCTACTAATTGAGGGAAAGAACAGAGGTTGATGATTATTGTGTGAATCTTACTCTCATCAAATTTGGCCCAAAGAAAGAATATTAAGCATATTTGGTTTCACTGAGAAACATCTCTGATCTTATGGAAAAGTGGGAGGGGGAAGGGAAAAAGGGAAGGGGTGGGTTACATAGAAGGGAAAACAAAAATAGTAGCAGAAAGGTATAAGAAAAGTGGAGAGTCTCTAAAGGAGGAGGACTGCTTGAGTCAAATAGTACTGATGAGTAAAATACTGGGGAGGAGGGAAAGAGGAAAAGGAAAGAGAAAAGTATAATTTAGGGTTAATATGATGGCAGGAAATGCAGAATTAGTAGTTTTCATCCTAACTGTGAATGAAATTAACTCTCCCATAAAACATAAGGGATAGCAGATAGGATTAAAAGCCAGAATCCTACACATTTAAAGCAGAGTGATTCATAAAGAGTAAAGGTAAAAGGCTGGAGCAGAATCTATTATGCGTCAGGTAAAGTAAAAAAAGCAGGGGTAGCCATTCTGATCTCAGATCAACCAAAAGCAAAAACTGATCTAATTAAAAGAGATAAAGAAAGAAATTATATCTTGCTAAATGGTACCATAGATAATGAAGCAGTATCAATATTAAACATATAGGCACCAAGCAGTGCAGCATCTAAATTCCTAAAGGAGAAGTTAAGAGAGTTGCAAGAAGAAATAGACAGCAAAAATATAATAGTGGGATATCTCAACCTTGCTCTATGAGAACTAGATAAATCAAACCACAACATAAATAAGAAAGAATTTGAACATATAAACAGAATACTAGAAAAGCTAGATATGATATGATAGATCTTTGGAAAAAATTGAAAAAAGACAAAGTAGTACACTTTCTTTCCAGCAGATCATGGAACCTATGCAAAACCTGATCATATATTAGGATATAAAGACCTCAAAATCAAATGCAGAAAGGCAGAAATGGTAAAGGCATTTTTTCAGATTATGATGTAATAAAACTATATTCAGTAAAAGGCCAGGGGAAAAATAGATCAAAAAGAAATTAGAAACTAAATAATCTCATCCTAAAGAATGAATGGGTGAAACAGCAAATCATAGACACAATCAATAATTTTATCCAAGAGAATTACAATAATGAGACAGCATACCAAAATTTGTTGGATGCAGCCAAAGCAATAATAAGGGGAAATTGTATATCTCTATATGCTTATTTGCACAAAATAGAAAAAGAGAAGATCAATGAATTGGGCTTGCAACTAAAAAAGCTAGAAAAACAACAAAGTAAAACACCCTAAATCAAATACCAAACTTGAAATTCTAAAAATAAAAGGAAAGATCAATAAAATTGATCTAAATTGAAACTAAAATAACTATTAAATTGATAAATAAAACTAAGATTTGGTTTTTTGAAAAAAAATAGATAAACATTTAGTTAATTTGATTAGAAAAAGGAAAGAGGAAAATCAAATTGTTAGTCTCAAAAATGAAAAGGGAGAACTTTCCTCTAATGTAGAGAAAATAAGAGCAATTATTAGGAGTTACTTAGCCCAATTTTGTGCCAATAAATTTGAAAAAAAACTAAGTGAAATGGAGGAATAGCTACAAAAATATAGATTTCCCAGATTAACAGAAGCAGAAATAAATTACTTAAATAGTCCCATTTTAGAAAAAAGAAATAGAACAAGCTATTGATCAACTACCAAGAAAAAATTCCCAGGATCAGATAGATTTACATTTGAATTCTACCAAACATTTAACAAGCAAATAACTCCAATGTTATATAAACTATTTGGAAAAAAAATATAGGAAAATAAGGACTTTTACCAAATTCCTTTTATGACATAGACACCAAAACCAGGTAGGACAAAAACAGAGAAAGAAAATTATAGACCAATCTCCTTAATGAATATTGATACAAAAATCTTAAATAAAATATTAGCAAAGAGATTACCAAAAATCATCCCCAGAATAACACACCATGACCAAGTAGGATTTATACCAGGAATGCAGGGCTGGTTCAATATTAGGAAAACTATTAGCATAATTGACTATATCAATAACCAAATTAACAAAAATCATATGAGCATTTCAATAGGTGCAGAAAAAAAATTTGATAAAATCCAACATCCATTCCTATTAAAAACACTAAAGTGTATAAGAATAAATGGATTTTTCCTTAAAACAGTTGGTAGCATCTGTTTAAAATCATCAGCAAGCATTATATGTAATGGTGATAAACTGGAACTATTCCCCATATGATCAGGAGTGAAAGAAGGTTGCCAGCTATCACCATTACTATTCAATATTGCATTGGAAATGCCAGCTTTGGCAATAAGAGAAGAAAAAGAGATTAAAAGAATTAGAGCAGGTAATGAGAAAAGCAAATTGTCACTCTTGCTAGATGATATGATGGTATATTTAGAGACTCCTAGATAGTCAACTAAAAAAAATTTAAGAAGCAATCTACAACTTTAGCAAAGTTGAAGGATACAAAATAAATCCACATAAATCATCAGCATTCTTATATATCACTAACAAAATCCAACAGCAAGAGATACAAAGAGAAATTCCATTTAAAATAATTGTCTATAGTATGAAATATTTGGGAATCTATCTGCCAAGAGAAAGTCAAGAACTATAGAAACAAAATTACAAAACACTTTTTTACTCAAATAAGGAACTGGGAAAATATCAAGTGCTTTTGGATAGGTTGAGTGAATATAATAGAGATGACATTATTCCCTAAACCTATTTATTGAGTGCTATATCAAAAAAAAAATCCCAAGAAACTATTTTACTCACTTGGAAATAATAACAATAAAATTCATCTGGAAAAACAAAAGCTAAATAATTTCAAAGGAATTAATGAAGGGAAAAGCAAATGCAGGTGGTCTAGCTGCACCAGATCTAAAACTATATTATAAAGCATCAGTCACCAAAAACCATTTGGTGCTGACTGCAAAATAGAGAAATTGATCAGTGGAATAGGTTATGTTTACAGAACAAAATAGTCAATGATTATACCAATTTAGTATTTGACAAACCCAAATATCCCAGCTTTTGAGATAAGAATTCATTATTTTACAAAAACTGCTGAGCAAATTGGAAACTAGTTTGGCAGAAACTAAGCATAGACCCACACCTAACTCCATATACCAAGATAAGGTCAAAATGGTTTCATGATCCAGATATAAAAATGATATCATAAACAAATTAGAGAACATAGGATAGTTTACTTCTCAGATTTGTGGAGGAGGAAAGAATTTGTGACCAAAGAAGAATTAGAAATCATTATTGATCACAAAATAGATAATTTTGATTATATTAAGTTAAGAAGTTTTTGTACAAACAAAACAAATGCAGAGAAGATTAGCAGGAAAGCAAAGAACTGGGAAAACATTTTTACATCCAAAGGAACTGATAAAGGCCTCATTTCTAAAACATGTAGAGAATGACTCAAATTTATAATAGTTCAAACCATTCTCCAATTACTAAATGGTCAAAGAGTATGAACAGATAATTTTCAGATCAAGAAATTGAAATTATTTGTAGTCACATGAAAAGGTGCTCCAAATCACTATTAATCAAAGAAATGCAATTTAAGATAACTCTGAGATGCCACTACACATCTCTCAGATTGGCTAAGATGATAGGAAATTATAATGCCCAATGTTGGAGGGGATGTGGAAAAAATGGCAATGATCTGTTGTTGGTGGCCTGTGAACAGATCCAACAATTCTGAAGAACAGTTTGGAACTATGCTTAAAAAGTTATCAAACTGTGCATATCCTTTGATCCAGCAGTGTTTCTATTGAGTTTATATCCCAAAAAGATCTTAAAGGAAGGAAAGGTACCCACCTATGCAAAAATGTTTGTGGAAGCCCTCTTTGTAGTGGCATGCCCATTAACTGGAGAATGGTTGGATAAATTGTGGTATATGAATGTTATGGAATATTATTGTTCTGTAAGAAATGACCAGCAGCATGATTTCAGAGAGGCTTGGGAGACCTACATGAATTGATGCTAAGTGAAATGAGCAGAACCAGGATATCATTATACACTGCAACAAGAAGACTATATGACGATCAATTCTGATGGATGTGGCTGTCTTCAACAATGAGATGATTCAAACTAGTCCCACTTGTTCAGTGATGAAAAGAGCCATCTACACCCAGAGAGAGAACCATGGGAACAGAGTGTGGAACACAACATAGCATTATCACTCTCTCTGTATTTGCTTGCATTTTCTTTTCTTTCTCAGTTTTTCTTTTTCTTCCTTCTTCATCTGATTTTTCTTGTGTGACAAGATAACTATATAAATATGTATACATGCACTGGATTTAACATACATTTTAACATATTTAACATTTGTTGGACTACCTGCCAGCTAGGGGAGGGGATGGGGTAAATGAGGAGAACATTTGGAATAAAAGGCTTTTGCAAGGGAAAAATTACCCATGCATATGTGTTGTAAATAAAAAGCTTTAATAAAAATGAAAAAAAAAGGAAAAAAAAGTAAAATGGGGCAGCTAGGTGGTGGATAGAGCACCAACCCTGTAGTCAGGAGGACCTGAGTTCAAATTTGGCCTCAGACAGGCTGTGTGACCCTGGGCAAGTCACTTTACCCTGATTGCCTCAGAGAAAGAAAGAAAGAAAGAAAGAAAGAAAGAAAGAAAGAAAGAAAGAAAGAAAGAAAGAAAGAAAAAAAGAAAAAAAAGAAAGAAAGAAAGAAAGAAAGAAAGAAAGAAAGAAAGAAAGAAAGAAAGAAAGAAAGAAAGAAAGAAAGAAAGAAAGAAAGAAAGAAAGAAAGAAAGAAAGAAAGAAAGAAAGAAAGAAAGAAAGAAAGAAAGAAGAAAGGAAGGAAGGAAGGAAGGAAGGAAGGAAGGAAGGAAGGAAGGAAGGAAGGAAAGAAAGAAAGAAAGAAAGAAAGAAAGAAAGAAAGAAAGAAAGAAAGAAAGAAAGAAAGAAAGAAAGAAAGAAAGAAAGAAAGAAAGAAAAGAAAAGAAAAGAAAAGAAAACAACATCATTACTATCTTATCCTTTTTCACCTTGACCTCTATCTAAGCTGAGTAAAGAATGAAGGGGTAGGAAGGAGGATTGATGAGTTAAGTGACTCCTGGAAGAAGGCAATGCTCAAGTGCAGTCTATGGCAAAATTGCAAAGGAGGTAGTTTTTTTTTGACACATTCCTATTTTCTCTTCTGTTTTCCCTATTTCCCAATAGCCAAGAACAATGAGAATATATTTTGTCTTGACTAAACTTTTCATTACAATACCTTTCTTAGATTCATCTATCTGTAGAGAAATAGTGGATCACTCTGACTAGAAAGAGGAAATAATTAAGAATTTAAAAAGCACATATTATGTGCCAGGAACTATGCTAAGCATTTTATAAATGCTATTTTAATTCTGGAGAGGGAAGTAGAAGATATTTATTGCTCTTCTTGATTTCCTTTCCTGCTAGAAGGAAGCATCTGGTAGAAAATGTAGCCTGTGGTCTGGGTTATCACCGCTTGAGTTAACCTAGTCTAATACTCTACAGAAGAAGATGCTATTTACCTAGAATAGGAATATAAGATGGAAATAATATAGAAAATAGATGCTGCTCTATCTTAAGTCAAGTTTATCAAGGACATTAGAATTGTTCTTGGTCTGGTGTGAATTGGAATAACCATTTAATCAACAAGCATTTATTAAGTGTTTATTCTGTGCCAGGCACTATGCTAAACACCAAGGAAACAAAAAAACAAAACAAAACAAAACAAAAAACAAAAACAAAAACAAAAACAAAAACAAAAACAAAAACAAAAACCATCAAAAGATAGTTTTTGCTCTCCAGATCTGATAGTCTTCCAGAGTAAGATGCCCTTTCTTTGTGGTGTCGTGTGCATTCAATATACCTTCTACAATATCAGATAAATTCATGTGCAATTCAGGAATATCATCTGTACGGCTGTCCTTCCAGACTTTTAAGAGTGCCACAACCATATCTCTCAATTCAACTCAAGAGAGAATACTATATATATATATACACACATACACATATGTATGTATGCAGCATAGATTGAAAATAATCAACAGAGCTACTAAAATTAAGGAAGATTGAGAATGGCCTTGTATAGAAGATGAGACTTTAGTTGAGAAACTAACACACATAACAGACCTGTATTTTAGAGAGAGCACTTTTACAACAGACTCAAGGATGGACTACAATGGGGAGATATATGTGGGAGGCAGATCAATCTGCAGAGTATTGCAACAGTTCAGGTGAGAAGTAAGTAATCAAGATCATGACAGAGTTGTCAAAAGAAAGAAGAGATCTTATGCAAGAGATATTTCAAAAGTAAAATAAATAGGATTGGGAGAGACAGACAGACAGACAGAGACAGAGAGATAGAGACACACGGAGACACAGAGACAGAGCCATCTCCTTGTTTTTCTTTTTCCCCCATTGACATGCATTTTTTTCTTCACTGAAGAATGAAGTCCACTCTCTCTCTCTCTCTCTCTCTCTCTCTCTCTCTCTCTCTCTCTCTCTAACTGATAAATCTTATTGGAATAGTATAAACAAATACAAACACACCACTAAACATACTCTTTAAAACAGTTAAGCAAAATCATATTAAAACTTGTGTTGACTTTTAAAGGAATAAGAAATTTAACTGAGGTTTGGAAAAGATGGTAGATTTGTAAAAATAGAAGATGTCATCTCTACTGTATAGTTCCTTCCCTATCTTGGTTGTGAAAACTGCTACTTCTTGAGCAGCCTAGGCTTCGGCCTGGATCCCAGGCCAACAAGTTGACTTTATAGTTGTCCCAGCTCCTCTGTAAGCTTCCATGTGTTTCTGCTCCAAGATTCCATTGCTAATGAGAAGGATAGAATTCTTTCTCTGTGACTCTTGGTCTACTTGATTCCCTAGTGTACCATGCTGCACTCTTCAAAAGGCTCAAGAGAAAAGCTAAAGAGCAAACTCAAGAGTTTGATGCTGCCACCATACTTAGATCTCTTCCCCTGATTCTAGCAATCCAAATGTTCTGATCAGATTCAAGACACTTTAATAAATAGATTTTTCTTTTTTCCACATGCAGAAGAGCCAATCACACTCTGGAAGGGAAAAGGGTATGCTAATAAACTGCCTCTTTGAAAAAAAATGTACTCAGAGCACACTTTTAATTTTAATCTGAATTGTTAACACTTTCTCAATCATTTTCTTAAGTCTAGAAAGTCAACAAAATAATAAACTTCATCTTAGAATATTTGTTCTTAACCATTTTATGTCATAGACTTTTTTGGCAACTATTTAAGCTTAAGGAGCCTTTCTCAGAATATATTTAAATGCTTAAAATGAAATGTGTAGGATTATCAAGGAAACCAATTATATCAAAATACAATTATTAATATTTATATATTTTAAAGTTAATAAAACTTAGGTTAAGAATTCCTGTTTTAGAAATATTGGAGAAATAAGAAATTTCTTGAGATGGCTCAAACTGCAATTTAAGAATATTAATTTTTCAGTTGTGTAGAGAATGAATTGAAAGACAGAGAGAAAAGAGGTTACAAAAGCTTAATAGAAATTATTGAAAAGTCTTCATTAGAGGGCCTCAATTTTATTAGAAGACATAATAACAAGACTTTGTTGGTTACCAACTGGGGCACGGATTACAGGAGGGAAGAAACAGAAAACGTATAATCAGATATTACTATGAGGCTACAAATTTGGGTAACTAAAACGGTGATGATACTAGTAAGGGAATATGAAAATTAGAAAGACTGGCTTAAGGTATGTGTTTCAAGAAAGACTATGAGTTCTGTTTTGGGTATATGCAATTAAAAAGCTTATGTGATAACTACACCAAAATGTGTGTGTGTGTGTGTGTGTGTGTGTGTGTGTGCATGTGTACAAATATCTACATATCTATCTATCTGTATCAGGGAATTACTGAAGAATTGGAAGCCAATAGAATGATGAGTAGCTGCAACTGTAAATTTGAAAGCTATCTTAAGACAGCTCTAATTTGTAAGCCTTTCTTCAAGACTAAATTTGCCTCTGTAATTTCCAGGGGTTTATAATTTTATTATCTGGCAAGGGTTAGTAAATACTTATTAAAGTATATGAAAAATAATATTTTAGGTCAAAGAAAGATTAAGACAGGGACAAAGTTTCAGTTTTTCATTCAGCTTCTGGTCTTTGGAAAACCAATTTCAACTTCAAGACAGGCTTTTTGTTTTTTTGTTAAAAGTACACTTTTTGGTAGTCATCCTTACCAGTCATTTCTTATTGTTCTTTGATGGCTCTGTCCAAAAGTTCAAACAGATTTTGCATGGTTATGAATATTTTACCCTAATTCACTCAATTCCATTAGCATTGTATAAGTTCTAGTTTTCTCGGGTCTATTCTTTCTGGTCTCCTCTTTGCTGACTATTCTTACTCTTCTAGACTGTATGACCCTGATTTTCCTATGAGGATTCTCTGTTTCAATATAAAACTCCATATTCATTCAACATTTGAGGAGAATGTTGTTATTATTATTATTAATATTCAGTGATGGTATGTAAATTCTCTAGGTTGGAATGTGTGACTTTGAAAGGTTCTTTAAAGATTTTTTAAAAAATCTATGATGCATTAAGAGAATCATAGTATACAAAATGAGGAAAGTTGTTGGGTTCTATCTCCCCTGATCAGACCATATGTTAAAAGCTGGATTATATTTTAGGGATCATATTTTAGGAAGGACACTAACAAACTGAGTTATGTGCTCGAGATAACAAACAAAGTTGGTGAGAACACCAGAGAATTGACATGTGAGCAGAAATTTTTAGTTTTCAGGAAAGACTTGTTGAAGAGTAGAATTAAAGTGATTAGGATGATTAGAGTTACTATTTTCAAATATTGTATTTGAAAGTCTATCTTGTGAAGAATTAAACTTCTTACCTCAGGGGACAAAATTACAAATAATGGGTGAAAATTACAGATTGCCAGATCTCAGTCTAATATAAGGCAAAACCAGTAACTTGGACAATGTAACACTTGTTGCAATGATATAGAGGGAATTCCTTTCTCAGGTATGAGGTAAACTAGATTATTTTGAGAGCACTTAAAATTTAAAATTTGATGGGATCCTAAATGTGAATAATGTAACTGAGGGAAGCATTATTGAAGAGAGGGGGATAGAGTAATAACATAGTGAGATTTGAGTATCTGAGGATCAGAAATAAGTAACTAAGCAGAGAAAGGTGTAATGCTTCTGGATGAAGGGCAATTGATTGAATCTTAGTAAAGAAAGGGCAGAGTGAACACATTTTAATAAAGCCTGGAAGTAAGCAGCAAAATGGTAATGTGTGAATTCATTTTTAAAAAAATAAATCCTGAACACACCACATATGTAATTAGGAAAATTATCAAGAAGGATTCCTCTTCAAGGCTCTTAGCATTACAAAGTGCAGGAAAGGTTTCCTATCATGGGAAAAAATCTGCTTTTTAGAGCACTTTATTTTCAATTTATAGACTTGACATGTTCAGATAATCTGTCTGTGAGTTGATTTCAAAGTGTACCCAGATTAGATGAGATAGGAGAAATATAAACCCCCTCTTAAATTATTATTCCTTTCCATTTGTTACCACAGATGCCAACAGTATTCTCACTGTGTTAATTTGGCTTAGAAAGTGAGAACATGGCAGCAGCAATAACTAAGAACAATATACTACACAGAAGACAGATAGCTCATATCTACCCTCGTGTTCTTAATGGGACCAAAGAAGAAGTACTAATGGTATTCTTTCCTCTTTTTTATGGGAAAATATATTGTTTCTCTATTCTGCCTTCTAACTTGCCGATACAAGAACATTATCCTTCCTTACATGCGTGTCTTCATTCTATTTACTCCCCAATTCATCATATAGTGAGAACAAAAAGCTCATCCAATGCATGCACAGAGGCAGAAGAGCTGACTGACAGGTAGAAGGTTATGCTTAAAGAAGAATCAAAGAAGATAATGAAGTTTAAAGGTGAACATAGACTAGAATTTTAAAGATAGCATTCTCATTAATTCAGAGTAGGATGACTAGGATGGTAAAAAAGTTGAAAACCAATTTATGTTAGTATTCACTAACATAAGCTAACACATTTAGTTTGTATCAGAGAAAACTTAAATATTAGGGCTCTAATAATGTTTCAGTTATTAGAAGGGCTTTTATTTGGAAGAAGGATTTGTCCTCAGAGGGCAGAACTATGAACAATGAGTTTCAGAGAGAAAATTTTCAGCTTGATAAAATAATAATTATACTTATATCTAACATTTAAATAGGCTTTTAGATTTTTAAAGTGCTTTAGACATTACCTCATTTCATATAAGCAGTTTTGTATCAAAATGATGTGTGACACCATCAGAAATGTTTTCTTGACAATGACACTCAGCTGCCCTTACCTATCAATGTACCTTATTTGAGACTCTCATTGCCAAGGTCACAACAAGAGTAAATGATCAAGTAAGGGCAAGCAATAGCTCATATCCTGACAAAAACATTTGTTTTCACTAAGGAACATAATAGCAAAGATCTAGGTGAAAAAATTATCCCATATTTTGAATTTATTTAGAAACGTGAATACTAGATGAACAGATGGTGGTGGAAATGATTCAGAGGGACGCTTATGAATTGTTTTCCAGTGAAGAATAACAGAGAAAGAGAATTGTTCTTGACCTCTGAAATATCTGACATTGTTTACCACACCTACTCCACTCTCTTCTTACAATATTTTTCTGTCCTTGTTCTGTTCTACCACTTTGGCTGATCCTTCTTAATCTCCTCTGATAGATAATCATCATTGTCCAAACTACCATTTGTGGGTATATGAGAAGATTTCATGGTTCATCTTCTGTTTTCTTGGGAATCTCATTAGCTCTCATGGGTTTCATTATCATCCTTCTGCAAATAACTATAAAATTTCTATAACCAAAATAAATGTCTTTCCTGAACTCCATTTATATCATTAACTGCCTGTTAAACATATCCAATTAAAAGCCCCAGAGGTATCTCAAACTAAATATTTCAAAACAGAATCTGTTATCATTTCACCAAACTTTTCCTTCTTCTAACTTCCTTATTTTTGTGGAGAGTACTACTATTCTTCTATTCACCAAAGCTTCCAATCTAAATCTTCCAATCTTCCTTATTTCCTAATGTTTAGCAATTACTGAATTTAGTGAATTGCACAACATATGCCAATCAAATTCTTTTTCTCCACTCAGAGAGTGGTCATCTTCATTCAGAACTTTATTACCTCTCACATAAGCTACTAGCAATATTCTTTAAATATTTGTCTATCGACCTCTAGTCTTTCTCCTCTCCAATTCATCATTCACACAGCAATTCATTTGACATTTCTACAGCATAGTTTTTAGCATGTCATTTCCCCACTTTTTGAGCATTACTGTCTCTTTTGAATTTGTGATCAAACACAAACTCCTCTATTTGACTTTCAAAGTCCTTTACAATTTGGCCCCATTCTCGCTATAATACTCTACACACTCTGCTACCTAGCCAAATTGACATGCTTTCTATTTCCTCAATGGACAATTCATCAGTATAATTTTATGTGAGTTGACTTTCTTGTCTGTAATATGCTTCCTCTTCTACTCTGCATCAAGGAATATCTCTTTAAATTCAATAGTGTTTTACAATCATGGATCAAAGCATACTAAGGCATAAACTTTTTGTTTTCTTTTTTTGTTTGTTTGTTCTTTTTGTTTTTGTTTTGTTTTGTCTTCATAGTTCTTTGCATTTTCTATCCCAAATCCCTTGGAATTATTTTGGATCATACTTAATCCTGATCATCAGATAGCAAATATGTTTGAGAAACCATTGAAAACCACTCTACTAAATGGTCCTAAGATCCTTCTCTTTGTATTCTATAGGAGACAGGGCACATACATTAAGCTCCTCATTTCTAAAGCAATAATATGTATCTGTTTTGCACTCTCACTTAGAGCATTTCCACAGGATCTTTGTCCAATTCCTCCTCTAATTCTAATATCATTTGCTATAGATTCTGGATTTGTTGTGTCATTTTGGCCTTCTAAGTCTTCTTCAGGTTGTCTCTGAATTTCTCATCTAGTCTTTTCAGGTATAGAACTTCTTCTCCATAAGAACTGGTGCATTTTTCTCCAATTCAAATGTAATTGACTCCTGTCCCAGGAGAAATCAGGATAGCAAAGTTAAGTATAATGTTGAATAAAAAAAAAAAAAAAAGCAGTTAATGAATTGAAAGGCTTTCAAGATTTTCTTGCAAAAATACTTGAATTTAACAGAAAAGTAGACATAGAAGATCTAAGAAAACTAAAAGATAAGAAAAATAGATATAATTATAAAAAAACTAAATAAGTACAAACTTTATTTTTATACATGCAAATGTCTAAAATTGTCAATAATTGGGTAGTTCAAAAGAAAGATTGGGGTAGAGCTGAGCATGGTATGATTCTTAAAAAAAACATTGTAGGAAAATGTAATAAAAATATTTTATTCAAATGAGGTATAAAAGGAAATTGAAGGTGGAATTGTTAATTCAAGAACCCTACACTCATCAGAAATGATTAAAGAGAAAACATTTTATATATATATACATATATATATATAAAATGTTTTCTCTTTAATCATTTATATATTTAATCATATATATATATATGTGTGTGTGTGTGTGTGTGTGTGTGTGTGTGTGTGTGTGTGTGTATCTGGAAGGGTTTTAAAGTCTTCTAAATAAAAAAAGTAATGGAAAAGAGAGGAGGATAGGATATAGGAGGAATTTTTAGGGGGGACCCTACTTAAATCAGATCATTATCTTTGCTAAGAAAACCCAATAGAGTCACCAAAAATCACACATGACAAAAATGACTAAACAACAATAATAGAAAGGAATAGAAGGTTTAGAATATGATATTCCAGAAGGCAAAGGAACTAGGATTACAACCAGGAATAAATAATTCAGCAAAACTGGGCATTTTCTGGGATGAAACTTCATATTTAATGAAATAGAGAGTTTGAAAGCATACCTAAGGAAAAGACCATAGGTAAATAGAAAATTTTACATTCAAACATAAGACTTCAAAAAGGATAACAGGTAAACATAAGTGAGAAAACACAAGGGACTTAACAAGAGTAAATTGTTTACCTTCTTACATGAAAAAGTGATACGTATGACTCTTCAGAACTTTATCATCAGGAGATTTAGAGTCAGCTAAGATAAAAGTGTGAAGTGTGATTTTATTATTCTGTAATGATTTGAAAAGAAGATCAGAAAAATGAGAAAGATGGATACATTACAAGAAGAGGGAAAGGAGAGGAAGATTGGGGAAAATTATCTCATATAAATTGGGCATGCAAAGAAGACTGAATAAGATAGAGGGGATTCTATGGATAAGGAGAAGACAACACAAGCTTCATTCTCATCTGAATTGGTTCAGAAGGGAAAATATGTATACATATTGTTGGATACAAAAATTATCTTAATAAGGAAATAAGAGGGAATGCAATAAAGAGAAAATTGGGAGAAAGAGAGGCGGTTGATTAAAAGCAAGACACTTCTGAGGATGGGACAGGGTACAAAAAAGAAGGATAAGTATATAAAAGAAAAGAATAGAGGAAAATACACAATTAGTAACTATGTGAATGTGAATAGAAAAGTAAAATGAACTAAAGCAAGAAGACAATAAAACTAGAATAGTGAGAAAACTTGATTTAATTATTTCAGACCTATGTTAAATTTAACCTAGATTGAATAAAAAAGAAAGAAATTAAGGAGATAAATAGAATGTTAGAAAATTTAGATATTATAGACTTCTGGAGAATATTGAATGGGAATAATAAAAATTACATATATATAAAACACACACACACATATATATATTTTTTTTGTGGCACATGTAGAAAAAACATAATTATTAAATGCATATTCTTCTGACTGTAATGCAAAAAATTATATTCAATAAACAGCCTTTGAGGTATAAATTAAAAAATTAATTGGAAACTAAAGAAGCAAACCCTAAAGAAGGAGTGGCTCAAAAAGCAAATAGAAATGATGGCTAGTTTCATTAAAAATGACAACAACATTACCAAACATTTTTTATGTAGCCAAAGCAATACAAAGGGGAAATTTCAAATCCATAAATACTTACATCCATAAAAGAGAGAAAGGACAAATCAATGAATTGAGCATGCTTGTAAAAAGCACTCCCCCAAAAAACAATAAAATAAAATCCCCAATTAAACACCAAAATAAAAATCTTGAAATTTAAAGAAGAGAATAATAATATTGAAAGTAGGCAAACCATTGAACTAATAAGCAAAAATAGGATTAAAACAATCCAATATATATACCATTGTCAATTAGATTTTATGTTTTTGATAACTTTTTATTGACAGTACATATACATGGGTAATTTTTTACAACATTATCCCTTGCACTCACTTCTGTTCCGACTTTTCCTTTCCCTCCCTCCACCCCCTCACCTAGATGGCAGGCAGTCTTATACATGTTAAATATATTATAGTATATCCTAGGTACAATATATGTGTGCAGAACCAAACAGTTGCACAGGGAGAATTGGATTCAGAATGTAAAAATTACTTGGGAAGAAAAACAAAAATGCAAACAGTTTACACTCATTTCCCAGTGCTCCTTCTCTGAGTGTAGCTGATTCTGTCCATCATTGATAAATTGGAACTGAATTAGATCTTCTCTTTGTTGAAGATATCCACTTCCATCATCAAACAGTATTGTTTTTGAAGTGTATAATGCTCTCCTGATTCTGCTAATTTCACTCAGGATCAGTTCATCTAAGTCTTTCCAAGTCTCTCTGAATTCATCCTGCTGGTCACTTCTTACAGAAAACTAATATTCCATAACATTCATATACCACAATTTACCCAACCATTCTCCAATTGATGGGCATCCATTCATTTTCCAGTTTCTAGTCACTACACAAAGGGCTGCCACAAACATTTTGGCACATATAGGTCCCTTTCCCTTCTTTAGTATTTCCTTGGGATATAAGCACTGCTGGATCAAAGGGTATGCACAGCTTGATAACTTTGGGGGCATAATTCCAGATTGCTCTCCAGAATGGTTGGAATCTTTCACAACTGCACCAACAATGCATCAGTGTCCCAGTTTTCCCACATCCCCTCCAACATTCATCATTATTTGTTCCTGTCATCTCAGAGTTGTCTTAATTTGCAATTCTCTAATCAATAGTGATTTGGAACACTCTTTCATATGAGTGGAAATAGTTTCAATTTTGTTATCTGAAAATGGTCTATTCATATCCTTTGACCATTTATCATTTGGAGAATGGCTTGATTTCTTATAAATTAGAGTCAATTCTCTATATGTTTTGGAAAATATCTCAGAAGCGTTAATGTAAAAATGTTTTCCCAGTTTGTTGCTTCCCTTCTAATCTTGTTTGCATTAGTTTTGTTTGTACAAAGGCCTTTTAATTTGATGTAATCAAAATTTTCTATTTTGTGATCAATAATGATTTCTAGTTCATCTTTGGTCACAAATTCCTTCCTCCTCCACTAGTCTGAAAGGTAAACTGTCCTATGTTCCTCTAACTTATTTATAATCTCATACTTTGTGCCTAAATCATGGACACATTTTGATCTTATCCTGTATCCAGTGTTAAATGTGGGTCCATGCCTGGTTTCTGCCATTTAGTTTCCAGTTTTCTGAGCAGTTTTTGTCAAAAAATGAATTCTTATCCCAAAAGCTGAGATCTTTGGGTTTGTCAAACACAAGATTTTTGTAGTTATTGACTATTTTGTCCTGTGAACCTAACCTATTCCACTGATCAATTAATCTATTTCTTAGCCAATACCAAATGATTTTGGTGACTGCTGCTATATAATATAGTTTTAGATCACATACAGCTAGGCCACCTCCATTTGATTTTTTTTTTTCATTGATTCCCTTGAAATTCTCGACCTTTTGTTCTTCCATATGAATTTTTTTGTTATTTTTTCTAGGTCATTAAAATAGTTTCTTGGAATACTAAAGAAGGGAAAGGGACCTGTATGTGCCAAAATGTTTGTGGCAGCTCTTTTTGTTGTAGCTAGAAACTGGAAATTGAATGGATGCCCATCAATTGGAGAATGATTGGGTAAATTATGGTATATGAAGGTTCTGGAATACTATAGTTCTGTAAGAAATGACCAGCAGGAGGAATACAGAGAGGCTTGGAGAGACTTACATCAGCTGAGTGAAATGAATAGAACCAGAAGATCGCTGTACACTTCAATGCTGTATGAAGATATATTATGATGGAAGTGGATATCTTCAACGTAAAGAAGATCCAACTCACTTCCAGTTGATCAATGATGGACAGAAATAACTACACCTAGAAGGAACACTGCGAAGTGAATGTAAATTGTTAGCACTACTGTCTATCTACCCAGGTTACTTATACCTTCGGAATCTAATATTTAATGTGCAACAAGAAAATGGTATTTACACACATATATTGTATCTAGGTTTTACTGTAACACATGTAAAATGTATGGGATTGCCTGCCATCGAGGGGAGGGAATGGAGGGAGGGGGGGATAATTTGGAAAAATGAATACAAGGGATAATATTATAAAAAAAATTACTCATGCATATATACTGTGAAAAAAAATTCCAAATTAAAAAAAAAGTTCAAAACAAATATTTAATACAGAGTTGATATTCAATTAAAAAAATAGTTTCTTGGGCGTCTGATTGGTATAAGCATTAAATTAATACATTAGTTTAGGGAATATTGTCATCTTTGTTATATTTACTCGGCCTATCTAAGAGCATTTAATATTTTTCCAATTATTTAAATCTGCCTTTATTTGTGTGGAAACTGCTTTGTAGTTTTGCTCATATAATTCCTTTGGTGGGTAGATTCTCAAATATTTTATGCTAGCGACACTTGAACAGAATTTCTCTTTGTATCTCCTGCTGTTGGATTTTAGTGGTGATGTATAAAAATGCTGAGGATTTATGTGGATTTATTTTGTTTCTTGCAACTTTGCTAAAGTTGTGAATTATAGTTGCTTATGCTAATAGTTTTCCTAATATTGAAACAGCTCTGCATTCCTGGTATAAATCCGACTTGGTCATAGTGTATTATCCTGGGGATGATTTTCTGTAATCTTTTTGCTAATATTTTATTTAAGATTTTAGCATCAAAATTCATTAGGGAGATTGGTCTATAATTTTCTTTCTCTGTTTTCAACCTATGTGGTTTAGGTATCAGTACCATGTCTGTGTCATAAAAGGAATTTTGTAGTACTCCTTCAATCCCTATTTTTTCAAATAGTTTATATAGCATTGGAGTTAATTTTTCTTTAAATGTTTGGTAAAATTCACATGTAAATCCATCTGTCCCTGGGGATTTTTTCTTAGGGAGTTGATTAATAGCTTGTTCTATTTCTTTTTCTAAGATGGGACTGTTCAACCAATTTACTTCTTCCTCTCTTAATCTGGACAAGTTATATTTTTGAAGGTATTCTTCTATTTAATTTAAGTAATAGAATTTATTGGTATAAATGTGGGTAAAGTAATTCCTAATTATTCCTCTAATTTCCTCTTCATTAGTGGCGAGTTCTCCCTTTTAATTTTTAAGACTAACAATTTGATTTTCCTCTTTCCTTTTTAAAATCAGATTTACTAAGGGTTTATTTATTTTATTGGTTTTTTATAGAACCAGCTCTTAGTTTTATTAATTAATTCAGTAATTTTTTTTACTTTCAATTTTATTAATCTCTCCTTTTATTTTTAGAATTTCAAGTTTAGTGTTTGACTAAGGGTTTTTAATTTTTTTCTTTTTCTAGCATTTTTAGTTGCAAACTCAATTCATTAATCTTCTCTTTATTTTATGCATGTAGCCTCTAGAGATATGAAATTTCTCCTTATTCCCACTTTGGCTGCATTCCACACGTTTTGGTATGATGTCTTATTATTGTCATTTTCTTGGGTGAAGTTATTTATTATGTCTATGATTTGCTGTTTCACCCAATCATTCTTTAGCATGAGATTATTTAGTTTCCAATTATTTTTGGTCTATTTTCCCCTGGCTTTTTTATTGAATGTGATTTTTTTTTTCATCATGGTCTGAAAAGGATGCATTTACTATTTCTGCCTTGCTGCATTTGAGTTTGAGGTTTTTATGTCCTAATATATGGTCAGTTTTTGTATAGGTGTTGGGAAGAAAGTGTACTCCTTTCTGTGTCCATTTAGTTTTCTTCAAAGATCTATCATGCCTGACTTTTTCTAGTATTCTACTTACTCTTTGACTTCTTTCTCATTTATTTGGTGGTTTCCACTGTTATAGTTTTGTTATCTATTTCTTCTTGCAGCTCTCTTAATTTTTCTTTTAAGAATTTAGATGCTACACCACTTGGTGCATATATGTTTAATATTGATATTGCTTCATTATCTATGCTGCCCTTTAGCAAGGTATAGTGCCCTTCCTTATCTCTTTTAATTATATCATTTTTACTTTTGTTTCATCTGAGATCATGATGGCTACAACTGCTTTTTGACTTCAGCTGGAGCATAGTAGATTCTGCTCCAACCTTTTACTTTTACTCTGTTTGTATCATCTTGCTTCAAGTGTGTTTCCTGTAAACAACATAATGTAGGATTCTGGCTTTTAATCCAGTCTGCTAACCACTTCCTCTTTTGGGGGGAGTTTACTCCATTCACCTTTATGGTTAAAATGACCAATTCTGTATTATTTGCCATCTTGCTAACCTCTGTTTATGCTTTTCTCCTTTTCTTCTCCTTTATTCCCCTCCCCAGTATTAAAATTGTGAGCACCACTTGCTTCTCACAATCCTCCCATTTTAGTATCCCTTCTCCCACATTAAAATTCCTCCCCCTATCTTACTTCTTTTCCTCACAATTTCTGTATTCCCTTCTATTTAGCCTACTTCTTCCCTTTTCACTTTTTCCCTCCCACTTTTCCATGAGGTGGGAGAAGTTTCACTGTAAATCGAATATGTCTATTTTCCTCTTTAAGTCAATTCTGATGGCAGTAAGATACACACTATGTTCACCCCTCTCCATTCTTTCTCTCAAATATAATATAATAACTTTGCCTCTTTATGAGATGTAGTACCCCCACTTTATCCTTTTGCAGGTATAATGTCTTTTCCACTTCTAGTTTCTAGAATGAAGTATACTTTAATTTCTCTTTCCTATTTACATTTTTATACTTCTCTTGAATTTTATATTCAAAAGCTGAATTTTTTTCCCCACTAATGTTTTATTTTCCCCACTAATGTTTTACTTTCCCCAATTATATGGAAAAATGGTTTTCAACATT
Source organism: Sminthopsis crassicaudata (assembly GCF_048593235.1). NCBI lineage: Eukaryota > Metazoa > Chordata > Mammalia > Dasyuromorphia > Dasyuridae > Sminthopsis > Sminthopsis crassicaudata. The sequence goes on along the minus strand of NC_133620.1, from coordinate 310,136,515 downwards.
CATATTTTTTTTTAGATTTTAAGTTCAAAAATCATTTCCCTCTCTTCTTCCCTCTCTCCCCAAGAAAGTAAGCAATCTGATATAAACAATCATGTTAATATTTTCACATTATGAATTTTCACACTATGATAAAAAAATCAAAGCAAAAAGAAAAAAAATAAGAAAGAAAAAGATAAAAAGACCAAAAAAAAGGGGGGGACAGTACATTTTTTGCCTTTAAATTCTATAATTCTATGAATGTAGATAGCATTATCCATCATGAGTCTTTTCTAATTGTCTTGGATCATTATATTACTGAGAATAACTAAATCTTCCAAAGCTGATAATTGCACAATGTTGCTTCTATTGTGAACAATGTTTTTCTACTTCTGCTCACCTCATTTAGAATCAATATATGTTACTTACTTTTCGAGGGTAAACAGAGGGAAAAAATTTGGAACTTTTGTAAGGGTGATTGTTGAAAATTTTATCTATATATATGTTTTAAAAATGAAAAGCTCTAAAATTTCTTTTGAGATGTTGATTAATGCCTACACTCTGCCATACTACTTTCTAGTTTTCCCAGCTGAGTTCTTATCCCTAGAGCTAGAGTGTTTGAGTTTATTAAACAGCAGATTACTATAAGAATTTCCTACTCTGTCTTCTGCATCTTATGTATTCCACTGATTCATCACTCTATTACATTACTACCAAGCGGATTTGATGATTCAAATGTAGTATATAATATAGCTTTAATCATTTTATAATGTAGTTTTAGATCCGATATAAATAGGGGACCTTATCTTGCATTTTTCATTAAATTTTTGATATTCTTAACATTTTTTCGGAAGAATTTTGTTGTTTCTTTTTTATTATATTAATTTAGGCTCCTCATAAGTAATTGCTATTTTTCCAGTTGTTTAGAGCTGACTTTATTTCTGTGAAAAAGCGTTTTGTATTTGTGTTCTTATGGTTTCTGAGTTTGTCTTGGCAGATAGGCACCAAAACAGTTTATATTGTCTACAGTTATTTGAAATTGAATTTCTCTTCATTTCTCTTGCTGCTGGGATTTGTTGGTATTATATAGAAATAATAACAACTTATTATTTTTCAAGTAGTTTTTTAATTGATACACTAGCATTCTCTAAACTTACTGTTAGAAACTTACTATTATGTGCAACAAATGCCTATTCTAAATTTTTCAATTTCTTTTTCTTCATTTATTGCTAAAGTTAATATTTCTAGCACAATATTGAATAATAGTGATGATACTGGGCATCTTTGTTTCTTTACTGATATTATTGGGAGTGCTTCTAGATTATCCCATTATTGAGAATGGTTGCTGGTAGTTTTAGATAGACACTGCGTATAATTTTAAGGAAAACTCAATATTTTTTCTATGTTCTGAAGTGGGTTTTTTAAATAGAAATGGGTGCTGGTTTTTGCCATAAGATTTTTGTGCATCTATTGAAATAATCATGGCTTCCATTAATTTTGTAATTGATATGGTCAATTTTGTTGATGCTTTAAAAAAATTAAATTAGTCCTGCAATTATGATATTAAAAAATCACATTGACATAATGTATTATAAAATTATTAAAAATAAAAAATAATAAATATTATAAAAAATTTTAAATGTTTGCATCAGTGCTTATTAGGAAAGTTGTCTATAATTTTCTTTTTCTGTTTTGGATCTTCCTGGTTTAAGTATCAGCACCATATTTGTATCACAAAAGGAATTTTGTAAGACCCCTTTAACCTATTTTTTTTCCTCAATAGTTAAGGTAGTATTAGGATTAATTGTTTCAACAAAACAAATACAAACAAGATTAGAAGGGAAGTAACAAATTTGGAAAATATTTTTATACTGAAAGATTCTGATAAAGGCCTCATTTCCAAAATACATAAAGAACTGACTCTAATGTATAAGAAATCAAGCCATTCTCCAACTGAAAAATGGTCAAAGGATATGAACAGACAATTTTCAGATGATGAAATTGAAACTATTTCCACTCATATGAAAGTGTTCCAAAGCACTATTGATCAGAGAAATGAAAATTAAGACAACTCTGAGATACCTGTCACATTGGCTAAGATGACAGGAAAAAATAATGAATGTTGGAGAGGATGTGGGAAAACTGGGACACTGATACATTGTTGGTGGAGTTGTGAACAAATCCAACCATTCTGGAAAGCAATCTGAAATTATGCCCAAAAAGTTATCAAACTGTGCATACCCTTTGATCCAGCAATGCTACTACTGGGCTTATATCCCAAAGAAATACTAACAAAGGGAAAGGGACCTGTATGTACCAAGATGTTTGTGGCTGCCCTTTTTGTAGTGGCTAGAAACTGGAAAATGAAAGGATGTCCATCAATTGGAGAATGGTTGGGTAAATTATGGTATATGAATGTTATGGAATATTATTGTTCTGTAAGAAATGACCAGCAGGATGAATACAGAGAGTTTTGGAGAGACTTAACATGAACTGATGCTAAATGAAATGAGCAGAACCAGGAAATCATTATACACTTCAACAACAATACTATATGAGGATGTATTCTGATGGAAGTAGATATCTTCGACAAAGAGAAGATCTAATTCAATTCCAGTTGATCAATGATGGACAGAATCAGCTACACCCACAGAAGGAACACTGGGAAATGAGTGTAGACTGTTTGCATTTTCATCTTTCTTCCCAACTTATTTTTACCTTCTGAATCCAATTCTTCCTATGCAACAAGAAATTTGGTTCTGCACACACACACACACACACACACACACACACACATTACATATTATACATATATATATATAATGTAGGATATATTATAACACATTTAATGTCATCTTGGGAAGGGGGTGGAGGGAAGGAGGGGAAAATGCAGAACAGAAGTGAGTACAGGGGATAATGTTGTAAAAAATTACCCATGCATATGTACTGTCAAAAAATTATAATTATAAAATTAATTTTTAAAAAATTATTAAAAAAGGATTAATTGTTTCTTCAGCATTTGATAGAAATTTGTAGAGGACGGGATATTAAGGAACTCTGAGAAAAGTATACCTGAAACAAGGATACTTACAACAAGGTGTTAACTCAGTGGAATTGATGAGATGATGGTTCCCTAGTTCACACATACTCAGTATGCTGTAATGATGTGATATACCAAGGTATATAAGGTCTGAGAGGACTTGAGATAAGCAGACTGGAAAGAGGCTTCAGTGAGAGTGTGCTCAAGTTTGATCTCAGACTCCAGACTGTTAGGATTACTAAGTGAGAACTGAGGTTGTCTGGATAGTGACAAGGTGAGAATTCAGGTTTTCTGGACAATTACAAGGTGAGAACTCAGGTTGACTTGATAGAGGGGGCAAGCTCATTGGCTGGGGTGGTTCTTCCCAGAAGCCCTTGCATTATCCCACGCCCATTCTCTGGGAGGATAAAAGACACAATATTGGGCCTGGAGAGCAGATCGGCCTGGAGAAGGATAAGAGCTGGAGGAGATTCAGAGCCAGGATTCAAGAGAAAGACTCTGCATTGCATCAGGCTTGACAGGGCTCTCTGCAGGAAGGGAAGTCACTCCTAAGGACAAGAGTTAACAGCAACTACCTGGAGACAACGGTTCGTTACAGGAAGAAGAATCTGTCTGAGAGATTTGAGTAGAAGACACAGCAGATCTCTTCCCAGAGAGTGATCCGGCAGCTTCTAGAGACGACAGCTCGCTACAATTGGCGTCCACACGTGGGGCAAGGACTTTTGCTTATCCTGACAAGAGGAGCTAGACCAGACCTTCGCAATTTGGCGCCCGAACAGGGACAGACACGGTCCTGATTCCAGTGGAAAAGCCTCCCATCCAGATCTCAGTCTCTCTGACACAGAACCGTGAGTAACGAAGAAACTTTGTTAAAGATTAAGTGAGCGTGCTAATAGATAAACAAGGAACTTAACTTGTTAAGGGCTAAACGAGGAATCTCTTATAACTGAAATGGGGCAGATGTTAGCTATATTCAATTCCTGGACTTCAGCCGACTCAACCCCAGCCCCAGAAGCAACCTCAGCTCCACCCCCATTCAGGAGTGGTACTATAGAGAGTATAATCAAGATAATTGAGGAGCAGAGTTTACTTGTAACCTGGGTACAGATTGCTAAACTCTTGGCTGCATTAAGACGCACATCCCCTTGGTTCTTAGAGGAAGAAAAGATAGATGTAGATAAATGGAAGCTAGTGGGATATGAAATGAAAGAATTTCAAGCAAAAAATGGGCCTCGTTCAATTTTTGCAGAAGTATTTTATATCTACAACATAGTTCAATTAGCCTTAAACTATCAAGCAAGTTGTAGGAGAAGGAAAAGTTCTAAAAATGAACAGAGGAGGAAGTGTGAGGAAAAAAGGAAAGATCAAGATCTTTCCCTAGAGCAAGAGGATTTAAATGAGGAATTATGGTATGATTCTCTTGAAGAAGCTTCAACCCTGCCTAGAGAACAGATTATTGACAGGCCCACATAAACCCCACCTTCAGAGATGGAGGAAGAAAGAGGGGAAGAGGCAGAAACACAAACAGAATTGCCTGTGAAGAAGCCTAAGCCTATGACAAGATTAGAAAAAGCATTGGTTAAAGCTAAGAGAGAAGGACAGGATATAAGTGATTTTATACATGCATATCCTGTGATTGAAGAGATTGACTCTGTAGGTAAAAAAAGGAGAAGATATGCACCTTTAGATTTGAATAAAATTAAGGATTTGAAAAAAGGTTGTACCCTTTATGGGGCTACATCAGCTTATGTCAAAATGTTACTAGATGGTTTGTCTTATGAAGTCCTAACCCCAAATGATTGGAAATCCATAGCAAGGTCATGTCTGGAACCTGGAGAAAATTTATTATGGCTTTCAGAATTTCATGAATTATGTAAAATTCAAGTCAGATGCAATTTGGAAATAGGAGTTAACACACAATTCACTTTTGAGCACTTAGCTGGTGAAGGTCAGTATGGAGAGAATTCGGAACAGATTAATTATACCATGACAATATATGAACAAATTGCTAAGGCTGCAATAAAAGCTTGGGGTGTCCTTCCTGGACAGAAAGATCGCGGAGAGGCTTTCACTAAAATACAGCAAGGTCCCAATGAACCTTTTGCAGATTTTGTGGGATGTTTGCAAACTGCTGTCAAAAGAACTATGGGAGAAAATCCAGCTACAGAAATAATGACCAGACATCTGGCTAAGGAAAATGCCAATGAGATATGCAAAAGAATTATATGGGGATTAGACAAAGATGCTCCTTTAGAGGAGATCATAAGACGCTGTGCTACAGTGGGAACAAATGCTTTTTACACCAGGACAATGATGAATGTGGAAAGACAGGGTCCCTCCTGGCAAGGGCCTTCTAGAGAAACTCGGCGATGTTTTCAATGTGGAAAAATTGGACATCTAAGACCTCAGTGTAGGTATGGAGATACAGTGAGAAGACAGGGTGAGAGAAGACCTAAAACCCCATGTCCAAAATGCAACAGAGGACTCCATTGGGCATCAGAGTGTAGAATAATTCAGGGAAATGGGATGAGGGGCCCAGGTCCAGGGCCCCAGGCAAAAAAGACTTGGGGCATGATGGCAGCTGATGTTACACCTAAAGAGCTTTTAGAAGGTCAGGACTCTGATTTGATCAACCAGCAGAAAAGCAATCACATGGTAGAAAGGGATTACCTGATAAGTGAGCCAAAAAGCAATCAGATTGCAAAAATGGATTACACTTGGGGAGAATACAGGCCTTTTAAACCAACAGGGCTGTGTCCAGTGCAAACAATTCCAATGTAATTGCCAAATGATGAGAAGATATTTAGAAAGTGGTAAATAGAAGGTAATTAGATAGGTTAACTGCCTGGGAGAGAGGGTTTGCTTGTATTTCTTCAGCAGGAAAAGGAATCAGATGGGTGCCAACGAGTCATATTCACCTTGTCCAACAGAGAGAGACAGAAAAAGAAAAAGACCTCAAAATAAAGGAGAAGATCTAAGAAACATCTGACACTGAAAGAGCATGGCTAATAAAAAGACTGTTAAAGAACTTTAAAACCAGCAGGAATCATTGGACTTCCTCACACAATATGAGACTAATGGACAATGGACTTATGGACATTTATAAATTTTCAATTTATGATTATGTTATATACTTCTAGCATGTGTTATGTTACTATGTTACTATGTGCTTATGTAATTTATGTAATTATCTGTAATACTTCCCATATTGATGGATTTATGTTTCAAGGTCATGACTGTCCTATGTTCTAAATCAAAAGAAAGGGGGAGATGTTAGGATTACTAAGTGAGAACTGAGGTTGTCTGGATAGTGACAAGGTGAGAATTCAGGTTTTCTGGACAATTACAAGGTGAGAACTCAGGTTGACTTGATAGAGGGGGCAAGCTCATTGGCTGGGGTGGTTCTTCCCAGAAGCCCTTGCATTATCCCACGCCCATTCTCTGGGAGGATAAAAGACACAATATTGGGCCTGGAGAGCAGATCGGCCTGGAGAAGGATAAGAGCTGGAGGAGATTCAGAGCCAGGATTCAAGAGAAAGACTCTGCATTGCATCAGGCTTGACGGGGCTCTCTGCAGGAAGGGAAGTCACTCCTAAGGACAAGAGTTAACAGCAACTACCTGGAGACAACGGTTCGTTACAGGAAGAAGAATCTGTCGGAGAGATTTGAGTAGAAGACACAGCAGATCTCTTCCCAGAGAGTGATCCAGCAGCTTCTAGAGACGACAGCTCGCTACACCAGACTCCAGAGAGATCCTTGAGAAAGCTAGTTCTAACACTACAGAACTCACTTGTAAGTCCATCTGGTCCTGGAGATTGTTTTATTAAGGAATTGATTGATGATTTGTTCAATTTCTTTTACTAAAATGGATTTATTGATGTATTTTATTTCCTTTTATGTTTTTTTTTAATTTTTATTTTATTTTATAATTATAACATTTTTTGACAGTACATATGCATGGGTAATTTTTTACAACATTATCCCTTGCACTTACTTCTATTCAGATTTTTTCCCTTCCTCCCCCAACCCCCTCCCCCAGATGGCAAGCAGTCTTATATATGTTAAATATATTACAGTATATTCTAGATACAATATATTTGTGTGGAACCGAATTTTTTGTTGCACAGGAAGAATTGGATTCAGAAGGTAAAAATAACAGTTTACATACATTTCCCACTGTTCCTTTTCTGGATGTAGCTGGTTCTGTCCATCATTGATCAATTGGAATTGGATTAGCTCTTCTCTATGTTAAAGAAATCCACTTCCATCAGCATACATCCTCATACAGTATCATTGTTGAAGTGTATAATGATCTTCTGGTTCTGCTCGTTTCACTCAGCATCAGTTGATGTAAGTCTCTCCAAGCCTCTCTGTATTTCTCCTGTTGGTCATTTCTTATAGAACAATAATATTCCATAACATTCATATACCATAGTTTACCCAACCATTCTCCAATTGATGGACATCCATTCATCTTCCAGCTTCTAGCTACTATGAAAAGGGCTGCCACAAACATTTTGGCACATACAGGTCCCTTTCCCTTCTTTAGTAGTCCTTGGGGTATAACCCCAGTAGTAGTATGGCTGGGTCAAAGGGTATTCACATTTTGATAACTTTTTGGGCATAATTCCAGATTGCTCTCCAGAATGGTTGGATTCTTTCACAACTCCACCAACAATGCATCAGTGTCCCAGTTTTCCTACAACCCCTCCAACATTCTTCGTTATTTGTTCCTGTCATCTTAGCCAATCTGACAGGTGTGTAATGATACCTCAGAGTTGTCTTAATTTGCATTTCTCTGATCAATAGTGATTTGGAACACTCTTTCATATGAGTGGAAATAGTTTCAATTTCTTCATCTGAAAATTGTCTGTTCATATCCTTTGACCATTTAGCAATTGGAGAATGGCTTGATTTCTTATAAATTAAAGTCAATTCTCTGTATATTTTGGAGATGAGGCCTTTATCAGAACCTTTAACTGTAAAAATGTTTTCCCAATTTGTTACTTCCCTTCTAATCTTGTTTGCATTAGTTTTGTTTGTGCAGAAACTTTTTAATTTGGTGTAATCAAAATGTTCTATTTTGTGATCAATAATGGTCTCTAGTTCTCCCTTGGACACAAACTCCTTCCTCCTCCACATGTCTGAGAGGTAAACCATCCCATGTTCCTCCAATTTATTTATGATTTTGTTCTTTATGCCTAAATCTTGGACCCATTTTGATCTAATCTTAGTATGTGGTGTTAAATGTGGGTCCATGCCTAGTTTCTGCCATACTAATTTCCAGTTTTCCCAGTAGTTTTTGTCAAATAATGAATTCTTATCCCAAAATTTGGGATCTTTGGGTTTGTCAAAGATTAGATTGCTATTTTTATTCACTATCTTGCCCTGTGAACCTAACCTATGCCACTGATCAACTAGTCTATTTCTTAGCCAATACCAAATGGTTTTGGTGATTGTTGCTTTATAATATAGCTTTAAATCAGGTACACTTAGACCACCTTCCTCTGACTTTTTTTTCATTAGTTCCCTTGCAATTCTCGACCTTTTATTCTTCCATATGAATTTTGTTGTTATTTTTTCTAGGTCATTAAAATAGTTCCTTGGGAGTCTGATTGGTATAGCACTAAATAAATAGATTAGTTTGGGGAGTATTGTCATCTTTATTATATTCGCTCGGCCTATCCAAGAACACTGAATGTCTTTCCAATTATTGAAATCTGACTTTATTTTTGTGGCAAGTGTTTTGTAATTTTGCTCATATAATTCCTGACTCTCCTTTGGTAGATATATTCCCAAATATTTTATACTATCAACTGTTGTTTTGAATGGAATTTCTCTTTGTATCTCTTGCTGGTGGATTGTGTTGGTAATGTATAAAAATCCTGAGGATTTATGTGGATTTATTTTGTATCCTGCGACTTTGCTAAAATTCTGAATTATTTCTAATAGCTTTTTAGCAGAGTCTTTGGGGTTCAATAAGTATACCATCATGTCATCTGCGAAAAGTGACTATTTGATTTCTTCATTTCCTACTCTAATTCCTTGAATCTCTTTCTCGGCTCTTATTGCCAAGGCTAGAGTTTCTAGTACTATATTGAATAGTAATGGTGATAGTGGGCAACCTTGTTTCACTCCTGATCTTACAGGGAAAGGTTCTAGTTTATCACTATTACATATGATGTTTACTGAAGGTTTTAAATATGTGCTCCTTATTATTTTAAGGAATAGTCCATTTATTCCTATACTCTCAAGCGTTTTTAGTAGGAATGGATGTTGGATTTTATCAAATGCCTTTTCTGCATCTATTGAGATGATCATATGGTTTTTATTAATTTGATTATTAATATGGTCAATTATACTAATAGTTTTCCTAATATTAAACCAGCCCTGCATTCCTGGTATAAATCCCACTTGGTCATAGTGTATTATCCTGGGGATGATTTTCTGAAGTCTATTTGCTAATATCTTATTTAAGATTTTAGCATCAATATTCATTAAGGAAATTGGTCTATAGTTTTCTTTCTCAGTTTTCGATCTACCTGGTTTAGGTATCAGTACCATGTCTGTGTCATAGAAGGAATTTGGTAGGACTCCCTCAATCCCTATTTTTTCAAATAGTTTAGATAGCATTGGAGTTAGTTGTTCTTTAAATGTTTGGTAGAATTCACCTGTAAATCCATCTGGTCCTGGGGACTTTTTCTTAGGAAGTTGGTTAATAGCTTGGTCTATTTCTTTTTCTGAGATGGGACTATTTAGACTACTTACTTCTTCCTCTGTTAATCTGGGCAAGCTATATTTTTGAAGGTATTCTTCCATTTCATTTAAGTTATTGAATTTATCGGCATAAAGTTGAGCAAAGTAGCTCCTAACTATTGTTCTAATTTCCTCTTCATTAGTGGTGAGTTCACCCTTTTCATTTTCAAGACTATCAATTTGCTTTTTCTCTTTCCTTTTTTTAATCAGGTTTACTAAGGGTTTGTCTATTTTGTTGGTTTTTTCATAAAACCGAACTCTTAGTTTTATTAATTAATTCAATAGTTTTTTTACTTTCGATTTTATTAATCTCACCTTTTATTTTTTGAATTTCAAGTTTTGTGTTTGTCTGGGGGTTTTTAATTTGTTCCTTTTCTAGCAATTTGAGTTGTAAGCCCAATTCGTTGGCCCTCTCTTTCTCTATTTTATGCAAGTAGGCCTGTAGAGATATAAAACTTCCCCTTATTACTGCTTTGGCTGTATCCCACACATTTTGGTATGATGTCTCATTATTGCCATTTTCTTGGGTGAAGTTATTAATTATATCTATGATTTGCTGTTTTACCCAATCATTCTTTAGCATAAGATTATTTAGTTTCCAATTATTTTTTGGTCTATTTTCCCCTGGCTTTTTATTAAATGTTATTTTGATTGCATTATGGTCTGAAAAGGATGCATTTACTATTTCTGCCTTACTGCATTTGATTTTGAGGTTTTTATGCCCTAGTATATGATCAATTTTTGTATAGGTTCCATGAACTGCTGAGAAGAAAGTATACTCCTTTCTGTCTCCCTTTAGCTTTCGCCAAAGATCTATCATCCCTAATTTTTCTAGTATTCTATTTACCTCTTTGACTTCTTCCTTATTTATTTTGTGGTTTGATTTATCTAATTCTGAGAGTGCAAGGTTGAGATCTCCCGCTATTATAGTTTTGCTATCTATTTCCTCTTGCAGCTCTCTTAATTTCTCTTTTAAGAATTTAGATGCTGTACCACTTGGTGCAAACATGTTTAATATTGATACTGCTTCACTATTGATGCTGCCCTTTAGCAGGATATAATGCCCTTCCTTATCTCTTTTAATTAGATCAATTTTTGTTTTTGCTTGATCTGAGATGGGAATGGCTACTCCTGCTTTTTTGGTTTTGCCTGAAGCATAATAGATTCTGCTCCACCCTTTTACTTTTAGTTTGAATGTCTCACCCTGTTTCAGGTGTGTTTCCTAGAAACAACATATAGTAGGATTCTGACTTTTAATCCAGTCTGCTAACTGCTTCCTCCCTTTTTAGGATCCCTCCCTCACCTTAAAGATCCTCCCCTTATTTTACCCTTTTCCTCGAAATTACTGTATTCCCTTCCCCTTAGCTTACTCCTTCCCTTTCACTTTTCAATGAAGTGGAAGAAGTTTCACCATAAATCGAATATGTCTATTGATACACGCTATGTTCATCTCTCTCCTTTCTTTCTCTCAGATATAATAGGTTACCTTTGCCTCTTCATGAGATGTAGTACCACCACTTTACACTTGTTTATGATATAATTTCCTTTCCACCTCTAGTTTCTAAGACAAATTGTACATATGTTCTTTACATATTTTTTTGACAGAAGTATAGTTCTCAAGATTTCTTTTTACCTTTTTAGAAATCTCTTGAGTTTTTTCATCAAAACTAGATGGAATTCATTTATTTCGTTAAATGTCTTCTTCCCTGGAAAACGATGCTCATTCTTGCGGGGTAAGTTATTCTTGGCTGCATACCAAGTTCCTTAGCCTTTCGGAATATCATGTTCCAGGCCCTTCGTTCTTTTAATGTGGACGCTGCTAGATCCTGGGTTATCCTTATTGTGGATCCTCCATATCTGAATTTTTCCTCCCATTTTTTCAGGGAGTCCAATTATTCTCAAATTGTCTCTCCTGGATCTGTTTCCCAGGTCTGTTGTCTTTCTGGTAAGGTACTTGACATTCTTTTCAATTGTTTCATTTCTCTGGTTTTGCTTGACTACCTCTTGGTTTCTCCTTGAGTCATTCATTTCTACTTGTTCCAGTCTAATTTTCAATGATGTATTTTCTTCACTCACTTTTTTTTATATCTCTTTGTAATTGTCCAATTGAGTTTTTATCTTCTATGGAATTTTTTTCCATTTTATCCATTTTATTTTTTAGAGAGCTGATTTCTTTTTCCAGCTCCCTAATCCTGTTTTCCTTGGAGTTGTTTACTTTTTCCAGGTCACTAATCTTGTTTCTCAATGATTTGATTTCTTTATCCACTCTGTCTTTGAATGCATGGGATGGCTTCTCCAGGCTCTCTTGCCAAGCTTCCCTTTCCTTTTCCCATTTCTCTTCCAGCTCTCTTGTGAGAGCCTTTTTGATTTCCTCTATGAGGTTCTTTTGTATTGAGGAGCAGCTTATATCCCTCCCCTCTGGGGACAGTCTGTTCCTAGTCTCCTCAGCATTTGAAGTCTGCTCCCTCTCCACACAGAAGCTGTCAATGGTTAGAGCCCTTTTGAATTTTTTGTTCATTTTGTCAGAGTAGGAATCAAAGAAAACAAACTGACAAGAGAAACACTAGGTCTGTTTTGGGGGGGGATGGGGCTGGATGGTATTAATGGGCTTCCTCTACAGACTGGGGGTAGGGCAGCAGAGAGCTACTAACAGAACAGCAATGACTGTACTGAGTCTGCGCTCTGAGGCTCTGAGAACGCACCAAGTCAGTCCAGGTGGGGGTTGGGGGTGGCAGGGCTCTGAGAGACGCTGTCTTTCTGGGGTTTTAATCTTCACCTCCGGTGTTTACACCCTCTCAGCCGCTCCTGGCTTGCTGCCAAGACGGAGCATCCACACTGGGCAAAAGCCCTTTCACAGAAACGGCAGAGATCACACCCCTCCCCCTCTGGTCTGAGCTGTGTGAGCTGCCTGTCTTGCTCTGGCTGCCTGCCCTCAGTCTGTGCCCAGTCTGATTGACCCTCCCCCGAGCAAACACAGACCTTTTCTGGCGATTTTCAAGGACGTCTTCTCTTGGTGATTATTTGTGGATTTCTTTCTGGGTCAAGCATTAAGTCAGAGGCTTGTCATGAAGTAAGTTCTGAGAGAAAACAAGGAGCTCAAGCAGCTGTCTGCCTCCACGCCGCCATCTTGGCCGGAAGTCCCATTTCCTTTTGTGTTAATTTGGGCAATTTATGTTTTTGTAAATATTTATCTTTTTCATTTATATTGTCAAATTTATTTGCATATAGCTGGGCAAAATAGCTCCTAATTATCTCTTTTTTTAATGCCTTTTCATTGGTGGTGAATTCACCTTTTTCATTTTTGATATTGATAATTTGGTTTTCTCCATTCTTTTTAAAATCAAATTAACCAATGTTAATGCTTTTCTTGTTAGAAAGAAAGTAATGTTTTAATGTTAATGCTTTTTCTTGTTAGTAGAAACTAGGCATAGACCAACATCTAATACTATTGTATTAGATGTTGGTCTATGCCTAGTTTCTACTAGTCATTTTGCCCAACTTGTCAGCAAGTTAAGAGCCTTTGTACTGGGAGTTTGAGATTTATCAAACACTAAGTTATTGCACACATTTGCTTCTATATATAGTTTACTTAAGACTATTCCACTAATCAACCATTATATTTTTATTCAGAAACAAATAATTTTGATGATGATAGCTTTGTTGTAAAATTTGAACATTGATACTACTAAACTCCCTTCCTTCACACTTTGTAAATTGATTCTCTTTATATTCTTGATCTTTGGTTCTTCTAGGTTAATTTTCTCATTAATTTTTTTCATCTCATAATTCTTTGGTAGTTTGATTAGTATGGTACTGAGCAAGTAAATTAATTTAGGTAGATTTATGTTTAGATTATGTTTAATATATTGACTCAAGCAAATCACAAACAATATTTCTCCTATATTTAGATCTGTCATAATTTGAAGAGTGTTTTATCATTTTATCATATAAGTATTGTGTGTTTTGGCAGGTTAAAAAAAGTTTTGTATAGTGCTTATACCTATTTTAATGGAATTTTTCTTTCCTGATGGATTTTGTTAATAATATGCATAAAAGCTGAAATTTGTTTATGTTTTCTATTATTAATTGTGTTCCCTGGGCTTTTTAAAATTTGACTTTGTTAGGTTCTCTAAATAAACAATTATATTATCTACAAAAGGTGATAGAATTTTCAAGTAGAATAACTTAATCATTCATTTGAGTATAGAAATATATCTAAACCTATGAAAAAGTAAGAGGGAAAAGAAGAAAAGAAAAGGAAGGAACAGGATAGAAATGAGGGCAGAAACACTAAGGGAAAAGGTAAGAGAAGGAAGAGGGAGAGTTGATGGAAGATAACATAATGGTTGGAGTGGGTTAAAAAACACTACTAAGAGGAAGAGGGAAGGGGTGATAACAGACAAGATAGTGGGTGGGGTAGGTAAAAATTAGTAAGAAAAGGGAGAGAGGTAATAGGACATAAAGTAGTGGGTAGGATGGATAAAAAAGACACATGACTCAGAAGAGGGTGGACAAAGAGGATAAAATTATATTCAGGGGAGAAAATAGGATGGAGGGGGCACAAAAAGACTTCCGGCTAAGATGGCGGCATGGAGGCAGACAGCTGCTTGAGCTCCACGCTTTCTCTCAAGACTTACTTCATGACAAGCCTCAGAGTTAATGCTTGACCAGAAAAGAAACCCACAAATAATCACCAAGAGAAGACATCCTTGAAATTCACCAGAGAAGATCTGTATTTGCTTGGGGGAGGGTTGAACAGACTGTATGCAGACTGAGGGCAGGCAGCCAGAGCAAGACAGACAGCTCACACAGCTCAGATGGAAGGGGGGAGAGGTACAATCTCTGCCATTTCTGTGAAAAGGCTTTTACCCCTATGTGGATGTTCCATCTTGGCAGCAAGCCAGGAGCAGCAGAGAGGGTGTAAACACCGGAGGTGAAGATTAAAACCCCAGAAAGCTAGTGTCTCTCAGAACCGGCCACCCCCAACCCCCACCTGGAGTGACTTCGAGTTCTCAGAGCCTCAGAGCGCAGACACAGTGCAGCCATCACTTTCCTGTTAGTGGCTCTCTGCTGCCCTACTCCCAGTCTGTAGAGGAAGCCCATTAACACCATCCAGCCCCATCCCCCCCAAAACAGACCTAGTGTTTCTCTTGTCAATTTGTTTTCTCTGATTCTGCTCTTGACAAAATGAACAAAAAATTCAAAAGGGCTCTAACCATTGACAGCTTCTGTATGGAGAGAGAGCAGACTTCAAATACTGAGGAGACTAAAAACAGACTGTCCCCAGAGGAATCCCCTAAGGGGGATATGAGCTGCTCCTCAATACAAAAGAATCTCATAGAGGCAATCAAAAAGGCTCTCACAAGAGAGCTAGAAGAGAAATTGGAAAAGGAAAGGGAAGCTTGGAAAGAGAGCCTGGAGAAGTTATCCAGAGTGGATAAAGAGATCAAATCATTGAGAAATAAAATTAGTGAATTAGAAAAGGCAAACAACTCCAAGGAAAACAGGATTAGTGAATTGGAAAAGATAAACAACTCCAAGGAAAACAGGATTAGTGAGCTGGAAAAGGTAAACAACTCCAAGGAAAACAGGATTAATGAGCTGGGTAAAGAAATCAGCTCTCTAAAAAATAAAATGGAAAAAAAATTCCATAGAAGAAAAAAACTCACTTATAAACACAATTGGACAATTACGAAAAAGATATAAAAAAAAAGTGAGTGAAGAAAATACATCATTGAAAATTAGACTCGAACAAGTAGAAATGAATGACTCAAGGAGAAACCAAGAGGTAGTCAAGCAAAACCAGAGAAATGAAACAATTGAAAAGAATGTTAAGTACCTTATTAGAAAGACAACAGACCTGGAAAACAGATCCAGGAGAGACAATTTGAGAATAATCGGACTTCCTAAAAAATGTGAGGAAAAAAAGAGCTTGGACACTATTTTCGAGGAAATTATCAAAGAGAAATGACCAGACGTTTTAGAAACAGAGGGTGAAATAGACATTGAAAACATTCATCGATCACCTACTGAAAGGGACCCTAAAATCAAAACACCAAGAAATATAGTGGCCAAGTTCAAGGACCATCAGACAAAGGAAAAAATATTGGAAGCTGCTAGAAAAAATCAATTCAGATATGGAGGAGCCACAATAAGGATAACCCAGGCTCTAGCAGCATCTACATTAAAAGAACGAAGGGCCTGGAACATGAAATTCAGAAAGGCTAAGGAACTTGGTATGCAGCCAAGAATAACTTACCCAACAAGAATAAGCATCGTTTTCCAGGGAAGAAGATGGACATTAAACGAAATAAATGAATTCCATCTAGTTTTGATGAAAAAACCAGACCTACATAAAATGTTTGGTCTTCAAATACAGAACTCAAGAGATTTCTAAAAAGGTAAAAAGAAATCTTGAGAACTATACTTCTGCCAAAAAAATATGTAAAGAACATATGTACAATTTATCTTAGAAACTAGAGGTGGAAAGGAAATTATATCATAAAAAAGTGTAAAGTGGTGGTACTACATCTCATAAAGTTGCAAAGGAAACCTATTATATCTGAGAGAAAGAAAGGAGGGAGATGAACATAGTGTGTATCAATAGACATATTCTATTTATGGTGAAACTTCTTCCACTTCATTGAAAAGTGAAAGGGAAGGAGTAAGCTAAGGGGAAGGGAATACAGAAATTGTGAGGAAAAGGGGTAAAATAAGGGGAGGAACTTTAAGGCGGGAGAGGGATCCTAAAAAGGGAGGGCTGTGAAAAGCAAATGGTGTTCACAAGTTTAATACTGGGTAGGGGGGTAATAGGGAAGGAAAGGGCAAAAGCATAAGCAGGGGTTAATAGGATGGCAAGCAATACAGAATTAGTCCTTCTAACCATAAATGTGAATGGGGCAAACTGCCTCATAAAGAGGAAGCAGTTAGCAGACTGGATTAAAAGTCAGAATCCTACTATATGTTGTTTACAGGAAACACACCTGAAACAGGGCGATACATTCAAACTAAAAGTAAAAGGGTGGAGCAGAATCTATTATGCTTCAGGCAAAACCAAAAAAGCAGGAGTAGCCATTCCCATCTCAGATCAAGCAAAAACAAAAATTGATCTAATTAAAAGAGATAAGGAAGGGCATTATATCCTGCTAAAGGGTAACATCAATAATGAAGCAGTATCAATATTAAACACATATGCACCAAGTGGTGCAGCATCTAAATTCTTAAAAGAGAAATTAAGAGAGCTACAAGAAGAAATAGACAGCAAAACTATAATAGTGGGAGATCTCAACCTTGCATGGTCAGAATTAAATAAATCAAACCACAAAATAAATAAGGAAGAAGTCAAAGAGGTAAATAGAATACTAGAAAAATTAGTGATGATAGAACTTTGGCGAAAGCTAAATGGAGACAGAAAGGAGTATACTTTCTTCTCAGCAGTTCATGGAACCTATACAAAAATTGATCATATACTAGGGCATAAAAACCTCAAAATGAAATGCAGTAAGGCAGAAATAGTAAATGCATCCTTTTCAGACCACAATGCAATCAAAATTACATTTAATAAAAAGCCAGGGGAATATAGACCAAAAAATAATTGGAAACTAAAATCTTATACTAAAGAATGATTGGGTAAAACAGCAAATTATAGACATAATTAATAACTTCACCCAAGAAAATGACAATAATGAGACATCATACCAAAATGTGTGGGATACAGCCAAAGCAGTAATAAGGGGAAGTTTTATATCTCTACAGGCCTACTTGCATAAAATAGAGAAAGAGAGGGCCAACGAATTGGGCTTACAACTCAAACTGCTAGAAAAAGAACAAATTAAACCCCCCCAGACAAACACAAAACTTGAAATTCAAAAAATAAAAGGTGAGATTAATAAAATTGAAAGTAAAAAAAAACTATTGAATTAATTAATAAAACTAAGAGTTGGTTCTATGAAAAATCCAACAAAATAGACAAACCCTTAGTAAACCTGATTAAAAAAGGAAAGAGAAAAAGCAAATTGTTAGTCTTGAAAATGAAAAGGGTGAACTCACCACTAATGAAGAGGAAATTAGAACAATAGTTAGGATCTACTTTCCTCAACTTTATGCTGATAAATTTGATAACTTAAATGAAATGGAAGAATACCTTCAAAATATATAGCTTGCCCAGATTAACAGAGGAAGAAGTAAGTAGTCTAAATAGTCCCATCTCAGAAAAAGAAATAGAACAAGCTATTAACCAACTCCCTAAGAAAAAATCCCCAGGACCAGATGGATTTACATGTGAATTCTACCAAACATTTAAAGAACAACTAACTTCAATGCTATATAAACTATTTGAAAAAATAGGGATTGAAGGAGTCCTACCAAATTCCTTCTATGACACAGACATGGTACTGATACCTAAACCAGGTAGATTGAAAACTGAGGAAGAAAACTATAGACCAATTTCCTTAATGAATATTGATGCTAAAATCTTAAATAAGATATTAGCAAACAGACTTCAGAAAATCATCCCCAGGATAATACACTATGACCAAGTGGGATTTATACCAGGAATGCAGGGCTGGTTTAATGTTAGGAAAACTATTAGTATAATTGACCATATTAATAATCGAATTAATAAAAACCATATGATCATCTCAATAGATGCAGAAAATGCATTTGATAAAAACCAACATCCATTCCTACTAAAAACGCTTGAGAGTATAGGAATAAATGGACTATTCCTTAAAATAATAAGGAGCATATATTTAAAACCTTCAGTAAACATCATATGTAATGGTGATAAACTAGAACCTTTCCCAGTAAGATCAGGAGTGAAACAAGGTTGCCCAGTATCACCATTACTATTCAATATAGTACCAGAAACTCTAGCATTGGCAATAAGAGCCGAGAAAGAGATTCAAGGAATTAGAGGAAATCAAAATATTACTTTTCGCAGATGACATGATGGTATACTTAGAGAACCCCAAAGATTCTGCTAAAAAGCTATTAATTAGAAATAATTCAGAATTTTGGCAAAGTTGCAGGATACAAAATAAATCCACATAAATCCTCAGCATTTTTATACATTACCAACACAATCCAACAGCAAAGGAGAGTCAGGAATTATATGAGCAAAATTACAAAACACTTGTCACAAAAATAAAGTCAGATTTAAATAATTGGAAAGACATTCAGTGTTCTTGGATAGGCCGAGCAAATATAATAAAGATGACAATACTCCCCAAACTAATCTATTTATTCAGTGCTATACCAATCAGACTCCCAAGAGACTAGTTGATCAGTGGCATAGGTTAGGTTCACAGGGCAAGATAGTGAATAAAAATAGCAATGTAGTGTTTGACAAATCCAAAGATCCCAAATTTGGGGATAAGAATTCATTATTTGACAAAATCTGCTGGGAAAACTGGAAATTAGTATGGCAGAAATTAGGCATTGACCCACATTTAACACCACACTGATGCATTGTTGGTGGAGTTGTGAAAGAATCCAGCCATTCTGGAGAGCAATCTGGAATTATGCCCAAAAAGTAATCAAAATGTGCATACCCTTTGACCCAGCAGTGCTACTCTTGGGCTTATATCCCAAGGAAATACTAAAGAAGGGAAAGGGACCTGTATGTGCCAAAATATTTGTGGCAGCCCTTTTCATAGTGGCTAGAAGCTGGAAAATGAATGGATGTCCATCAATTGGAGAATGGTTGGGTAAATTATGGTATATGAATGTTATTGAATATTATTGTTCTGTAAGAAATACAGGAGAAATACAGAGAGGCTTGGAGAAACTTACATCAACTGATGCTAAGTGAAACGAGCAGAACCATATCATTATACACTTCAACAATGATACTGTATGAGGATGTATTCTGATGGAAGTGGATATCTTCAACATAGAGAAGAGCTAATCCAATTCCAATTGATCAATATTGGACAGAAACAGGAAAGGAACACTGGGAAATGAGTGTAAACTGTTATTTTTACCTTCTGAATCCCATTCTTCCTGTGCAACAAGAAATTCAGTTCTACACACATATATTGTATCTAGAATATATTGTAATATATTTAACATGTATAAGACTGCCTGCCATCTGGGAGAGGGGTGTGGGGGAGGAAGGGAAAAAATCTGAACAGAAGTAAGTGCAAGGGATAATGTTGTAAAAAATTACCCATGCATATATACTGTCAAAAAAAGATTATAATTATAAAATAAAATTTAAAAAAAAAAGAGGCACAAAAACACAGAAGAAAGTCAGATCTTAAAAAAAAGAAAATAGAAAATAGGATGGAGGGAAATATAGAGCTGGTAATCATAACTGTTAATGTGTGAATAGGATGACCTCCCTCATAAAATGGAAGCAAATAACATAACCCTACAATGTGTTGTTCACAAAAAACACATTGGACATACTGAGACACATTGAGAGGAAAGGTAAAAGGCTGGAACAGAATTTATTATGCTTCAGCTGAAGTAAAAGAAAAGCAAGGGTAGCAATTATGATCTTAGATAAAGCAAAAGTTACTATGTGCTTATGTAATTTATATAATATTGTGTAATACCTCCCATATTGATAGATTTATGTATAACTGTTTTAAGAGTGAGCCGCTAATCTGATTTCATTTCCTATTTCCTTTGGTGTTTTCATCTCCCTCCCTGAGACATCAGGGAAGGCGAGATCACCTCCTTTTTTGGGGTTCTCACTGCCTTGAGAAGTCAGGGAGGTCATGACCACCTCTGTTCTAAAAACAAAAGAGAGCAGAAGATGTTATGGGCCAGAACTTGAAACAAGGTGCTAAGTCAGTGGAATTGATAGAGACAATGGTTATTTAGCATGGTGCTTAACAGTTCTTTAGTCCAGTACATGTACTTAATACTTAATATAGTTCTATAAGATTCACACCTTTGATAAGAGACCATATAAGCTCAAATTAACTCAGACAGAATCAGAATGAAGGAAGACAAAGAAGTGGTGGCAGACTATCCTAATTCACTTCTCCACTGAAACCAAATTCCATAAGGCCTCCAGAAAACTGCCCAGCCCCAGGAAGGAGATAATAAAGGATCTGGACTATAAGAAAGCTACCAGGAAAGGAGACAAGGCTTGGAAAGAGACAATAATGGATTTGGACTTTAATCCCTGGCTGCACTTTTGGTGATTACTGAACTAAAATGAAGGCTGCTTCCAAAGACCCCCAAAGAAAAAGAAACAGAGAACATTACATTTTAGAGAAAATATTGCAAGGTGTGAAACAAGAATCACCACTGTTGTACAATATTGTACTAAAAATGTTGGCTTTAGCAATAAGAAAAGAAAAATAAATTAAAGGAATTAGAATGGGCAATGAGGAAATAAAACAATTACCCTTTGCAGATGTTATGATGATATATTGAAAGAATTCTAGAATATTATCCAAAAATTTACTGGAAACAATTCTCAGCTTTGGCAAAGTTGCAGGATATAAAACAAACCCACAGAAATCATAAGTGTTTTATATGTTGTTGATAAAACCCATCATCAAGAGATATATTTCTATTATGAGTATACATAGGTTTTACTGTTATAATATAAAAAGATGCTAGAGGTAGAAAAAAAATTATACCAGAAAAAGGGAAAAGTGGAAGTACTACATCTCATAAAGAGGCAAAGGAGACCTACTATATCTGAGGAAAAGAAGGGAGGGGGGGGTGAACATATTGTGTATCTTAGTCTCATCAGAATTGGCTTAAAGAGAAAAATATTAGATATATTCAATTTACAGATAAACTTCTCCCACCTCATTGAAAATTGGGAGGGGAAAAGTGAAAAGGGAAGGAGTAAGCTAAATAGAAGGGAATACAGAACTTGTAAGGAAAGTATTTAAGAAAAGGAATGCAACTCTAAGATAAGGGGAGGGATCCTAAAGAGGGAGGGCTGCATGAGGCAAATGGTGTTCATAAGTTTAATTCTGAGAAGGGGAGTAAGAGAGATAGAAAAGAGAAAAACATAATCTGGAGCTAATAAGATGGCAGGAAATACAGAATTAGTAATTTTAACCATAAATGTGAATGGGGGTAAATTCCCCCATAAAGTGAAAACACATAGCAGACTGGAATAAAAAACTACAATATGTTGTTTACAGGAACCACATTTGAAGAAGGGCAATAAGAAGGGCAATACATAAAGATAAAGGTAAAAGGCTGGAGCAGAATTTACTATGCTTCAAGTGAAGTAAAATAAATAAACAAACAAACAAACAAATAAATAAATGAATGAATGAATAAATAAATAAATAAATAAATAAATAAAGCAGGTGTAGCCATCCTGATCTCTGATGAAGCAAAAGTAAAAATTGAACTAATTAGAAGAGATAAGGAAAAGGAAAAGCACTATATCTTGCTAAAGGGTAACATAGATAATAAAGCAATATCAATATTGAATATGCATGTACCAAATGGTGTAGCATCTAAATTCTTAAAGGAGAAGTTAAGAGAGCTGCAAGAAGAAATAGACAGCAAAAGTATAATAGGTAGAGATTTCAACCTTGCACTGTCAGAACTAAATAAATCAATAAGAAAGAATTTAAAGAGCTAAATGGAATACTAGAAAAATTAGGTATGATAGATATTTGGAGAAAATTAAATGGAGCCAGAAAGGAGTATACTTTCTTCTGAGCAAGTATACTCCTTTCTGGCTCCATTTAATTCTGAGCAATTTGTAGAACCTACAGAAAAAATTGACCATATATTAGGACATAAAGACCTCAAATTCAAATGCAGACAGGGAGAAATAGTAAATGCATCCTTTTCAGATCATGGTGTAATTTTTATTGCACTCAATAAAAAGCCAGGAGAAAATAGAACAAAAATAATTGGAAATAAATAATCTTATCCTAAGGAATGATTGGGTGAAATAAATCATAGATACAATTAATAATTTCACCCAAGAGAATGACAATAGTGAGATGTCATACCAAAATGTGTGGAATGCAGCCAAAGCAGTAATAAGGGGAAATTTTATATCTCTAGAGGACTACTTGCATAAAATAGAGAAAGAAAAAAAAAAAAAAACACTGAATTAGGCTTGCAACTAAAAAAGCTAGAAAAGGAGCAAATTAAAACCCCCCAGTCAAACACTATACTTGAAATTGTAAAAGTAAAAGGAGAAATTAATAAAATTGAAAGTTAAAAAAATGATTGAAATAAAAAATAAAACTAAGATTTGGTTCCATAAAAAACCACCAAAATAGATAAACCCTTGGTAAATTTGATTAAAAAAAGGAAAGAGGAAAATCAAATTGTTAGTCTTAAAAATGAGAAGGGAGAAAATGTTACTCACTAATGAAGAGGAAATTAGAGCAATAATTAGGAGTTACTTTGCCCAAGTTTATGCCAATAAAACACTTGTGAGTATAGGAATAAATGGACTTTTCCTTAAAATAGATAGTAGCATCTATTTAAAATCGTCACTAAGCATCATATGTAATAGGGACAAACTACAACCATTTGCAATAAGATCAGGAGTGAAACAAAGTTGCCCACTATCACCATTACTATTCAATATTATATTAGAAATGCTAGCTTTGGCAATAAGAGTTGAGAAAGAGATTAAAGGAATTAGAGTAGGTAATGGAAAAACAAATTATCACTCTTTGCAGATGATATGTGTAATACTTAGAGAACCCCAGAGATTCTAAAAAGCCATTAGAAATAACATAAAACTTTACCAAAGTTGCAGGATACAAAATAAATCCACATAAATGCTCAGCATTTTTATACCTCAACAACAAAATCCAAGAGTAAGAGCCACAAAGAAAAATTCCATTTAAAAATAACTGACAATAGTATAAAATATTTGGGAATGTATCTGCCAACGTAAAGTCATGAACTATATAAGCAAAACTACAAAACACTTTCCACACAAATAGGCAGATCTAAACAATTGGGAAAATGTTAAGTGCCATTGGAAAAGCTGAGCAAATATAATTAAAATGACAATACTTCCTAAACTAATCTATTTATTTAGTGCTATACCAATCAGACTCCCAAGAACCAATTTTAAGGACCTAAAAATAACAACAAAATTCATATGGAAGCAAAAAAGGTCAAGAATTTCAAGGGAACTAATGAAAAAAAAAAAAATTAAATGAAGGTGGCCTAGCTGTACATGATCTAAAACTACATTATAAAGCAGCGGTCACCAAAACCATTTGGTATTGGCTAAGAAATAGACTAGTTGATCAATGGGAAAGATTAGGTATACAGGACAAAATATTCAATAACTATAGGAATTTAATGTTTAAAAAACCCAAAGACTCCAGCTTTTGGTATAAGAATTCATGGGAAATTAGTATGGCAGAAATTAGGCATTGACCCACACTTAACACCATATACCAAGAAAAGATCAAAATGGGTTCATGATTTAGGTATAAAGAATGAGATTATAAATAAATTAGAAGAACATAGGATAGTTTGCCTTTCAGACTTGTGGAGGAGGAAGGAATTTGTGACCAAAGAAGAACTAGAGATCATTATTGATCGCAAAATAGAAAATTTTGATTATATCAAGTTAAGAAGTTTTTATACAAACAAAACTAATGTGGACAGGATTAGAAGGGAAGCAATAAACTGGGAAAACATTTTTACAGTTAAAGGTTCTGATAAAGGTCTCATTTCCAAAATATATAGATAATTAACTCTAATTTATAAGAAATCAAGCCATTCTCCAATTGATAAATGAATGGTCAAATGATATGAACAGATAATTTTCAGATGAAGAAATTGAACCTATTTCTACTCATATGAAAGGGTGTTTAAATAACTATTGATCCGAGAAATGCACATTAAGACAATTCTGAGATACCACTACACACCTGTCAGTTTGACTAAGATAACAGGTAAAGATAATGACAAATCTTGAAGGTGATGTGGGAAAACTGGCATGATGGAATTGTGAATGGATCCAAACATTCTGGAGAGCAATTTGGAACTGTGCTCAAAATTTATCAAGCTGTGCATACCCTTTGATCCAGCAGTGCTACTACTGGGCTTATATCCCAAAGAAATACTAAAGAAGGGAAAGAAACCTGTATGTACCAAAATGTTTGTGGCAGCCCTTTTTGTAGTAGCTAGAAACTGGAAAATGAATGGATGCCCATCAATTGGAGAATGGTTGGGTAAATTATGGTATATGAATGTTATGGTCTATTATTGTTCTGTAAGAAATGACTAGCAGGATGAAGCTTTGGAACTGCTGCTAAGTGAAATGAGCAGAACCAGGAAATCATTATACATTTCAACAATGATACTATATGAGGATTCTCATCCTCATATTCTGATGGAAGTGGATCTCTTCAGCAATGAAAAGATCCAATCTGAATTGATCAGTGATGAACAGAACCAGCCACCCCCAGAGAATGAACACTGGGAAATGAATGTGGACTCTTTTTTTTTTTTTTTTTTACCATGTTATCTTTACCATTCTAAATCCCATTTTTCTTGTTCAACAAGAGAAATGTATAAATATGTACACATATATTGTATTTAAGATATACTTTAATATGTTTAACATGTATGAGACTGCCTGCCATCTAGAAGAGGGGATTGGAGGGAAGGAAGTGAAAATTTGGAACAGAAGTGATTGCAAGGGACAATGGTGAAAAATTACCCATGCATATGTTCTGTCAATAAAAAGCTATAATAAAAAATGAAATTTGAACCCATAAAAAACCTCAATTGGACATCATACAAAAAGAAGTAAGCAAAAGTAAATGAAGAAAATAAAATATTAAAAATCATAACTGAACAAAAGGAAATGAATAGCTTGATGAGACATCAAGTATCAGTCAAGTAAAACCAAAAGAAATGAAAAATAGAAAAAAAAAGTTAAATACCTACTTGGGGAAACAACAGACCTAGAAAATAGATCTAGGAGAGATAATCTAAGGATTATTGGACTCCCTGAAAATCATGATGAAATAAAGAACCTATTCACTATTTTTCAGAAAATCATCAAAGAGAATTACCCGGATGTCATAGAATCAGAAGTTAAAATGACCATTGAAAGAATCACTGAACACCTCCTGAAAGAGACCCCAAAACAAAAACTCCAAGGAATATTGTGGCTAAATTTCAGAACTATCGGATCAAGGGAAAAATATTACAACCACCCAGAAAAAAAAAAATCAAATACAATAAAGATTACTCAGGATCTAACAGCTTCCACATTAAAGGATCAAAGGATCTGCAATATGATATTTCAAAAGCCAACATAATTTGGAATGTAGCCAAGAATAAACTTCCCAGCTAAACTAGTTTGAGCATTTTCTTCCAGGGAAAAAGATGGACATTCAATGAAACATTCATTCAGGACATTCAGTAAATTCCATTTATTTCTGATGAAAAAAACCAGAGCTAAACAACATATATATATAATACATATATACGCACACACACACACACACACACACATATATATATATATATATATATATATATATATAAAACCTCCAAATATAGGACTCAAGAGAAGAATAACAAGGTAAAAGGAACTCTTGAGAAATGTATTTCTGTTATGGGCATACATAGAGAGTGCATGTATAATTTGATTTTACTTTTATAATTTAAGAAAAGGAACTAGAAGTGGAGAGGGGATTGTACTATAAAAAGGGAAAGTGGAGGTAAAAAGAGGGAAATTACATCTCACAAAGAGGCAAAGGAAACCTATCGTATCTTAGGGAAAGAAGGGAGGGGGGTGACCATTGTGTGAATCTTACCCTCATTTTCAGATTTGGCTCAAAGAGAAAATATTAAACATATTTGATTTACTGCGAAACTTCTCTCACCTCATTGAAAAGTGGGAGAGGAAAAGACAAAAGGGAAGGGGTTGGCTAAATAGAAGGGAATACAGAATTATTAGCAGAAAAGTATGAGAAAGGGGGATCCTCCAAAGGAGGATGGCTGCTTGGGGCAAGTGGTATCCATGAGTTTAATACTGAGGAATGGGGTAAGAGGGAAAGGAAATGGAAAAGTATAATTTACAGATAATAAGATGGCAGGAAATACACAATTAGTAGTTTTAACCATAAATGTGAATTGGGTGAACTCTCCCATCAAGCGGAGGCAGATAGCAGACTGAATTAACAGCCAGAATCCTACAATATGTTGTTTACAGGAAACACATCTAAAGCAGAGTGATACATACAGAGTAGAGGTAAAAGAGTGGAGCAGAATCTATTATACTTCAGGTGTAGTTAAAAAAAAAAAAAAGCAGGGGTAGCCATTCTGACCTCAGATCAAGCAAAAGCAAAAATTGATCTAATTAAAAGAGATAAGGAAGGAAACTATATCTTGCTAAATATATATATATATGCACCAAGTGATATATTATTATTATATTGTTATATTATATTAACTTCCTAAATGAGAAGTTAAGAGAGTTGCAAGAAGAAATAGACAGTAAAACTATAACAGTGGGAGATCTCAACTTTGCACTCTCAGAATTAGATAAATCAAACCATAAAACAATTAAGAAAGAAATTAAAGAGGTAAATAGAATATTAGAAAAATTAGGTATGATAGCTCTTTTGAGACAACTGAATGGAGACAGAAATTAGTATACTTTCTTCTCAGCAGTTCATGAAACCTATACAAAAATTGACCATATATTAGGACATAAAGACCTCAAAATTAAATGCAGAAAGGCAGAAATAGTAAATGTATCCTTCTTGGATCACAATACAATAAAAATTACATTCAGCAAAATTAGGAATAAATGAACTTTTCCTTAAAATAGTCAGTAGCTTGTATTTAAAACCATCAACAAACACTATATGTAATGGGGATAAATTGGAAACATTCCCAACATGATCAGGAGTGAAACAAGGTTGCCCACTATCACCATTACTATTCAATATTGTATTAGAAATGCTAGCTTTGGCAATAAGAAATGAAAAAGACATAAGAATTCACCATTTGACAAAAACTTCTGGGAAAATTATAAACTAGTATGGCAGAAACTAGGCCTAGACCCACACCTAACCATATACCAAAGTAAGGTCAAAATGAGTTCATGATCTAGGTATAAAGAATGAGATTATAAATAAATTAGTAGAACATAGGATAGTTTGCCTTTCAGAACTGTGGATGAGGAAGGAATTTGTGACCAAAGAAGAACTAGAGATCATTATTGATCACAAAATAGAAAATTCTGATTATAGTAAGCTAAAAAGTTTTTATACAAACAAAACTAATGTGGACAGGATTAGAAAGGAAGCATTGAACTGGGAAAATGTTTTTACATATAAAACTTCTGAAAAAGGCTTCCTTTCCAATATATATATATATAGAGAATTGACTCTAATTTATAAGAAATCAAGCCATTCTCCAATTGATAAATGGTCAAAGGATATGAACAATTTTCAGATGATGAAATTGAAACTATTTCTACTTATATGAAGAGGTGCTCCACATCATTATTGATCAGATAAAGGCAAATTAAGATAACTGTGAGATATTATTACATACCTCTCAGATTGGCTAAGATGACAGGAAAAGATAATGACAAATGTAGGAGGGGATGTGGTAAAACTGGGACACTGATACATTGTTGGTAGAATTGTGAATGAATCCACCCATTTTGGAGAGCAATTTGGAACTATGCTCAGAAAGTTATCACACTGTGCATCCCATTTGATCCAGCAATGTCATTACTGGGTTTATATCCCAAAGAGATCTTAAAGAAGGGAAAGTGACCCATGTGGCCAAAACTGTGACAGCCCTTTTTGTAGTAGCTAGAAATTGGAAATTAAATGTATGCTCATCAATTTGAGAATGGCTGAATAAGTTATAGTATATGAATGTTATGAAATATTGTTTTGTAAGAAATGACCAATAGGATGATGACAGAGAGGCCTGGAGAGACTTACATGAATTGATGCTAAGTGAAATAAGCGGAACCAAGAGATCATTATACATGGCAACAACAAGATTATATGATGATCAATCCTGATCATGTGGCTTTCTTCGATTCAAACAAGTTCCAATTGTTCAATAAAGAAGAGTATCACTTATACCCAGAGAAAGAATTATGGGAAATGAGTGTGGACCACAACATAGCATTTCCACCCTTTCTGTTGTTGTTTGCTTGCATTTTTGTTTTCCTTCTCAGTTTTTTCTTTCTAGATCTGATTTTTCTTGTGCAGCAAGATATTTAACATGTATTGGACTACTTGGCATCTAGAGGAGGGGGTGGGGAAGGTGGGAAAAAGTTTAAACAGAAAATTTTGCAAGATTCTGTGTTGAAAAATTATCCATGCATATGTTTTGTAAATAAAAAGCTTTAATAATAATAATAATAATAATAATAATAATAATAATAATAAT
Source organism: Sminthopsis crassicaudata (assembly GCF_048593235.1). Lineage (NCBI taxonomy): Eukaryota > Metazoa > Chordata > Mammalia > Dasyuromorphia > Dasyuridae > Sminthopsis > Sminthopsis crassicaudata. Next base: position 310,107,384 of record NC_133620.1, on the reverse strand, counting down.
AATAATAAAGAAAATAGGAGGGGAGAAGGATAATAGAAGGGGGGAGATAAGGATATGGATGCCAGAAATGATATCCAGAAGAAAAACATTTTTCAGGATGGAAAGGGTAAAAGGGATCAACAGGGAGAAAAAATAGGATGGATGGAAATATACAGCAATCTTAACTGAAATTTTTACAGCAAGTTTCTCTAATGAAATTGTCATTTCTCAAAAATATAAAGCATTAAATCAAATATATAAAAATAGGAGCCATTCCTCAATTTATAAATGGTAAGATAATATGAACAGGCAGTTTTCAGATAAAGTAATCGAAGCTATGTGTATATCATCTAAAAAGATACTCTAAATAACTATTAATTGGAAAAATACAAAAAGTTCAATTAGGTGATTATGACAAGAAAGGAAAATGACATGTTTGAGATGATGAGACACTAATGCACCACTGATAAAGTTGTGAACTGAGTCAATCATTCGGAAGAGCAATTTGGACCTAGGCCCAAAGAGCTATAAAGCCTTTGACTCAGCAATACTACTACTAGTTTTATTTTTCGATGAGGTTTTTAAAAGCCATAAAGAGAAAGAACCTATACATACACAATTATTTATAGGAGTTCTTTCAGCAGAAGCAATGAATTGGAAATCAAAGAAATGCCTATCCATTGAGGAATGGCTGACTAAGTTATGATATGTAAGTAGAATAGAATACTATTATATTTTAAGTAATGATGAGCAGTATAATATCAGAAAACACCTGGAAAGATTTTCATGAACTTTTGCAAAATGAAGTAGAATCAGGAGAACATTGTACACATTAACAGCAAGATTGTTTGATGGAGAATTGGGAATGATGTAGGTATTCTCAGCAATACCTGATCCAATATAATTCCAAAAGATTTATGATGAAAAAAATGTTATCCATCTCTAGAGAAAGAAAGAGTCAGAATGCATAGAAGCATACTTATTTAAAACTTTATTTTTGTCTTTATTTCTCTGTTTTCTTTCATAACATTACCAATATGAAAATACATGTTGTATGACTTTATATGTATAATCTATGTCAAATTGCTTGTCTTCTCTTTTTTTTTTTTTTTTGAGGCTGGGTGAAGTGACTTGCCCAGGGTCACACCGCTAGGCAGTGTTAAGTGTCTGAGACCAAATTTGAACTCCGGTCCTCCTGAATTCAAGGCTGGTGCTCTATCCACTGCGCCATCTAGCTGCCCCAAACTGCTTGTCTTCTCAATGAGGAGATAGAGAAAAGAGGGATGTAAAGAATTTGGAACTCAAAATTTTACCAAAACAAATGTTTTTATATGGAATAGGGGATAAAATTAACTTATTAAATAAATAATCTTTTAAAATTATTTCTCATTAATAAAAACAGAGGAATGGGGCAGGGCACTAGCATGTGGTAAGGGTCAGGAAAGGTGGAAAGGTCATAGCTCAAGGGAAAAAAAATCAAACCAATGAGTGTTCAGCTGGGGCCAGTTATGTTCCCCTGCAAGTTATTTGGGTGAGGAATCATAAGGTATGTAAAGAGAATTACTCATTGTTGGAAGAACTTAATACAGCACTGAAGTTCAGTCTTGGATATTAAAAGAGAAGACAGAAAGAAAATGAGAGAAGACCATAAAGAAAAAAAAAAGCTGCCATGGTGGAAAATATCAAAAGAAAGAAAACTCAATTTAAAACCTTGAAGGAATATAGATATCAAAAAGAAGATATTAACAGAGACAGAAAAACAGGTTGCTTGGAAATCTGAGTCTAAACAATTCTAAGTAAATATTGCAAAACAAAGGAAACTGAGTCAATACTTAATAAGTCACAGGACCTTGTGAATTCCTAAGAGTACATGAAACCATGATTGAATATTTCTGAATGATTCAAGTGAGAAATAAGAATCTGGCCTACAAATCATAAATAATTTGCAGAAACGATTGCAACTTTTCTCTCCAAATAAAGGAGGGGATCCTTACATTGTATCCCTTTGAAGATGAGAGACCTTTTTAAACAGAATACTTTGAAGTTACAAGTTGTTTATTCTGAGTTCTTGTCAAAGACTTTTCTTTTTTTTTCTTTAAAAGAAGTATGTCTTTTACTCTTCTAAATGGGAATTTTTTTAAATTATAAACTTAAATACAAACATTTATATATATACAGAAGAGTATAAAGAAAAGGATGTATATAAAAACATGGGTCTCCATCTTATATTGTTTACTTTAAAGAAAGCATAAAAATATAATATATAACCCATATTATTTTCCAAATTACTCTGCCTATGCTTTCTTCTGACTTTTATCCTGTTCTCCTTTATGCATTTTATAAATTGTTTTAATGGACCTCTTTTTGAAATCCAAATTATTTCCATATTTCTCATTTTCTTCTACTAATTAAAAACAAAGAGAAAGAAAAACTTTTGTAACAAACCAACATAGTTAAATAAAACAAATTAACACAGTGTTCATATTGAGAAATAAGAATGTCTTTCACCTCTGTCAGGAGATAGACATTTCATCATTGGTCCTCTGGAGATATGATTGGCTATTGTTTTGAGCAAAGTTTTTAAATATTTTCAGGATTGTTTTACTCAGTAATATGATCATTGTATACACCACACTTTTTCTTGACTTACAAATTCCATAATTATCTGAAATCAACCTTTAATAATTTCTTACAGCACAATAATATTGCTATATCCATATACAATTTTTTCATATTTCCCAATCTTATACCTAATTCTCACTTGTTTCTCTGTTGACTTTGTGATATTTATAAAATAAACTACTTGAGTATGTCTCTAAATTTATATTTTATCTAAATAAAGAAAAAGGGACTATTTGTACAAAAAGTGTTTATAGCAGCTCTTTTTGTGGTGGCTAAGGATTAGAAATAGAGAGATGCCAATGCACTGGGGAACTGCAAAACAAGCTGTGGTACATGTTGTAATGGAATACTATTGTTGTATAAGAAATTGCAAACAGAATGATTTCAGAAAAACCTGAAAAGACTGACATGAATAGAACCAGGAAAACATTGTACATAGTTACAGCAATAGTCTGTGATGAAAAAATTGTGAATGACTTCACTATTCTCAGCAATAGAGTGATCCAATATCCCAAAGGAATAATGATGAAGCATAATATCTATCTCCCAAGAAAGAACTGATATTGTTTTTTTTAATAAAATTTATTTTTTATTAATTTTTATAATTATAACATGTTTTGACAGTAAATATGTATAGGTAATTTTTTTTTACAACATTATCCTTTGTACTCCCTTCTGTTCCGAATTTTTCCCCTCCTTCCCTCCACCTCCTCCCCTAGATGGCAGGCATTCCCATACATATTAAATATCTTATAGTATATCCTAGGTACAATATATATGTGCAGAACCGAATTTTGTTGTTGTTGTTGTTGTTGTTGTTGCAAAGGAAGGATTTTATTGGCAAGGTAAAATAATCTGGGAAGAGAAACAAAACAAAAACAAAACAAAACAAAACAAAAAAACAATGCTCACAGTTTACACTCATTTACCAGTGTTCCTTTTCTGGATGTAGCTGATTCTATCCATCACTGATCAATTGGAATTGGATTAGCTCTTCTCTATGTTGAAGATATCCACTTCCATCAGAATACATCCTCATACAGTATTGTTGTTGAAGTGTGTAATGATCTCCTAGTTCTGCTCGTTTCACTCAGCATTAGTTGATGTAAGTCCCTCCAAGCCTCTCTGTATTCCTCCTGTTGGTCATTTCTTACAGAACAATAATATTCCATAACATTCAAAATACCATAATTTACCCAACCATTCTCCAATTGATGGACATCCATTCATTTTCCAGTTTCTAGCCACTACAAAAAGGGCTGCCACAAACATTTTGTCACATACAGGTCCCTTTCCCTTCTTTAGTATTTCTTTGGGATATAAGCCCAGTAGTAGCACTGCTGGGTCAAAGGATATGCACATTTTGATAACTTTTTGGGCATAATTCCAGATTGCTCTCCAGAATGGTTGGATTCTTTCACAATTCCACCATCAGTGTCCCAGTTTTCCCACAGCCCTTCCAACATTCATCATTATATGTTCCTGTCATCTTAGCCAATATGACAGGTGTGTAATGATATCTCAGAGTTGTCTTAATTTGCATTTCTCTGATCAATAGTAATTTGGAACACTCTTTCATATGAGTAGAAATAGTTTCAATTTCAGCATCTGAAAATTGTCTGTCCATATCCTTTCACCATTTATCAGTTGGACAATGGCTTGATTTCTTATAAATAAAAGTCAATTCTCTGTATATTTTGGAGATGAGGCCTTTATCAGAACCTTTAACTGTAAAAATGTTTTTCCAATTTGTTACTTCCCTTCTAATCTTGTTTGCATTAGTTTTGTTTGTGCAGAAACTTTTTAATTTAGTGTAATCAAAATTTTCTATTTTGTGATCAATAGTGGTCTCTAGTTCTCCTTTGGACACAAATTCCTTCCTCCTCCACAAGTCTGAGAGGTAAACTATCCTATGTTCCTCTAATGTATTTATGATTTCGTTCTTTATGCCTAAATCTTGGACCCAATTTGATCTTATCTTAGTAAGTGGTGTTAAATGTGGGTCCATGCCTAGTTTCTGCCATCTGATATTGTTTAAATGCATGCTATTTTTCACATTCATTTTTTTTAATTTTAATATTCTTATACAAAATAGCTAATAGAGAATTGCTTTACATAACTGCACATGTATAACCCTTATCTGATTGCTTACCATTTCAGGGCAAGGGGAGGTAAGGATAGAATTTGGAATTCAAAACTTTAAATAAAAATGCTAAAATAAACAAATATAAACAAAAACTTGTGTTTATATGTGTATTAAACCAAGAAGAATGAGAATCATTTATTGCCTGATTTCTCCACCTTTATATTTCTATACTCTTTTTCTCACAGTACCCAATTGTATGAAATAGAATATTCCTCTCCCTTCTTCTTTTCTATACTAATGCATTCTTTCATTTTTTAAAACCATACTTTCATTTTTCCATCTTAAAAACCTAAGAATGAAACCAATCAACTCCTAATTTCTTCTACTTTTCTTATTTAACACCTTCAATGACCATTAAAGACTGTAAGGTTTGGAAGGATAGTTTTTTCTTCTCCATAAGTTTGAATGTATTGGAACTGTATTATCATATGCTACTTAGGAATTTCTCAAATGAGTTTCTATTTCTATATTTCTCTGGATTAGTGTGTTTATGCTTCAGTGTTCCTACTCAGCAATTTCAGTTTTTTCACTAAAAATGCTTAAAATGCCTCTATTAAAGATTTATTTTGTCCTAAAGGATTCACTTGAGAATAAGTTATTATTTATTTTAAGCCTATATCTTTTGCATTTCAAGAATATGTTTCAAACTCTCTTCTCATTGATAGAGCTACAAACTGTTAAGAATTATATGATCCTAATAATGGTTCCTTAATACATGAACAGATTAAGAATTCTGTATCTTTGCAATTTTTTTCTCTGATATAGAATTTATGTATTTTCACTTTAACATTCCTGAGATTTTTTCTCTTGGGGTATCCTTCGGAAGATGATTTTTGGCTTCTCTCTTTGTTTTTTCCTCTAGTTCTAATTCATTTTAAAGGATATCTTAAATATATTTGAAATGTAAATAAATGTTTTGAAATATAGTGATCATTTTTCACATCTTTATTTTCATAAAGTCTAATAATTCTTAAGTTCTCTTAAGTATTACCTCTGACTGAGGAAGGTGGTCTAAGTGTACCTGATCTAAAGCTATATTATATAGCAGCAGTCACCAAAACCATTTGGTATTGGCTAAGAAATAGACAGGTAGATCAGTGGAACAGATTAGATACAAAGGACAAAAAAGGGAACATCTATAGCAATCTAATCTTTGACAAACCCAAAGATACCAACATTAGGGATAAAAATTCATTATTTGGAAAAAACTGTTGGGAAAACTGGAAATTAGTATGGCAGAAATTGGATATGGATCCACACTTAACACCATATACCAAGATAAGATCAAAATGGGTCCATGATTTAGGCATAAAGAATGAGATAATAAATAGATTAGAAAAACAGAAAATAGTCTACCTCTCAGACCTGTGGAGAAGGAAGGAATTTATGACCAGAGGAGAACTAGAGATCATTATTGATCACAAAATAGAAGATTTTGATTACATCAAACTAAAAAGTTTCTGTACAAATAATACTAATGCAAACAAGATTAGAAGGGAAGTAACAAATTGGGAAAATATTTTTAAAAGCAAAGGTTCTGACAAAAGTCTCATTTCCAAAATATATAGAGAACTGACCCTAATTTATAAGAAATCAAACCATTCTCCAATTGATAAATGGTCAAAGGATATGAACAGACAATTCTCAGATGATGAAATTGAAACTATATCCACTCATATGAAAAAGTGTTCCAAATCACTACTGATCAGAGAAATGCAAATTAAGACAACTCTGAGATACCACTACACACCTGTCAGATTGGCTAAGATGACAGGAACAAATAATGATGAATGTTGGAGGGGATGTGGGAAAACTGGGACACTGATACATTGTTGGTGGAGTGGTGAAAGAATCCAGCCATTCTGGAGAGCAATTTGGAACTATGCCCAAAATGTTATCAAAGTGTGCATACCCTTTGACCCAGCATTGCTACTATTGGGCTTATATCTCAAAGAAATATTAAAGAGCCGAAAGGGACCTGTATGTGCCAAAATGTTTGTGGCAGCTCTTTTTGTTGTAGCTAGAAACTGCAAGATGAATGGATGTCCATTAATTGAAGAATGGATGGGTAAATGATGGTATATGAAGGTTATGGAATATTATTGCTCTGGAAGAAATGACCAGCAGGAGGAATACAGAGAGACTTGGAGAGATTTACATCAACTGATGCTGAGTGAAATGAATAGAACCAGAAGATCGCTGTACACTTCAATGCTGTATGAAGAGGTATTCTGATGGAAGTGGATATCTTCAACATAAAGAAGATCCAACTCACTTCCAGTTGATCAATGATGGACAGAAATAACTACACCCAGAGAAGGAACACTGGGAAGTGAATGTAAATTGTTAGCACTACTATCTATCTACCCAGGTTACTTATACATTCGGAATCTAATACTTAATGTGCAATAAGAAAATGGTATTTACACACATATATTGTATCTAGGTTATATTGTAACACATGTAAAATGTATGGGATTGCCTGTCATCGGGGGGAGTGGAGGGAGGGGGAGGATAATTTGGAAAAATGAATACAAGGGATAATATTAAAAAAATTACTCATGCTGTGGAAAAAATTCTAAATAAAAAAAAAGTATTACCTCTGACTTATTTCTAGGTCATTTGTATGTTGATATATCTTAGAGTTATTTTCTATTTGATAAAATTTTAAATTTGCTTTATTATTCCTTTTTTTTCCCATGTAGATTTCTGTTTCTTCAGTCAGAATTGTCAAGTAATCCACTACTTGGAAAAGGTTTACTAATGTTCTATTCTATACTAGTTGGAATATTGAAATTCTTTCTTCAAGAGGTTTTATTTTAAAAAATATTAAAAATTAACAACCAACTAAAAAAGTCTCTTGGTTCTCTTCTTTGAGGTACTCATGAAGTCCTTATGAAAATCATTTTTCCCTTTGGGTTTCTGCTTCATATTTCATTATTCTCAACTTTTTTGTTTCATTTTGTACTATCTTTGAATCTGTAATAATTCTTTATAATGATCAGTTATATCAGCAGACCTTTTCAGCCTTACTTCCTTGAGCTACAACTTTGTGTTTCAGGGTTGCCCCAAGCATTGCTTTTGGGCTGAGGATTTCTATAACTTCAGAAATGAGCAATAAAAGACCTCTCACAGAGCTGAGCTGTTCAAAAAATACAATTAAAAACTGATTTAGAAGATCAACTGAACAACTGTTTGTTTTAAGTTGAGAAATACTTTTACTCCTTGCTCCACTTCTTTTACCCTTGGGGGAAAAACTTTCTAATAAGGCTTTTTTAAAAGTTTATTAGTAGTAACTTACAATTAATAGAAAAGTAAGTTGATTTTTTCATATCATTTTGTATAGAAGTGTCAAACATTACAGGAATTGCTGTGAATTTTATTTGTCCTAACCTTTGTGTCAGAAGTGGGGTGAGGGATAGAGTAAGGTATCTACTTAAACAGGAAAAGCCAAACTTGGCATATTACTGATAAAACAAATTTAGAGTGAAAAAGTCTGTTTATAACTTTCTAATGCCATATTGCTGAGAACATCATCTTTTTTGCTTTTCTTCACGTTTACATGATTTTTCATCTAAATGTTGAATTAATGAAGTTATGTTCATTTAATTATACATTCATCCAAATGGCTTTCTGATAAATTCAGGCATCATCAGTTGGATGGGCCTTTCCATTTCATATTTTGAAGCTGGCTTTTCTCTAATTTTCAGTTTTTCAGACTGAAGAAAGGACTTTGTTTTTCTGAGCTGAGTTAAGGTGTCAGCAAGGTAAAATCTGGGAGCAAAACCCATCACCTCTTTATTTGTTTTGTTTACTAATTAAAAGGTGTCATTCTCTTAGGGATGAAGTGAAACCCTGGAAGTCAGAAGGTTCATTTCAGTTCTTCCTATTCCACTCATTATTTTATTCCCTTGCTGGTACTGCATGACTTTTAGACTTCAAAAATTATTTCTTACTCATGTCAAAGCTTTTCTTCCATGGTGGGAGATATTTAGTAGTTACTTCCTTTATATATGTATAGCTAACATTGTAGCCAGAAACAAAATCAATTCCATGCAATATTCTTTTCAGAAATTTATGAGAATAAGGCTTTCTCACAAATTCTTCATTATGGAGATCAGATGACACTGAATTTTTGAAATTTATGTCAATAGAACACAAGTTTGTAAAACTTGAGAAAATAGCACATGAGAAAAAAAAAAAAAACGTGTGGTGCCATCTTAGCAATTAAGTTTGTTTTTCAAGAACTTGCCTAAGAGTAAAGGGCTGGCCACTAAGTAATGCTTAGGACAGGGTGATGGTAAAATGGACAGGCTGCTAAATTTTGAAGTGATTGCCAACAAACATTAAATATCAATAATATTAATTTGATATTTTTGTTTAGTGATAAAATAGTATACATATTATTGAAGGAAGTGAATCATAGCAAGTTGATATTTTCTTTATAATATGTAACCAAAAGGCAATACAGTATATTGCAGGTAAATGAAACATGGTTCACAGGTTATCCTTGGCAAAGCAAATGAAATTGATAGAATTTGCTTTACCCTTTATCCAAAGGAAATAAGAAAAATATTTTCTTGGAATGCCTAGTAATATCATTTCTTTGCATGAGATGAGTTTTTGAAAGAAAAAAAAAATGCAGTCATTTTGCCAAACATGTGATTTAATTGATATAGGGAATTCCTGATAAGGACACTCTACCAAAATCATGGAGCCTCTGCTTTACAACTTGCATTCTTAGTCTGGCTGGGCAACACTAAGATGTTATTGGATTTTACTTAATCACAGCAGCCAATAAATTAAGAAAGTAAACTTTGAACCTGCATGACTTTTAGGACCCTCCCAAATCAATTTTGATTCCAACTTGTCAAAACTCTTGTTTTAGGGTTGCAATATTCAGCAATGACTTTCTTTAAAACCAAATCTTAATTTAATATACCATTACCTTTCTCATATTTGAAGATAATTCCAATTTATGTTCTAACACTTATTATAGAAGATGAATGGGGAGAGAAATTCAATGAAAAATAACCTCTAAGTAAAATCAGCGTGTAATTTAATATTCCATGACTTCAAAAAGAAAGCAAGGAATAAAGGAGGTAAAAATATGTTGAATATATAGTTTAGAATCAAGACAAAATTGACCAAAGGTTCATAAAGAACAAAGAAATTACATGCCTTATAATATGAATAACTTTATTAAGAAGGATGTATTGAAAATGTTGACCATGGAATGCTATATTTTAAAAGACAGGGAATGAGGAATTACTAATGTGTAAGTGATTTTTGATTCACTTGTCTGTGTATCATTAAGTTACCAGAACAATAAAACAACATAGGAGAGTAAAAATGAGAAGAAATGCAGTATAATGAATCCTACCTGACTTTTAGTAGCAATTATTCAAGCTTAAAATGGAAAATAGATAAAAGAACAAACAACATTACAGATTGTAATTATTTCCTAAAAATAATAATAACCAATGTAATAGCTCACTGAAGTCAGCTAGAAAACTGCCTTAATCAGCAGATGCTTCATCTGCTTGCTAAATAAAAAGCTATAGTATCCTAGATTTAAAATATTAATTCATTAATAAAATAAAATGCTACAAGATGATAGTGGTAGTTGTCTTTGAAGAATAAAATGACATCACTATGTTGGGATCAAGGTATGCCTAGAGTCCAAACACAAGCATAATTACTATTGCTGACAAGATCACTATGAAGTAAGAAGACTCTACCACAAGTTGGAAACAAATAGTCTGTCTGAATATTTGAAGCAGGAATGTTTCTAAGTTTGTGCATCTCACATTTTTTGAGTGACTTCACTTCTATTTTGCATATTGAGCACAGTGTTTTGATGTAGGCATGCCATGCTGCATGGTCCTGTGCTAGTGTCTCTCCTATGTCTCATAATTTATTTTAAAGTTTTTCAGAGAGACTTTGAGAATATCTTTGAATCACTTATTCTGACCTCTGTGTGAATGCTTCACTTTGGGAAGTTTTCCATAAAAGATTTTTTTAATGCAAATGTATTTTTGGCATTCAAAAAACTAGGCTAGTCCATTGGAGTTTCACTCTTTGCAATAGCTTGGACGCTTGGCAATTAAGTTCAAGAAAGGACTTCAGTGTCTATTATGTTGCCTTGCCAGATGATCTTCAAAATTTTCTTAAGACAATTCAAATGGAAAAAATTCAATTCTTGGCATTATTTAGTGGCCACTGTCACATGCATACAACAATGAGATTAGCATAATAACTCGGCACACTTTCAGCAGTAAGCTGAAAAATCCCAAACACTGAGCTAGTTCTGACAATGTGTGTATCAACTTCATCATCTCTATGTATGTCTCTGGAAGGTATGCTGCCAAGATAAGTGAACTTACCCACAGCATTAAAAATTTCTCCTTTTTTATAACCAATGATTCTACACATAGAGCGTGTAATGCTGATTGGTGGAAAACACCCCATTTTCTTGGTGTTGTCAGGCCAAAATTAGTAGCACATAGAATTAGTCAAACTTTGTCACATTTTAGCCTCAGTGTCTGAATTGAATGCATAATTATCTGCAAATAAAAAAGTTATTTATCTACTCTGTCTTCACTTTTGTCTTGGTTTATAATCTTTTTAAATTAAATAATTTATTGTCAATGTGGTAGCTTTTCTTGATGCCATCGTTGAAGGCATATTACAACATCGTGCTAAAAAGCATGGGAACAAATAGACAATCCTAGTTAAAGCACAAGAACATTGTCCATTACTCAGAACCCACACAAACATGCTATCATGAAGTTATTAGGATAAAAACCAACATGATATAATGTTGGTGGAAATTGTGAGCAATATCATCTCATAAATCAATGAAAAGGAGCAGAGGAGAATTAAGTTGACAAGAAAACTTAGTGAAGAAATCCAATTAAGCCATATTATCTGAAAATGAAGAAAAAAAAACAGAAAGAAACTGACAGACATCAAAATGCAAAATATTTGTCTAGAGTTCCATAATAAGCTAGTTTTTCTATTAATGACAAAGAGCCACCATGTTGAGTTTAACATCATTGTCCTATGATGGAATGCTCAGCCAAGGCACATCTGTCTAGTCCTTGTTCAAAGTTTCACCAAATCTCTATACCTCCTCATTCCAACCTAAGTAGGAAAATGTTTCATTGTGAATTTTTTCTCTTGACTTTCCATACCTTAATGCGTGTATGTTTCTCATTCCTTACAGAAGAAAAAAAAAAAAACTCCATACATTTCTTCCTCTTTCTGTGCTATTTTTCTAGTATTCAATTAACAATCCTTTAATTTCTTAGATGTCTATTCTAATTTTGATTATCTGAAAACTATATTCCCTTTTATTATGAATATCTTCACAATTCATTCAGCTTTACATTCAGCTGAGTTGTCTTCTTCTTGAGATCTATAGTAATTTCAGTGTTCTCTCCCCCCCCCCCCTTTAAATCCTTTTATAGCACACTTTGGAGTATCCTTTGATGACAGAATTTTTTCAAAGCTATCTCAACTTCCTTCCACATTGATAAAATCACTTAATAACTGCTCATTGTTGTTGATTTCTCTGTGTTAGTTCAGTATGTTGCTATTTCACTAGAGTTGTAAGAGTTTGGAACTTTAATTGAAATTGCTTTAACTTTTGTTCATAATTTCTATTTTAAAGACGTTTGAGAAGTCCTGAGTATTGCTGGAAAAAAAATTATTCCTCATTTTGCTGACCTTATGAAATAAAAAAAAAATGTGTTGCATTTTAAACAAAATCTTTCAAACTCCTAGATTACATAAAATTTAGACTTAACTTATAAGAGTAGCAAAAGAATTCTTGAACAAACAAGGAATAAAAAGTATCGTAGAGGATAAAATGGATATTTTGATAGCATAAAATTGAAATCTTCTGTACAAAATTACTCAAGGCAAGTTTTGGAAAAAAAAAACAGTAAAATTGTTCTAATGGGAAAGTCTTTGCAGCAAGGTTCTTACATAAAGATCTGATATCGAATAAAAACAGAAGTGATCTAAATATATAATAGTAAATATATAAATGGTCAAAGGATAAAACAGAACTTTCTCAGGTGAAGAAATTCAATCTATTAACCATGTAAAATGTGTTCCAAGTCTAATAATTGAAATGTAAATTGAAAGAATTCTGAGATTCACCTCACACCTATCAGATGGGCAAAGATGACAAAAACAAAAATCTTAATTGCTAGAAAGCACACCTAACTGTACTGCTAGGGAAGCTTTGGAATAATGCTTCCATTCTAGAAAGCAGTTTGAAATTGTGCCCCACCTCACCACCCCCACTCTCACACTCACCTCTACTCCCTCCCTGCCCCTCCCCCCCAGCAATCATTGATTAGTACCAGTAGGCTCATTCACCAGAAAGATCAAAGACAAAGGTAAAGAGCACATATATACAGCAATATTTACAGTGGGACTCTTGTCCAAATAACTGGCATCACAATATCTTAGAATCTGTTACTTCCTACAAATTCAGCTCAAGTTCTGCCTTCTATACAAAGCCTTTCTTTTAATCTCTAAGATAATGTCTTTATTCTCAAAACTGTCTTCTATTTATTTTGCATGTAATGCATATGTGAATCTTATGTCAACAGTTATAATTAAAGGTCCTTGACATAAAGAACTTTTATTTTCCTTTTTCTCTTTATATCCCCAGCATTTATACTAACATATAAAGGGTACCACATAATTTATCACAGTTGTTCAGTCATTTCAGTCAAATTTGACTCTTTATGATCCCATATTGTATTTTCTTGACAAAGATACTGGAATGGTTTGCCATTCCTTCTCCAGCTCATTTTACAGAAAAGAAAAATGAGGTACTTAGGGTTAAGTAATTTACCAGGGATTTCACAGCTACAAAGTGTCTGAGATTGGTTTGATTCAAAAAGGTGAGTCTTCCTGTTTCCAACCCAATGGTCTCACCTAGCCACTTCACTGCCCCCTAGAATATAATAGACACTTATTAAGTGTTTGCTGATTGCTTGATACCACTGCCCTCTTGGCGCAAATACAAGCAGTATAATTATAATCCCTCTTTTTCATCTGATAGCTCTTTCAATACTTGGAGACATCTGTCACATCTCTTCTATATTTGTCTTCTTTTTCTAATGCTAAGGCATCATAGACTCAAGGCTTTTAACTATCATGGTTGTTCTTCTCTAGAAGATCTTTAATTTAACAATGTTCTTGATGATTTGCAATTCAGATGTAACAAAATGTACCAGCTCCTTTCTAATAACTACATATAAGAAGCACATTAAGATTATACTCTCCTCAATCCTATATACTATCTGTATAAGTGTTCTTCAGATTAAGCTAACTTTCTTTGCTACCATATCATATCATTGGATCCCATTGAGCTTGTAGTCTACTAAAACTCTCAGATCTTTTTCAGATTAATGGCTATTTAGTCATACTTCCCCTATCTTTTGCTTAGTAAACATTTTATTAACTTGAGTATAAGGCATTAATATGTTCCTATCAAATTCATATTAATTGGTTTGACCCAAGTGTTTTTATTTGTCAAGATCTATTTTTTCTGTCTGAATTCTATCATCTGGTGTACTAGCTATCACTTTAAGATTTTTTCTTCCTGCAAATTTGATAATCATGTATTTATGCAAATTATTATTAAAAATATTAACCTGTAAAATGTTATAGGTCAGAATTCTGTACTTGAAACTAGGATTCTTACAAGGTGCTAACTAAGTGCAATTGATAAGACAATGGTTATCTAGTTTAGCATGGTGATTGATTTAATCTTATAACAAATAATGGCTCCCTAGTGATATAATGATTGGCTTATACTCATTATGATGAATGGATTTAACTGTAATAGAGCATATATATTGGGCCAAACTCAGCCAGATTCATTCATTCCATCTCACACCATCGTGCTGGATCTCCTCCTTCACTTCTTCACTGAAACCAAGACTTCAGAAAGCCTCCAAGAAAGCTAGCCCAGGCCTCAGACAAGGAAAGTAGATTTTGAAGGAGATAATAAAGAATTTGTATTTTAACACCTGGCTATTCTTTTGGTGATTACTTTGCTGAAACAAAGGCTGGTCCAAAAGATCTCAAGAAAACCAATGAAAACATTACAGTAAAAGGTCAAGATGAGACCCCTATTGACCTAGAGATTTTGTTCCTTATAGAAAATGATTTATTAATGACCACTATTTTGGTTCCAGATTTTCAACTACCTCTGAGTCAACAAAAATATATTATCATGTTACCCATGTATCTCCATATTATCAACAAAAATATAAACAAATATGTAAATTATGAACATTATAACCTTAGAAAGGAAATATGGCTAAGTGAATACTTTCTAAGACCATAAGGTACAGAATGCATTACTTTATATTGCTGGAGGGAATTTCCTTAATGAACATTCTTTACAAAGTTGAAATCATTGATCCAGACCAAATTAGGAAGTATACTTTTTGGTTAAATTTTAATAATTGGGACTTCCCAAAGATGAATTAGTCCATTTGGAAATACCTCAAGGTAATATTCAGGGAATGGGTCTTTATGACTTTTTGTCTTATATGACTATAAATAGATTTGACTTCTTCTGAAAACTGCCCCTTCATATTGAAGAGGGGACCCCGAAACTTTGAAAATCCTTAAAGGAGAAAATCTCCTTCAACTCTGCCTCAGTAATGGACCCTGTCCCAAGGACAAACAGTTTCATCTTTGTTATATGTAAGGGCCCTTTAAATGGGCGGACACAGTGCATTGGGAGATTGAGGCCCAGAAGTAATTTCTGTGGATATTAGGACTGCCTTGTAGGTGGGATCTTGGCCATGATGAGATAGCTTCATAATGGGTGACTCTCTCGCTGATTGGCTGTGTGTGTGACCTCACAGGCCCTTTATAAGACCACTGCAGGCAGCAGTCCCTTTTTTTAACCTGGGGCTCTTCACCCTGGCTCCCTAGCCTGGGTGGCCAAGCCGAGATGGGTAGCCAAAAGAGGTAAGGAGTTTGGTAGCGAACACGTGGGTCTTCTGACCAGGTGTTCACTCAGGAACCAACAAGTCAGGGCATTAGTCAGGGCATTATGTGAGTAGGTCTAATAAAGGCTTTTAAGATTACACGTGGCTGTTCTTGAGCGCGCTACCAGTTATTGAGCTATAGATTCAAGAATTGTGGTCAGAGACTTTTGAAGGCCTCAGAGGAGGCAAGCCAGGTAGAGTTCACACTGCAAAGGTCAGTGGTCAAAGGTACTCTGTTGGGCCTAGGACAGAATAGTAATTGTAACTGCCAGGAGAGCACGTTACAAATGGCGCCCAACGTGGGGTGCCAAATGCTGGAACTCTATCTTCCCAGAAATCAGCAGGAGTCAGGATCACTAAACGTCTTTATTCTAGATCTTTACCGTCCCCTCCAACGCCAGGTCACGAGTGCGAGAGAGTGTGAGTTCTACCACCCAAGTTTCTCCTACTCCTCCCACACAAGTCACTTCCCCCTCTTTGTCCCAACAATCAAGTCAGCACAGAACAGCTGAGGGGGGATCAACCTTCAAACAAGTTAATAGGGAACTATCCAATTGGCCATTAGTCTCAAGTGCTTCATTATCCAAGTGCATTGCTCAGTTCTAGCCCTTTACAGTTATAGGGGTGGGATTGCCTCAGTCCTGAAACCCTTTGAATTCAATTCAAATTCTAATCCTAGCTGAAACCCAGTGAGGAGCCAACTTGGGACTTTACCCACAGGCCCCCTTTAATTAAATCTCTCATTATAAAAAGAGCCAAACTAAAATCCTCTCTTTGTAGAGGTTCCAAACATGCCAGCCATACCATGTTTGGCACCCCAAGGAGCCTCTGTCCACTGGAATACTCTTTCCAGTGCTATCCTCTCTTTACCTGTTTCCCTAACCAAACTTTAACCTTATTTCCAATCCCCATAATAAGCCTCTTTTATCAATCTAGCTTTTCAAGTCTGTAAATTCCTTATAGAGAACTTCTGTGCCACCAGAAGGGTGTTCCCAAAACTCCTTACCCTTGCCCTGAATCCTAAGGGATTGCAGCGGAGATCCATTTGACTCCCTGAACCCCAAACCTGCCACTAGACCTCATTTAACTCCCTGACCACCAGAAACCCTAATTTCATTTGGATTCCCCAAATCTAAGCCTCATCAATATCTCCTGACAACTTTTGGGGAATGGCTTTCAATTTTATAAATTTGATTCTGTTTCCTTATATGTTAAAGAAATGAAGCCTTTATCTGAGAAATTTCCTATAAATTGTATTTATATGACTTCCTATCTATGATGCCTTTTAGCAAAATATAGTTTCAATGATCATCTTTTAATTAGGTCTAGTTTTGTTTTTATTTTATCTGAGATTATGATTGCTCTGCTTGCTTTCTTTTTAAGTTCAGGTGAAGCATATTTGATTCTTCTCCAGCCC
This sequence comes from Sminthopsis crassicaudata, assembly GCF_048593235.1. NCBI lineage: Eukaryota > Metazoa > Chordata > Mammalia > Dasyuromorphia > Dasyuridae > Sminthopsis > Sminthopsis crassicaudata. The sequence goes on along the minus strand of NC_133620.1, from coordinate 310,090,187 downwards.
TTCATTAGAACTTTCTGTCTCGGTGTGTCTCTGTTTCTCTCTGTGTCTCCATCTGCTATCTGTCTCTCTCTCTAGTCTTTCTATATCAAGAGTATCACTCGTAAACAATGTATTGATGCCTTCTGGTTTCTCATCCATTCTTATACTATGTGCTTGTATTTTATGAGTAAAATTATAGCATTCACATTCTCAGTTATATTTACTGACTGTGTGTGTCTCTCCCCTCCATTTTTATCTGTTTATAATTCTCTAATTTTATCCTGTCCCTTCTCTGATTTGCTTCTGACCATCAACTCCCTTAATATGCTTACTCTTTTACCATCACCTGCCCTTTTTTATTTAGTCTTTTTCTCTCCTATGTCTCTGTTGGATAAGATATATTTATATAACTAACTGGATGTGTGTATATATATATATATATATATATATATATATATATATATATATATATATATATATATATATTCTTTCCTCTTTGAACCAACTCCAATGATAGTGAGTTTCAGGCATTGCCCCACAATTCCACCTCTCCATTTCCCCCTCTAGTGTAAAAGCTCTTTATTTTGTGCATATTTTATGTAAGACAATTTTCCTAATTCTATCTTTTTTTCCCCATTCTTTAAGTGCATACCTCTTTCTTACACTTTCACTATTTTTAGGCTCATCCTAACATAATTGACTCAGACCTATGCCTTCTATGTAGACTCCTGAATGCCCTAACATTCTTAGGAGTTTTATGTACCACCTTCCCTTATAAAATATAAACTGTTTAACTATACTATGTTCCTACCTTCATGTGCCTTTCTTGGGAGTGTTGTTTGAATGTCACCTTTTATAGTTAGCTAATGAATCATTGGAAATTCTTTAAAGTCCTCTGTTTTATTAAATATCCTTTTTTTCTTTACAATATGATACTGTTTTTTGCTGGGTAGATTGTTCTTGGTTATAATCTTAGCTCCTTTGTTTTCCAGACTTTTATATTCCAACCCCTTTCATCCTGAAACTTGAAAGCTGCTAAATTTATTGTTATCTGACTGTGGCTTCATGAAAATATTTGCATGTTTCTTTCTGACTGTTTCTCTTTCACATGGGATATCTAGAATTTTACTATAATAGCCCTGGAACTTTCCATTTTGTGAATTCTTTCAGGAGGAGATTAGTGAATGCTTTCAATTTCTATTTTACCATTTGGATCTAAGATATTGAGGAAGTTTTCCTTTATCATTTTTTGAAATATTATGTTTACACTCTATTCTTAATCATGAATTTTAGATACTCTAATAACAGTTAAATTATTTTTCCTCAATCTATATTACAGGTCAGTTTTTTTTCTTATAGCTTTTTATTGATAGAACATATGCATGGGTAATTTTTACAACACTGTCCCTTGCACTCACATCTGTTCCAACTTTTCCCTTTCCTCCCTCTACCCTCTCCCCTAGATGGCAGGCAGTCTTATACATGTTAAAGTATATCTTAGACACAATATGTGTGTGCAGATCCCTACAGTTCTCTTGTTGCACAAGATAAAATTGGATTCTGAAGGTAAAAATAACCTGGGAAGAAAAACAAAAATGCAAGTAGTCCACATTGATTTCCCAGTGTTCCTTCTTTGGGTGTAGCTGATTCTGTCCATCACTGATCAACTGGAACTGAATTAGATCTTCTCTTTGTTGACTTTCATCAGAATACATCCTCATACAGTATTGTTGTTGAAGTGTATACTGATCTCCTAGTTCTGCTCATTTCACTTAGCATCAGTTCATATAAGTCTCTCCAAGACTCTCTGTATTCTTCCTGCTGGGCATTTCTTGCAGAAAAATAATGTTCCATAACATTCATATACCATAATTTACCCAACCATTCTCCAATTGATGGGCATCCAATCAATTTCCAGTTTCTAGACAAACATTTTGGCACATAGAGGTGCCTTTCCCTTCTTTAATATCTCTTTGGGATATAAGTCCAGTAGTTATACTGCTGGATCAAAGAGTATGAACAGTTTGATAACTTTTTGAACATAATTACAATTTGCTTTCCAGAAGGGTTGGATCCATTCACAACTTCACCAACAATGCATAAGTGTCCCAGTTTTCTCACATCTCCTCCAACATTCATAATTATTTTTTCCTGTCATCTTATGTAGTGGTATCTCAGAATTGTCTTAATTCGAGTTTCTCTGATCAATAGTGATTTGGAACACTCTTTCATATGAGTGGAAATAGTTTCAATTTCATAATCTGCAAATTGTCTCTTTATATCTTCTGACCATTTATCAATTGGAGAATGGTTTGATTTCTTATAAATTAGAGCCAGTTCTCTCTATATTTTGGAAATGAGGTGTTTATCAGAAACTTCAACTGTAAAAAAAATGTTTTCCCAGTTTATTGCTTCCCTTCTATTCCTGTCTACATTAGTTTTGTTTGTACAAAACCTTTTTAACTTGATATAATCAAAATTTTCTATTTTGTGATCAATATGATAATAACAGCCAAAGCCGCAATAAGGGGAAATTTTATATCTCTAGAGGTCTACTTGCATAAAATAGAGAAATAGACGGTCAATGAATTGGGATTACAACTAAAAATGCTAGAAAAGAAACAAATTAAAAACCCCAGACAAACACAAAACTTGAAATTCTAAAAATAAAAGGAGAGATTAACAAAATTGAAAGTAAAAACAAAACAAAACAAACAAACAAAAACTATTGAATTAAATAATAAAACTAAGAGTTGGTTCTATGAAAAAAACAACAAAATAGACAATCCCTTAGTAAATCTGATTTAAAAAATTGAAATAGGAAAATCAAATTGTTAGTCTTAAAAATGAAACTGGAGAACTTGCCAATAATAGAGAGGAAATTAGAATTATAATTAGGAGTTACTTTGCCCAACTTTGTGTCAATAAATTTGATAACGTAAATGAAATGGAAGAATACCTTCAAAAATATAGCTTGCCCAGATTAACAGAGGAAGAAGTAAATAGTATAAATAGTCTCATTTCAGAAAAAGAAATAGAACAAGCTATTAACCAACTCCCTAAGAAAAATCCCTAGGACCAGATGGATTTACATGTGAATTCTACCAAACATTTAAAGAACAATAAACTCCAATGCTATATAAACTATTTGAAAAAATAGGGATTGAAGGAGTCCTACCAAATTTCTTTTACAACACAGATATGGTACTGATACCTAAACCAGGTAGGTAGAAAACAGAGAAAAAGGGGGCAGCTAAGTGGCGCAGTGGATAGAACACCAGCCCTGAATTCAAGAGGACCAGAGTTTAAATCTGGTCTCAGACACTTAACACTTCCTAGCTGTGTGACTCTGGGCAAGTCACTTAACCCCAGCCTCAGGAAAAAAAAAAAAAGAAAAAAAAAGAAAAGAAAACAGAGAAAGAATATTATAGACTAATTGATGCTAAAATTTTAAATAAAATATTAGCAAAAAGACTACAGAAAATCATACTCATGATAATACACTATGATGAAATGGGATTTATACCAGGAATGCAGGGCTGGTTCAATATTAGGAAAGCCAATTAGCACAATCGATTATATCAATAACCAAATTAACAAAAAACATATGATCATCTCAATAGATGCAGAAAAAGCATTTGACAAAATCCAACATCCATTCCTACTAAAAACACTTGAGAGCATAGGAATAAATAAACTATTACTTAAACTAATCAGGAGCATATATTTAAAACCATCAATAAACATATATAATGGCGATAAACTGGAAACTTTCCTAGTAATATCAGAATTGAAACAAGGTTGCCCACTATCACCATTACTATTCAATAATATATTAAAAATGCTAGCCTCAGCAATAAGAGTTGAGAAAGAGATTAAAAGAATTAGAGCAGGTAATGAGGAAACCAAACTATCACTCTTTGCAGATGATATGATGATATACATAGAGAACCCAAAAGATTCGGCTAAAAAATAATTCATAACTTTTGCAAATTTGCAGGATACAAAATAAATCTACATAAATCATCAGCATTTTTATACATTACCAACAAAATCCAACAGCAAGAAATACAAAGAGAAATTCCATTCAAAATAACTGTTGATAGTATAAAATATTTGGGAATCTATCTACCAAAGGAAAGTCAGGAATTATATGAGCAAAATTACAAAACACTTGCCACAAAAATAAAGTCAGATTTAAATTATTGGAAAGACATTCAGTCCTCTTGGATAGGCTGAGTGAATATAATAAAGATGACAGTACTCCCCAAAATAATCTATTTACTTAGTGTTATACTAATCAGACACCCAAGGAAAAAAAAAAAACAACAAAATTCATATGGAAGGACAAAAAGTCAAGAATTTCAAGGGAATTAATGAAAAAAAAAAAATCAAATGCAGGCAGCCTAGCGGTACCTGATCTAAAACGATATTATAAAGCAGCAGTCACCAAAACCATTTGCTATTGGCTAAGAAATAGACTAGTTGATCAGTAAAATAGGTTAGGTTCACAGGACAAGATAGGAAATAAATATAGCAATCTATCTGGTTATATGTTAATATGTTATAGTATATCCTAGATACAATATAGGTGTGCAGAACCGAATTTTGTTGTGGTTGTTGTTACAAAGGAAGAATTGGATTCAGAAGGTAAAAATAACGTGGGAAGGAAAACAAAAACCAAAGGAGAACTAGAGATCATTATTGATCACAAAATAGAAAATTTTGATTACATCAAATTAAAGCTTGTGTACAAACAAAACTAATGCAAACAAGATTAGAAGGGAAGTAACAAATTGGGGAAACTTTTTTTTTTTTTTTTTTTTTTTTTTACAAATAAAATTTCTGATAAAGGCCTCATCTTCAAAATATACAGAGAATTGACTCTAATTCATAAGAAACCAAGCCATTCTCCAATTGAAAAATGGTCAAGCATATAATAATATTAAATATGTATGGGAATGCCTGCCATCTATGGGAGGGGGTGGTAGGAAGGAGGAGAAAATTCAGAATATAAGGGAGTGCAAGGGATAATGTTGTAAAAAATTACCTATGCATATGTACTGTTAAAAAAAAGTTATAATTATAAAATGTAAAAAAAAAAAAAAAAAAAAAAGGAATGGATGTTGGACTTTATAAAATGCTTTTTTGCATCTATTGAGATGATCATATGGTTTTTGTTAATTTGTTTATTGATATAGTCAATTATGCCAATAGTTCAGCTCAGCATTCCTGGCATAAATCCTACTTGATCATAGTGCATTATCCTGGGGATGATTTTCTGTAATCTTTTTGCTAATATTTTATTTAAGTTTTTGCATCAATATCCATTAGGGAAATTGGTTTATTATTTTCTTTCTCTGTTTTAAGCTTAACTGGTTTAGGTATCAGTACCATGTCTGGGTCATATGAAAGGAATTTAGTAACACTCCTTCAATCCCTATTTTTTCTAGTAGTTTATATAGCATTGGACTTAATTGTTCTTTAATGTTTGTAGAATTCACATGTAAATCCATCTCGTCCTGGGGATTTTTTATTATGGAGTTGATTAATAGCTTGTACTATTTCTTTTTATTAAAATGGGACTGTTTAACCAAATAACTTCTTCCTCTGTTAATCTGGGCAAGCTATATTTTTGAATGTATTCTTCCATTTCATTTAACTTATAGAATTTATTGGCATAAAGTTGGGCAAAATAACTCCTAATTATTGCTCTAATTTCCTCTTCATTAGCTTTGAGTTCTCCCTTCTCAGTTTTAAGAGTAACAATTTGATTTTCCTTTTCCCTTTTTTAATCCAATTTACTAAGGGTTTAACTAATTTTTGTTTTTTTTTTCATAGAACCAACTCTTTTTTTTATTTTATTAATTCAATTTTATTTATTAATTTAACAGTTTTTTTAAACTTTCAATTTTATTAATCTCTCCTTTTATTTTTAGAATTTCAAGTTTAGTGTTTAACTGGGTGGTTTTTTAATTTGTTCCTTTTCTAGCATTTTTAGTTGTAAGCCCAATTCATTGACCTTCTCTTTATCTATTTTATGCAAGTAAGCCTCTAGAGTTATAAAATTTCCCCTCATTACGACTTCAGATGCATCCCACACATTTTGGTATGACATCTCATCATTGTCATTTGGTTGGGTGAAGTTATTAATTATGTCTATGATTTGCTGTTTCACCCAATCATTCTTTAGGATGAGATTATTTAGTTTCCAAATACTTTTTGGTCTATTTTCCCCTGGCTTTTTATTGAATGTAATTTTCATTGCATTGTGATCTGAAAAGTATACATTTACTATTTCTGCCTTTCTGCTTTTGAATTTGAGGTTTTTATGTCCTAATATATGGTCAGTTTCTGTATAGGTTCCATGAACTGCTGAAAAGAAAGTGTACTCCTTTATATCTCCATTTAGTTTTCTCTAGAGATCTATCATCCCTAATTTTTCTAGTATTCTATTTACCTCTTTGACTTCTTTTTTATTCATTTTGTGGTTTGATTTATCTAGTTCTGAAAGTGCAAGGTTGAGATCCCCCATTATTATGGTTTTGCTGTCTATTTCTTCTTGCAGCTCTCTTAATTTCTCTTTTAGAAATTTAGATGCTACACCACTTGGTTTATATGTGTTTAATATTGATATTGCTTCATTATCTATGCTACCCTTTAGCAAGTTTTATAGTGTCCTTTCTTATATCTTTTAATTAGGTAAATTTTTGCTTTTGCTTGATCTGAGATCAGGATGGCTACCCCGCTTTTTTTTTTTTTTACTTCACCTGAAACATAGTAGATTCTGCTCTAGCCTTTTCTTTTACTGTGTATGTATCACCCTGTTTCAAGTATGTTTCCTGTAAATAACATATTGTAGGATTCTGGCTTTTAATCCAGTCTGCTATCCACTTCCACTTTATGGGGGAGTTTACCCCATTCACATTTATGGTTAAAATTACTAATTCTCTATTACTTGCCATCTTGTTATCCCCTAGATATGTTTTTCTCTTTTCTTTCTCCCCAGTATTAACCTTGTGAGCACCATTTGTGTCACACAGCCCTCCCCTTCAAGAGCCCTCTTTCCACCTTAGAGTTCCTCCCTTTTTCTTGCCCCTTTTCCTCACAATTTCTGTATTCCCTTCTGCTTAGCTTACTCCTTTCCTTTTCACTTTTTTTCCTCTCATTTTTTGATGAGATGGGAGAAGTTTTTCTGTAGATTGAATATGTCTAATATTTTTTCTCTTTAAGCTGATGAGAGTAATGTAATGTTCTCTTCTCTAAAATGCAATGTTCTCTGGGAGCAGATTTCTTGGAGGGGGAGCTTCTGGAGTTAGCCTTAGTTTCAGTGTAATATCCCCAAATGTATCTAGGAGTTAAAATCCAAATCCTTTACTTTCTCCTTCAAAGTCTTGAATCTTTTTCTGGGGCCCAGTTAACTTTCTTAGAGGCCTATCTCTCTCCTTGGTTCCAAGAGCTTCCTCCGAATGTCTCCAAACCCAAAGGTATGTCCTTCAGCCTCCAGCCAGCCTCTTGTCCTCCCAATGTCTCCAGCCAGCACAAAGATGGAAGTTGGAATAACTCTTGACTCCTCCTCCCAGAGAGTGGGCTTGTGGGTTTCTGTGGGCTTGTCCCGGAAAACTTCTTGCTTATATTTCTGCTGGACTTGTGAATCTCCTGGATTTGTGAATCTCTTTGGCTTGTGAATCTCCTTGTTATATATGCTCTCTAAAGGTGTGAACTCTTTTAAAGGTGTGAACTAAGTACATTAGCACCTTGTTTCAAATTCTGGCCCATAATAGATACACACTATGTTCATCCCCCTCCCTTCTTTCCCTCAGATACAATAGGTTTCCTTTGCCTCTTTGTGAGATATAGTACCCTCATTTTACCATTTTTCTAGTACAATTTCCTTTCCACCTCTCCTTTCTTTTTTATATTACAAACTAAGTTATACTTGTGTTCTTTATGTATATTTATAACAGACATATAGTTCCCAAAATTTCCTTTTACCTTTTTATGTTTCTCTTGAATCCTATATTTGGAGATCAAACTTTTTGTTTGGTTCTGGATTTTTCATCAGAAATAGATGAAATTCACCTATTTCATTGAATGTTCATCTTCTTCCCTGGAAAATGCTCATTTTGGTGGGGTAAATTATTTTGGCTACATACCAAGTTCTTTAGCCTTTTGAAATATTAGATTTCAGGCCCTTCAATTCTTTAATGTGAAAGCTGCTACATCCTTAGAAATCCTTATTGTGGCTCCTCTATATTTGAATTGGTTTTTTTCTAGCTTCTTATAGTAATTTTTCCTTTGCCTGGTAGGCCTGGAATTTAGCCACACTATTTCTTGGAATTTTGATTTTGGGTCTTCTTCAGTAGGTGATTGATGAATTCTTTCAATGTCTATTTTACCCTCTGTTTCTATAACATTTGGGCAGTTCTTCTTAGTAATTTCCTGGAGAATAGTGTCTAGGCTCTTCTTTTCATCATAATTTTCAGGAAGTACAATAATTCTCAGATTATCTCTCCTAGATCTATTTTCCAAGTCTGTTGTTTTCCCAAGTGGGTATTTAACATTTTTCTCCATTGTTTCATTTTTTTGGTTTTGCTTGACTGATTCTTGGTGTCTCCTCGAGACTTTCATTTCCATATATTCAATTCTGATTTTTTAATGAATCATTTTCTTCATTTACTTTTTTATTTCTTTTTGTAATTGTCCAATTGAGGTTTTTTTTAATCATAGCTTTTTATGCATGAGTAATTTTACAGCATTGAAAATTGCCAAACCTTTTGTTCCAATTTTTCCCCTCTCCTTGCCCCCAGATGGCAGGTTGACTAATACATGTTAAATATGTTAAAGTATAAATTAAATACAATATATGTGTACATGTCCAAACAGTTATTTTGCTGTAAAAAAATAATCAGACTTTAAAATAATGTTCAATTGGCCTGTGAAGGAAATCAAAAATAGAGGGATTGGGAATTCTATGTAGTGGTTCATAGTCATCTCCCAGAGTTCTTTTGCTGGATGTAGCTGATTCAATTCAATTCATTACTGCTCTATTAAAACTGATTTGGTTCATCTCATTGTTGAAGATGGCCATGTCCATCAGAATTGATCATCATATAGTATTATTGTTGAAGTATATAATGATTTCCTGGCCCATTTCACTCAGCATCAGTTAATGTAAGTCTCTCCAGACCTTTTTGAAATCATCCTGTTGGTCATTTCTTATAGAACAATAATATTCCATAATATTCTTACACCATAGTTTATTCAGCCATTCTCCAACTGATGAGTGGATGCTCACTCAGTTTTCAGTTTCTGGCCACTACAAAGAGGGCTGCCATAAACATTCTTGCACATACAGGTCTCTTTCCTTTCTTTAAAATCTCTTTGGGATATAAACCCAGTAGTAACTCTGCTGGATCAAAGGGTATGTACAGTTTGAGAACTTTTTAAAATAGTTTTTATTTACCAGATATATGTATGGGTAATTTTACAACATTGACAATTGCCGAACCTTTTGTTCTAATTTTTCCCCTCCTCACCCCCCAAAAATGGCAGGTTGACCAATACATGTTAAATATGTTAAAGTATAAATTAAATACTATATATGTATACATGTCCAACAGTTGTTTTGCTGTACAAAAAGAATCGGACTTTGAAATAATTTACTATTAGCCTGTGAAGGAAATCCAAAATGCAGGCAGACAAAATTAGAAGGATTGGGAATTCTATGTAGTGGTTCATAATGATCTCTTAGAGTTCTTTTGGGTGTAGCTGGTTCAGTTCATTCCTGCTCTATTGGAACTGATTTGGTTCATTTTATTGTTGAAAATGGCCACATTCATCAGAATTGATCATCATATAGTATTGTTGTATATAATGATCTCCTGGTCCTGCTCATTTCACTAAGCATCAGTTCATGTAAGTCTCTCCAGACCTTTCTGAAATCATCCTGTTGGTCATTTCTTACAGAACAATAATATTCCATAATATTCATATACCACAATTTATTCAGCCATTCTCCAATTGATGGGCATCCACATAGTTTCCAGTTTCTGGCCACCACAAAGAGGGCTGCCACAAACATTCTTGCACATATAGATCCCTTTCCCTTCTTTAAGATCTCTTTGGGATATAAACCCAGTAGTAACACTGTTGGGTCAAAGGGTATGCACAGTTTGATAACTTTTTGAGCATAGTTCCAAATTGCTCTCCAGAATGGCTGGATGTATTCACAATTCCCCAACAATGTATCAGTGCCCCTGTTTTCCCACATTGGGAATTATCTTTACTTGTCATTCTAGCCAATCTAACAAGTGTGTAGTGGTGTCTCAGAGAGGTCTTAATTTGCATTTCTCTGATTAATAAGGACTTGGAGCATCTTTTCATATGGTTAGAAATAGTTTCAATTTCTTCATCTGATAATTGTTCATATCCTTTGACCATTTATCGATTGGAGAATGGCTTGATTTCTTATAAATTAGAGTCAATTCCCTATATATTTTGGAAATGAGGCCTTTATCAGAACCTTTGACTGTAAAAATCTTTTCCCAGTTTATTGCTTCCCTTCTAATCTTATCTTTATTAGTTTTGTTTGTACAAAAGATTTTCAATTTGATATAATCAAAATTTTCTATTTTGTGATCAATAATGATCTGTAGTTCTTCTTTGGTCATAAATTCCTTCCTCTTCCAGAGGTCTGAGAGGTAAACTATCCAATGTTCCTCTAAATTATTTATAGTCTCATGACTATATGCCCAAGTCTTGAACACATTTTGACCTTATCTTGGTGTACAGTATTAAGTATGGGTCAATGACTAGTTTCTGCCATATTAATTTCCAATTTTCTCAGCAATTTTTGTCCAACTTGAATTCTTATCCCTCAAGCTGGGGTCCTTGGGTTTGTCAAACACTGTACTATTAAAGTTATTTATTGTTTTGTCCTTTGACCCTAATCTATTCCACTGATCAACTAGTGTATTTATTAGCCAATTCCAAATGGTTTTGGTAACTGCCGCTTTATAATATAATTTTAAATCTGGTACAGCTAGACAGCTATGCCACCTTCATTTGATTTTTTTCATTAATTCTCTTGAAATTCTTGACCTTTTGTTTTTCCCCAATTGAATTTTTAAGTGAGTTGTTTTGTTCTATGGAATTTTTTTCCATTTCACCAATTTTATTTTTTAGAGAGCTATTTTCTTTTTCCAATTCACTAATTCTCTTTTTCTTGGAATTGTTTATCTTTTCCAATTCATTAATTCTGTTTTTCAAGGATTTGACTTCTTTATCCACTGTATGGATATGAAATATGTATGGAAATGAGTGGTATGATTTATCCAGACCCTCTTGCCAAACTTCCAGTTCCATTCCTCATTTTTCTTGTAACTCTTTTGTAATTTCTTCAATGAGAGTCTTGTATGTTGGAGACCAGATCATATCCCCCTTTGGAGATTCATCTGGAGACAATCTGTTTTTAGTCTCTTTAGGGTTTGAAGTCTGCTCTCTATCTGTATAAAAGCTATCTATAGTTAGAGCCCACTTTAATGTTTTGCTCATTTTGTCAAAGAAGAATCAAAGAAAACAAACCAAAAAACCACACACAAAAAAATGCAATCTACTCTTTTGGGTTGGATGGTATTACCAAGCTTCCTCTACAGAGTGCAGAAGGTCGTAATAAGGAAGTAGCAGGACGGCAATGGTTGCACTGAGTCTGCACTCTGAGATTCTGAAAGCGTGCTGATTCACTCCTGGTGCTGGGTCAGTGTGACCAGGTCCCGAAAGACCCTCCTATTTCAGGATTATAGCCTTTACCCCCTGTGTTTATAGCTTCTCTGCTGATCTACTGGCTTGATGCCAGGACAAAGTAGGCACACTATGGTAAAGTTCTGGCAGAAATGGCTGGGATCACACCCCACCCCCTCTCTAGTCTGCTCAGTGTGAGCTGCCTTCTGTGCTCTATCTGCCTGCACCTAATCTAACCATCCCCGGCTATGAGCAAAAGCAGATCTTTTCTGGAGAATTTCAAGGATATCTTCTGTTGGTACTTATTTGTGAGTTTTTTTAGTCAAGCACTAATTCTGAGGCTTTGCCATGAAAAAAAAAAAAAAGTATACTAAGGGCAAGAAAGCTTAGATAGATGTGTATGTCCTCTCTGCCATCTTGGCCAGAAGTCCCAGTTGTATTTCTTATTAAATATTCACAATTGCCTCTATTTTTTTTTCATTCCTTTGACTTTGTTTTATTATTTCCTGACATCTCATGGAGTTGTTAACTTCCAATTGCCCAATTCTAATTTTTAATCAATTATTTTTTTTCAGTAAATGTTTGTACCTCTTTTTCCATTTGTCTTTTTTTCCTTTTTAATGATTTCTTCAATATTTTTGTGACTCTTTAAGATGATAATTATTTTTTCATAATTTTCTTACATTGTTTTCATTTTTTTCTTAATTTTCCTTTACAATTGTTTTTGTTTAGTTATGTCTGACTTTTTGTGATCCCACCTTAGGTTTTCTTGACAAAAATACTGTAATAGTTTGCCAATTCATCATATAGATGAGGACCTTTTATAGTTATTATTATTATTATATTGTTGTTGTTGTTGTTTGCCTATTTTCCCAGCCTATTACTTGATTTTGTATTTTATGTTAAAGTTGGACTCAGATCACCTGGGTGTGGTGAGACTAGAAGTCATGGGTCTGAATCCCAAAAGATTAAAAGAACACCAGGTCCAACAGTAGCCCTGGGGTGAGAAGGAACCAACATACCTTGTAAATGTAGAAGCAGTGTTGCAGGAATGCTGCTGGCCTTTGGCCTTTACAGGAGGCTGAAGTTCTTGGTCCTGAAATTCAAATCAGAGGGGAGAACTGAAATTAAGCCACAAGCACCATCACTTCCACCCTAGGAATAGAGGTGGTTACATTAAGTTCTCATTTTTTAAAAATGAGTAGTAGAGAACCCAATCATAGAAAGTTAGTAGGAGAATAGGGAAGATCAGGGAAGACCATAGACACTGAAGTAAAAAAAAGTCTCTTCTATCTACTAAGTATAATGTTAAATGGCTACCCACCAAGAAAGAATTTATAGCAAAACTCACAAGACTTTAAAAGAAAGAATTTATAGCAAAAATAAAAAAAGAATTTAAAAATCAAATGAGAGAGATTGAGAAAAAAAATTAAAAGTAAAACAAGAATATTATGATAAGAAAATCAACCAACTAGAAAAGGAGATCCAAAATCTAAAAGAAGAAAATGATTCTTTGAAAATTAGAGTTGTGGGAGCCAAGATGGCGGAGAAGAAACACACGACTCAGTGAACGTCCTCACTCCCTCACAACCAATTAGATAAATTAAGTCTCAAAATTAGCTCAGGACTGATAGATACCACAAGGACTGGAAGCACGACTTACCAGCTGAAGAGAATCTGGAGTTTCAACAGGAAAGGTCAGTTCTCAGGGGAGGAATAAGAAAGACCAGCACAGACGGTGGGGTAGGGGCACACTGCGCCCATTGCGCTGGGAAGGGCTCTGGGATCAGAGAAGCCACTGAGGTAAAGGAATCTGGCACAGGCTGTTAGCTCTTCTCTGCTAATTATTTAGCAGTTCAGAAGAGAAAGCCAAAATATTTTAAAACTCAGATTAGATTCCCCCCCTCTCCCCCCACCCTGGGGGTGACTCGGCAGACTCGGCACCAGGGGGTGTGGCCTCAGCTCCCTCCTGAGAATAGTTAAGAGACTGACAAGTGGGTGGATACGGCCCAAGGCAACACACACTGCCTAGCTTAGCTGGAGGGAGTGGAACTCAGCTCCAGGAAGTCCCAGAGAAGCGGAACCTTTGAACTAGGGACCGCGGTTTCTGGCAGACACTTCCAGTTTGAGCACAGGGGCTTCTTACGTCACCTGCTGCAGACACCCACTCCCCACCCGGACACATAGGCTGGGCTTCTTGCTGTCTTCACTATTCTACGCCCTCGAAGCACAGTAGTGCTAATCACCTCTGAGGCGCTTCCAGGGAGGGGGTGGGGAACTCTCTCCCAGAGCTCTATCTTAGCTCCGGCGCAGGGGCCGCTGCATCCATCCGGTCTGGGAGGAAGCTGGTAAAGAAGTAAATAATTTCCTACCCCAGGGACAGACCCCAAAACATTTTTTAAGTATGAGCAAAAAAGCTAGAAAAACTATAGATTCCTTCTATACAGAGAAAGAGCGGGTACCCAACCCCGAGGAAGTTAACAGCAAAGATTCAGAAGATAACAACCTAAAGGGGAACGATTCCTGCCCCCTATCACATAACTCTCTCCTAGAAGAAGCTCTTAAGAAATTGAGGGAGATCGAAGAAAAATGGGACAAGGAAAGGGAAGTTATGATAGAGAATAACAACGTCCTGAAATTGGAGTTGGAAAAAATAAAGAATTCACAGGAGATGCAGGGAAACAAAATTTATGAATTAGAAAAGGTTAAAAAAACACAGGAAAGTAGGATTTCCGAATTGGAAAAGATAAAAAAGTCTCAAGAAAATAGAATTTCTGAATTGGAAAAAGAAAATAATTCTCAAAAAAAAAAATTAGGGAAATGGAAAAAAATTCAATAGAGCAAAATAATTCATTTAAAAACGAAATTGGGCATTTACAAAAAGAACTAAAAACTGTGAAAGAAGAAAATAACTCCTTAAAAGTCAGGATGGAACAAATAGAAATGAATGATTCACAGAGAACCCAAGAATCAGTCAAACAAAACAAAAAAAATGAGAAGCTGGAGAACAACGTCAAATACTTACTGGGAAAATCTATAGACCTGGAAAATAGATCTAGGAGAGATAATCTGCGGATTATTGGACTTCCAGAAAACTATGACCAAAAAAAGAGCCTAGATTCTATTTTACAGGAAATTATCAAAGAGAACTGTCCAGAGATAATAGAAACAGAAGGGAAAATAGATGTGGAAAGAATTCATCGAACTCCTTCTGAAATAGACCCTAAAAAAAGAACACCACGGAATATTGTGGCTAAGCTGCAGAATTACCACACAAAGGAGAAAATCCTGCAAGCAGCTAGAAAAAAACAATTTAAATACCAAGGTGCCACAATAAGGGTCACCCAAGATCTGGCTGCCTCCACATTAAAAGATAGAAGGGCCTGGAACCTGATATTCCGTAAGGCAAAAGATCAAGGACTGCAACCAAGAATGAACTACCCAGCTAAGTTTAGCATCTTTTTCCACGGAAGAAGATGGTCATTCAATGAAACAGAGGAATTCTATATGTTTCTAAGAAAAAAACCAGACTTAAACAAAAAATTTGATCTACATCCACAAGACTGAAGAGAAACAGAAAAAGGTACACAGAACCCTTGAGAACTGTAACTCTGTTGTGGGTATATAAAAAATACTCAAGGATAATTTGATTTTACTGATATAAAAGAAAAAAAGGGGGGTGTAGCAAAGGGAAGGAGGTCGGTTCAGAAAAAGGGGAAGGAGTGATAAAAAGAGGGAAACTACATCCCAGGAAGAGACATAGAAAATACACCATATCTGAGGGAACTTAGTGAGGGGGAGAATCATTGTGTGAATCTTACTCTCATCAGAAGAGGCTCAAAGAGTAAATAATTAACATATTTGTTTTTCAGAGAATTTTCTCTCACCTCATTAAAAGGGGGGAGAGGAAAAGGGAAAAGGAAAAGGGGAATAAGTGAAGGGACTTGGAGGGAGGGGGGAGGGATCCTATAAAAAAAAAAAAAAAAAAGAGGGAGGGTTGCGCGTCACAAGGGGGGTCTGTAAATTAAATATCGGGGAGGGGGATCAGGGGGGTCAAGGGAAAAAAGCATAATCTGGGGATAATACGATGGCAGGAAATACAGAATTAGTAATTTTAACTGTAAATGTAAATGGGATGAACGATCCCATCAAACGGAGACGGATAGTAGATTGGATCAAAAAGCAGAACCCTACAATATGTTGCCTACAGGAAACACACTTAAAGCAGGGAGATACATACAGAGTAAAGGTAAAAGGTTGGAACAGAGCCTATTATGCTTCAGGTAAAGCCAAAAAAGCAGGGGTAGCTATCCTTATCTCAGATCAAGCAAAAGCAGAAGTAGATCTCGTTAAAAAAGATAAGGAAGGAAACTATATCCTGCTGAAAGGTAGCATAAATAATGAAGCCATATCAATACTAAACATATATGCACCAAGCGGTATAGCATCTAACTTTCTAAAGGAAAAGTTAAGAGAACTGCAAGAAGAAATAGACAGTAAAACTATAATAGTGGGAGATCTCAACCTTGCACTCTCAGATTTAGACAAATCAAACCACAAAACAAACAAGAAAGAAATTAAAAAAGTAAATAGAACATTAGAAAAACTAGGTATGATAGACCTTTGGAGAAAACTGAATGGCAATAGGAAGGAATATACTTTCTTCTCAGCAGTTCATGGATCCTATACAAAAATTGACCATATACTAGGACATAAAGATCTCAAAATTAAATGTAGGAAGGCAGAAATAATAAATGCCTTCTTCTCAGATCACAATGCAATAAAAGCTACATTCAGTAAAAAGTTAGGGATAAATAGACCAAAAAGTAATTGGAAACTGAATAATCTCATCTTAAAGAATGACTGGGTGAAAGAGCAAATTATAGAAACAATTAACAATTTCACCCAAGATAATGATAATGATGAGACATCATATCAAAATCTTTGGGATGCAGCTAAAGCGGTAATAAGGGGAAATTTTATATCTTTAGAGGCTTATTTGAAGAAAATTGAGAAAGAGAAGATTAACGAATTGGGCTTACAACTTAAAAGGCTAGAAAAAGACCAAATTATAAACCCCCAACCAAAAATTAAACTCGAAATACAAAAATTAAAAGGAGAAATCAATAAAATTGAAAGTAACAAAACTATTGAATTAATAAATAAAACCAAGAGTTGGTTTTATGAAAAAGCCAATAAAATAGATAAACCTTTGGTAAATTTGATCAAAAAAAAGAAAGAGGAAAATCAAATTGATAGTCTTACAAATGAAAAGGGGGATCTTTCCACCAATGAAGAGGAAATTAGAGAAATAATAAGGAGTTACTTTGCCCAACTTTATGCCAATAAATTTGATAACTTAAGTGAAATGGATGACTTCCTCCAAAAATATAGGCTCCCTAGATTAACAGAGGAGGAGATAAATTGCTTAAATAGTCCCATTTCAGAAAAAGAAATAGAACAAGCTATTAATCAACTCCCCAGGAAAAAATCCCCAGGGCCAGATGGATTCACATGTGAATTCTACCAAACATTTAAAGAACAATTAGCCCCAATGTTATATAAATTATTTGAAAAAATAGGGGATGAAGGAGTCCTACCAAATTCCTTTTATGACACAGACATGGTACTGATACCTAAACCTGGTAGATCGAAAACTGAGAAAGAAAATTATAGACCAATCTCCTTAATGAATATTGATGCTAAAATCTTAAATAAGATATTAGCAAAAAGACTTCAGAAAATCATCTCCAAGATAATACACTATGATCAAGTAGGATTTATTCCAGGAATGCAGGGCTGGTTCAATATTAGGAAAACTATTAATATAATTGACCATATTAATAATCAAATTAATAAGAACCATATGATCATCTCAATAGATGCAGAAAAAGCATTTGACAAAATCCAACATCCATTCCTACTAAAAACTCTTGAGAGTATAGGAATAAATGGATTATTCCTTAGAATAATCAGGAGTATATATTTAAGACCGTCAGTAAGCATAATATGCAATAGAAATAAACTGCAACCTTTCCCAGTAAGATCAGGAGTGAAACAAGGTTGCCCACTATCACCATTACTATTCAATATAGTACTAGAAACGCTAGCCTCGGCAATAAGAGCCGAGAAAGAGATTCAAGGAATTAGAGTAGGAAATGAGGAAATTAAACTATCACTTTTTGCAGATGACATGATGGTATACTTAGAGAACCCCAAAGACTCTGCTAAAAAGCTACTAGAAATAATTCAAAATTTCAGCAAAGTGGCAGGATACAAAATAAATCCACATAAATCCTCGGCATTTTTATATATCACTAACAAAATGCAACAGCAAGAGATACAAAGAGAAATTCCATTCCAAACAAATGTTGATAGTATAAAATATTTGGGAATCCATCTACCAAAGAAAAGTCAGGAACTATATGAGAAAAATTACAAAACACTTGCCACAAAAATAAAATCAGATTTAAATAATTGGAAAGACATTCAGTGCTCTTGGATAGGCCGAGCGAATATAATAAAGATGACAATACTCCCCAAACTAATCTATTTATTTAGTGCTATACCAATCAGACTCCCAAGAAACTATTTTAATGACCTAGAAAAAATAACAACAAAATTCATATGGAAGAATAAAAGGTCAAGAATTGCAAGGGAACTAATGAAAAAAAACTCAGAGGAAGGTGGTCTAAGTGTACCTGATCTAAAGCTATATTATATAGCAGCAGTCACCAAAACCATTTGGTATTGGCTAAGAAATAGACCGGTAGATCAGTGGAACAGATTAGATACAAAGGACAAAAAAGGGTACATCTATAGCAATCTAATCTTTGACAAACCCAAAGATTCCAACATTAGGGATAAAAATTCATTATTCGGAAAAAACTGTTGGGAAAACTGGAAATTAGTATGGCAGAAATTAGATATGGATCCACACTTAACACCATATACCAAGATAAGATCAAAATGGGTCCATGATTTAGGCATAAAGAGGGAGATAATAAATAGATTAGAGGAACAGAGGATAATCTACCTCTCAGACTTGTGGAGGAGGAAGGAATTTATGACCAGAGGAGAACTAGAGATCATTATTGATCACAAAATAGAAGATTTTGATTACATCAAACTAAAAAGTTTCTGTACAAATAATACTAATGCAAACAAGATTAGAAGGGAAGTAACAAATTGGGAAAATATTTTTAAAAACAAAGGTTCTGACAAAGGTCTCATTTCCAAAATATATAGAGAACTGACCATAATTTATAAGAAACCAAACCATTCTCCAATTGATAAATGGTCAAAGGATATGAACAGACAATTCTCAGAGGAAGAAATTGAAACTATATCCACTCACATGAAAGAGTGTTCCAAATCACTACTGATCAGAGAAATGCAAATTAAGACCACTCTGAGATACCACTACACACCTGTCATATTGGCTAAGATGACAGGAACAAATAATGACAAATGTTGGAGGGGATGTGGGGAAATTGGGACACTAATACATTGCTGGTGGAGTTGTGAAAGAATCCAGCCATTCTGGAGAGCAATCTGGAATTATGCCCAAAAAGTTATCAAACTGTGCATACCCTTTGACCCAGCAGCGCTACTACTGGGATTATATCCCAAAGAAATACTAAAGAGCGGAAAGAGACATATATGTGCCAAAATGTTTGTGGCAGCTCTTTTTGTTGTAGCTAGAAACTGGAAGATGAATGGATGTCCATCAGTTGGAGAATGGTTGGGTAAATTGTGGTATATGAAAGTTATGGAATATTATTGCTCAGTAAGAAATGACCAGCAGGAGGAATACAGAGAGGGTTGGAGAGACTTAAATCAACTGATGCTGAGTGAAATGAGCAGAACCAGAAGATCACTGTATACTTCAACAACGATACTGTATGAGGATGTATTCTGATGGAAGTGGAAATCTTCAACATAAAGAAGATCCAACTCACTTCCAGTTGATCAATGATGGACAGAGGTAGATACACCCAGAGAAGAAACACTGGGAGGGGAATGTAAATTGTTAGCACTAATATCTGTCTGCCCAGGTTGCATGTACCTTCGGATTCTAATGTTTATTGTGCAACAAGAAAATGATATTCACACACATGTATTGTACTTAGACTATATTGTAACACATGTAAAATGTATGGTATTGCCTGTCGTCGGGGGGAGGGAATAAGGGAGGGGGGGTAATTTGGAAAAATGAATACAAGGGATAATATTATAAAATATATATATATATATAATTAAAAAAAAAAAAAAAAAAGAAAATTAGAGTTGTGCAAACGGAAGCTAGTGAAACTACAAGAGATAAAGAACAAACAAAACAAGATCTAAAGAATGGGAAAAAATAGAAGAGAATGTAATACATAAGAAAACTACAAGTCTGAACCTTGTTTTCTTCCTTAAAAAAAAAAAAAAAGATTTTAAGGAATGTCTATGAAAGGAGGGAAGAGAAGAGATATAGTAGGAACTGTAGATTATATAAAAAATATAAATAGCAATAAAATTTATTTTTAAATAAGAGGTACTGAAAAACTAAGAAAATAGACTTCAACCAGTGTGAAACTATATTACCAAAGCAGGATAAATATCTTCAGGTCAACAAGCAGAGTTTTCAGTGTTGAGCTAGGTCACAACTTATTTTTTTTTTCCATTTCACAAATTCCTTCATATATCAAATCATATACAAGTTTTAAAAAGTATTCAGTCCACTACAAAACTCTCCAAAATTCTGAGAAAGTTATCTGAGCTACCTGAAACTCACCCAAACCTTTTCTTCACAAATCACAGGTGTGTAGTATAGGGAGAAAGAAAAGAAAATTAAAGGAGGCAAATGAGGTAGTGGGAAGAAACTAACTAGAGAATAGGAAGATAGTGTGCAGAGTAGTATAAAGGATGGCAAGGGGAGGAGTAATAAGGGGGAAATCAGATCAGAGGAAGATAATTGTTTACCCTCCCTTTCTGGACTCAGATATGAATTCATTTCAGAGGGTAAAGTAAAATACATTTTAGAAGTCACCAAGACATTTCTGAACAAGAATACCCTCTACAATATATCTCACATAGATGACAATTGATCATGTAGTTTTTGTTTGAAGATCTCCAGTTGAAGGGAACTAGTTACCTTTTGAGATAGCCCATTCCACTATTGCATAACCATGTTTTAAAATAATCTTTTCCTTACATCAAATCGCAATTAGTCTTTATAACTTCTACCCAATTTTCCCTCTCTGAGACAAGAAGATCTAATACACCCTTTATCTAAAGTAAAACCTTTCATACTCTAGGATCAGTTTAGCAATAAGCATAGAGAGAACCTAAAGAACAGTATCAGGACTGTTCTTTGAGAACTTGTTCTCAAAGTTGTATTAGCAACAATCTTAGGCAATTGAATTTTAAGACAAATTTGTGACCCTGCCATCATCTTCTAGATGCTGAATTTCCAGCACTCTCCTCCAAAGTGGAAGGGAAAAAAAAAAGGGGTAGGACTTGTCTGAATTACTGCTCTAAACTAAGAGGAGATCTATAGTAGATGTGTGTAAAATAAGTGGAAAATAAGTGTTTGATCCCAACCATGGTTCCATTTAGTAGACTCAAGAAAGTCATCTGGGATGGTTGTCAACCTGTAGAGGTGGATTCGATCAATTCAAAAGGTTGTGAGTTTAACTATTGGGGAGAAATGCTTCCAACTGAAGAGAGAGAGAGAGGGGAAAAAAAGGTGCTTATGTACCCAGCTTTTATCTAGGCATTTTGAACTGCCTAAGGAAAAGAAAGCAGCCATTCTTGGGCAGTTAGAGGCCGCGGATCCCTGCAGCAACACAGTCTCGGAAGTTGAAGACTTCCCAGTCAAGTCAAAAAGCATTTATTAGGCGCCTACTATTATCAGCATATGATCGGGCCCTTGGTTAAGCACTGAGGATACAGAGGGCGGAGGCTGCAGAAAGGGAAGTGGGGCGGCTAGGGCTCCCCCCACACACACCCGAGGGAGATAGCCAAAAAGCCAACAAACAAACAAACCATGTAGCTCTCAGTCTAATGAGAGAAACAACATGGAATCAAGTTATGTACAAACAAGATATAGAGAGAGTCAATGCAAGGTTCCACCGTTTTTTCACACTTCGCTTGGTTTGATGCTTTGATTAACTAGTATCTTGGGATCTAGCAAGGAGCCTCCAATGAAGGGAGGAAAAAAAAAAAAAAAAAAAAAAAACCCTCCTCCCTACTCCTAGCACAGTGAACATAAACGGTGAAGAATCGCTCTCCTCCCCTTCCCGTTCTCGTGTGTATATGTGTGTGCGTGTGTGTATAAGAGTGCGCGCGTGTGTGCGTGTGTGTATGTATGTGTGCGTGCGCGTGTCTCCCTTTCTCATACTCTGGCTGTAGGCTGACAGCCCAGCAAGCTGCTCTCCCTCTCTCCTGCCTTTGCTGCTCCGGCTTCCTGCCGCCTCTGCAGTCACTGCCGGAGGATGGTGAGTCGAGATTACCTTCCCTTGGTGTCTCTCTCTGTACCCCTAGCAGCCGCACCCGGGGTTCCCAAAGAGAGGAAAGGAGGTGGTGTTTCCTGGAGACCCTGTGGCGGAAGCCAGCAGTGGGGCCGAGAAGAGGGGTATCCACACAGCTTTGGTCTCCCACATTCTTCTTCCTCTTTTCCCTTCCTCTCTGCTCTGAGCTGGGGGGCTCGATGACCCTGGGGCAAAGTGAGAGAAGGAAGAGGTGGAGGGATTAGGGTTGAAGAGCTGCAGGAGGGAAGCTGAGCTGAGGTTCAGTTTACGGGGACACCAGGAGGAGGTGGGGCCGCCCTCGGCCTTAGCTGGCTGCGCGCCCCCTCCCAGATTGGACAAGGACCTCTCCCTAGACAGCTCCCCGATGGTTACTTCCTCTAGCCTTCTCCTCAAGCAAGTGTGCCTTCACATCATCCCACCACCTATACTCTTCCTCCCTCCCCCATTCCCGTCTTCTTTTATCCCTTCTTCCTTCTTACCGTCCCTCCTCCCCCCCAGTGACTAGTTCCCCTGTCTTGTCCCGCAGGACCCGCCCGGACTGGACGCCGCCGTAGTCGCTTCCCGGATCAGTTCTCCTCGTCCCGCTTGAAGCGGGGAGCCTCTCCGTCTTCTTCGCCAAGTAATGGGGTGGCCCAGGAGTCTAACCAAGCCCAACTGGAAGGCGTAGAAACAGGACCGCTGTCTGAGCCCCGAGCTGGTTATCCCGGACCTTCGCCTTCCAGCTTCTTCCAGAGCCTCGATGGGGCTGTAGCTTTGAGTTCCTGAGCATACTTGCCAGCCTCGGTGGATTCCTCCACCTACAGCCACCAGCACAGCCCCGGCAGGGCTCCCCTTTGCCCGCTTCTGTGCTGAGCGCCGGGTCTGGTTTGCCCACCCGATAGCCTGCTAGCCCTGCCGCCTGCCGCCTGCCATGGCGCTGCGGCGCTTCCTGTTGCTGCTGCTGCTGCTGCCACTGCTGCTCTCCCTGGAGTCCCTGCACTTGCTGGTACCTATGGCTGAGGCGGGGCCCCGGGGCCGCGGGAACCGGAATAACAGCACTGGTCCTGGAGCCGTCGGGGGCCTGCGGGCTGGAGGGACGATGGTCAGGGGCAACAGGGAACTGAATGGGACATCCCGCCAGCCAGCGGTCCCAGAGGGGGGGCGGCGGGGCCGGCCTTCGCCCAGTGTCACGGTCACACATGAGACGTGTTGGGGCTACTACGATGTGAGCGGCCAATATGACAAGGAGTTTGAATGCAACAACAGCGAGAGTGGCTTCCTGTACTGCTGTGGTACTTGTTTCTACCGTTTCTGCTGCAACAAGCGGGGAGAGAAACTGGATCAGCACCAGTGTAAGAACTATGTGAGCCCCGGGTGGATCCAGACTCCTAGCACCCAGGTAATTCCTCAGGATCCCCCTAATAAGTACGACCCGGAGAAGGACAAGACCAACTTCACAGTCTACATCACCTGCGGAGTAATAGCCTTCATCATCATCGCTGTAGTCTTTGCAAAAGTCTCCTATGATAAAGCCCACCGTCCCCCGAGGGAGATGAACATCCACAGGTGAGAGGGGAAGAGAAGGGAAGTTACATATTTCCTATGATCTTTCTCCAACCATGCTTCCTATTGCTATCCTGATTCTCTAGGTCTCTTTCTCTCTTGACTCTTTTAGATACATTTTTCTCTGCTATCTCCCTTTTTAAAGTGTCTCTCAATATATTTGACTGGTGTCTAATCTCCCCATCACTTTCATGACTCAAAATAAGCCAAAAATTTAAGTGTGGTTAATAGAGGTTTCTTTTGCTGGGCCCTTTTGTCCGTTTCTTCAGCTCCTTTTCCTGATTCTAAACACTCACTGACCTAGCTATGAACAATATTTCTTGTTAGGAATATAGAATCTAGGAATTTTCCAAATAATTTGGATTGATTCACCTGGGTTTCTCTTTTCAATGAGTATAAACATAATTCCTTTTAATGAAATTTTGTTTTTTGGCATGGTGAATCAACAGACTGTGTTTTATAATGCAAACTGCCCCCAAGCTGGTGAATTACTGGAAATGGTAGTTTAAGCTTGAAAATAAGGTAATATTGGGAAATTTGTTTATCAAATCCATATTGACAAGCAATGCATCCCCCCCCCCCATTCCATTTTATGAGGTAGGACACATGTATGTATTTTGAAAACCTAACACAGCTTCCTATTTCAACATATCCAGGTAGATTAAAAGCCCTCAGGACTGAAGAAACTGCCTCTTCCTGGTGATTTTCTCACATTGAAATCAAATTACTCCCAACAATTCTTTTTGAAAAGTCAAAGCAGAAGCCTCTTGGATGAAAAGTTAGATCTTTTATTTTCCAGTTTCCTCTCAATTGGGTAGTTTGGACACTATTCACTTGAGTGCATTCAGGGCAAAGATACAACCCTCAGGAAATAGAATGATTTCTCACACATTGTGTGAACACTGACCTAATAACCATAGATAGCCCTCAGCCTGTTTCTTTAGTTCCATGGTCAGGCATGTCCTGGGTGTTAGCCTAGTCTCTCTTATCTAATTTGGCATCAACATGCATACATACATGCATTTATACACAGAGACAATATCAAAAAGGTCATTTCATTCAATCCCCTCATTTAAAAGGGAAGAAATCCAGACCCAGGGAGGTGAATAAAATGTCATATTCAAGATCTGCAGAGAGGAGAGCCAGAATTCAAACCCAGTACTCATTCACATTCCACACTCTTGAAGACTGTTGTTCAGTTTTTCCTGAAAACTTGATCTTAAAATTTAAGATTTTATCACATAAACCTTAATGAGGAGAAAGGCAAGTATAACTTTTCCAGTACACTGAAAAGGAATGATTGATTTGTTTCTAATGATAACATGGAAACTGGGAAGGAGGGGAAATGACACCCCTCTAACATGTTTTATCTAAACTGGCTTGACAATGTGGGAGCTCCAGTGCTGAGCAATGCCCCAATATTAAAAATAGGATATTCTCAGAAAAACAATTTCTTAAGAAACAACTACTTTCTATCTCTACCTTCCTGAACCTTAACCATTCCCTGCAATCTGTACCCTATGAAGATTTATCAGAAATGGACAATAGTTAAGGCTAAATGAAAGATTAAAGTTGGGGGAAGGAGAGGAAGAGCATGTGAAAGAGATACTTAACTCTAAGATACCATTCTCAGTGTCTCTGCAAATGATAGTGGATGCCTTGATATATGGAAGGGGGTTCCTTCTTGTATTCTCTTGTTCAATTTTCCTTTCAGCCACATAATTAGTTTACTTTTGCCTTGGAGATGAGAGAAAAGGGAAGAGTCCTTTATTTCATTGGTGTCTATATTTTGATTTGTGTTCTTTACATCTGGTTCCCTTCTCTGAGTAAGTTTACTGAAATTTTGGGATCAACTCTCTTTTGCTAACTCCTACTAGAAAACTGAAGTGGAAAGAACATTAGTCAAGTGATCAGGATTACAGGGTTTAGTTCTTTGTTGTCTTAAGTGATAGTATGGCTTTGGAAAAATTATTTCTTTTTTTCTTGGCCTCAATGTCCTTATCAGTTTTTTGAAGAAGTTGAACTACATCCCTTCCAAAGTTCTTTCTTTCCTAACATTCTGTGATGTCATTAATCTATATTCCAGTATCTGTAATCTTAATAGTCATTTACCAGAATGACAATTTAATTCAACAAATATTCAAATGCTATATATAAAACACTATGAAAGCTTTGAAAAATATGAAAGTAAATCTGATACAAATCCCAGATCAAGGAGCTTGCATTCTAACAAGAAGAAATGTGCTAAGAAGTCTGGATTTTGTGAGATGTTTAAGAAAGGTATGGTGGGGGGCAGTTTTGATATAATGAAGTTAGGAGAATTGGGATTAAATTTAACACTTATTAGCTTTATGAACTCTCTGAACCGAATTGCTTTCAGCAGGGGAGTTTGGGAAGAAATCAAGGAAAAAGTGGTACTTGGGTTGGGGCTTGAAGGAAGGGAAGGACATTATTAACCACAGATAAAATGTGAAATTAAAGAGGGGAGATTGAGGAGAAGGCAGGAAGATAACAGGGAATGGTGATCATAGAATACCTGGAAGGAAGTATAGGCTATTAATTAGGTTGGCAATGATATTGCAAGTAAGGCTCAAGATCTTAAAGGAAGCATACTGGAAGTAATGGACAGTGTGGTTTCTCCAGGGAAGGTCACACAGAAAAGTGGATTCCCATATTGTAGAGGACAAAGAAGAAAATAGAATATGTTGTAACTACATAATAGTCAAATTATGTCAAGACATTCTTTTGCACAGGAAATCTAAACATATCTTACCCTACTGTGAGCATAGCAATTGGCATTAGTCATTCAAGTTTTTCTGAGTTCTGGAACAGGAGATCTGAAATATTTCAAAGAGGGATTTGGCATTATATTAGCAGATGTGAGGGTAAGGAGATAGTCCCTTAGAAGCAAGAACAATTTCCATTTGGATATTGAAGGTTAAGCAACCATCAAAATGCCTCAACACAGATTTCTTTATCATCAAGTCTTCTAACCATTCACTGCAGAGAATATCCCTGAATTGATTAGTGTACAGACAGACCAGGATCTGTGACTGTATTTTTGAGCATGTAAGAATTTGTACTAGAAGGAAATTGTCAGCTCCCTATGCTCTAAGTGATGAGTACAAACTTGAGTTCCGTTATCTGATCCTGAAGGAATAAGCGAAGGAGGCAGGCCCCGGGAAAGATAACCGGAATCCATATACTAGACATGAAAAAACAAAGCAAAACAAAACAGAATGTTCTCCACCATTGTTCTTTGAATTTTCTACAAAAGAAACATTCATTTTTGAAGGATGCTTTGTTCTCTGACACTGCTTTTATGCCATCTCCTTAAACTTTTTCTTTCAGGTCTTCAATAGCTCAGGTTGCTTTGTCTATTTATTATTGACTAATGACATAATCACTTGCTGTGTCCTCTCAGAAAGCAGTCCCAGGGACAAAATAATATTTCCCAGCAGTGGTTGAGGGTAGTGGGTAAAGGAGAGAATGGCTGGGTTCAAGGATATTTGTAGAGATGAAGCCTGACATTAAATTCTGTATTAATTGTCTGCTTACAAACCTGTTCCTTCCTTCACACCCTGAGTTGATTCATTAGTGTCTTAGAAACAAGAATCACTGTGTGGTTCTTTTTTTCTTTCTTCCTTTTTTCTATGGCTAATTAACAGATGGGTCAGGGAGCTATTAAGATTCTCTAGACACAGTTGGTGAAGTCAGAGCACAGAAGAGACTGCCCTGTGCCCTTCCCACTCCCAATCACAAAGAGAGGGTGAGGGAACACAGAGCCCAAAGGCTAAGGGAGGAGAAGACTGAGTGGAGTTCCCTTTTTATTATAAGGGAAAAAAAGATTTAGAAGTTAAACTTCACTTTCCCTTCTTCATGCACGAAGGTACTACTATAGGAAATAAAAGGAAAGCTTCTTTAACCATCCAGAATTTAATTGCAGGCTAGGAGATCTATGTTTTCTTTTTATAAAGCACCTGACTGCAGCTCAGCAGCATTAAAGGCCAATTTCAAATTCATTTTACTAAGCATTTAGTGAATGCCTACTGTGGGAAGCTGAATGGATACACAGTCTAAAGTGAAATAATTATTTCCCTTAAGAGGCTTATATATTTTATTGTGGAAAAATAACATATATGGATAAATGTGCATAAAATACATAGAAAGAAATTTGGAAGGGGGCAGTAACTAACAATCAGAGGATTAGGAAAGGCTTTCTATAGTAGATGGCTTTTTAACAGTGCTTTGAAGGAAACTAAGGATTCTGGGAAGTGAAGGACATTGAATTGAAAGAACATTCAAAGTAAGAAATCAGTCTTCACAAAGTCATAGAGCTTGTAGATGGAATGATTACAGGCCAGTTTTGGTGGAATATAGATAATGTGAAGAAAAGAAAAAAATATAATCAGGCTTAACAAAAATGAAATTATATTGTGATGTTTTAAATTACATGTAAAAGAATTTATCTTTGATCTTAGAGGAATTTATCTTTGATCTTAGAGGAACTTGGGAGCTACTGAAACTTTGTGAGCAGGAGAGTACCATGGTCATATATGTACTAGAGCTGGAAAAGGGCGAGTCTGAATTCAGAAAGAGATTAGGAGGATTTTGAGCATTGAAGGCCTGAATTAGTGTGGTGTCCATATGAAAAGATGTTGGGGAGGCAAAATCAACAGAACTTGGTAATGGTAGATACAAAGAAATGAGAGACAATAGAGTTGAGAATTACTTCAAAGTTGTAAACTTGGTTGGCTGGAAAAATTGTAATGCTCTGGAGAGAAACAGGGAAATTTGGAGGAGGGGTCAGTTTGGAAGAAAACAAAACAAAGTTCTATTTTGGCCATGTTAAATTTGAGGTACCCAACAATCTAGCAATCTAAGTGGCTTAGTGGATAAAGCTCTGGGCTTGGAATAAGGAAGATCTGAGTTCAAATACAGCCTTAGTCACTTAGTAATTTTGTCATCCTCATTTTTTTGCTTCAATTTCTCGTCTGAAAAATGGGAATAATAATAGCATCTACTTCCCAGGCTTGTTGTGAAGATCAAATGAGAGAATAGTTGTGAAGTGCTTAGCACAGTGCCTAGCATGTGGTAAGTACTATATAAATGTTATCTATTATTATTATTAGATATCCTGCAAGAATTTGGTGATTTGGCTTGTGTTCTAGAAGAGAACTCTGACATTAGAGAAGTGATGCCATGGCATGCAGTTGAATTGGATTTAAGTGAAGGAGCAAATACTTTTAAAAATCATAGGACTGAAAATATTATTTTTGTTCATATTCATATTTCTAACTATTTAATTGTCCCTCTCCTATGCCAATCCAGGTATGAAGATCAAAAACATCACTTTTTTGTGATCACTTACCCTCTCATCCTTTTCACCCTTCCTCACTCAGAGAATACAACTTATTATGTGTACCATCCAGCATTCTTGAGCTGATCAAAACTGGGAATATATTCTTTTTAAAAGTTAACTTATTTCTTCAACTATTTGAATAGCTGCATGAGATTACATGGGTAACACAAATCAATTATGCAGAAATGGGTGATTGAAACACCTGAAAAATGTTGACATAAAAATGTTATAATTATAATAATTTCATCAAAAGCAACACTTACTGAAATGAAGCAGAATCCCCTGAACATTGGCCAGAGATTGGAGGAGGAGAGAGGTTATAAAAGCAGGAGGTATTACATTTCTTTTACCTACACAGTCTTAATTTCTTCTTAGTACTATTTTTTTTTCCAGGCATTGACTTTTTCTTCATATTTATTTCAAAATGGATTATATAGATTTCCATGATGATTGCCAACCTTTTCAGAATTATAACAATTCATTTTTTTAAATTTTCTGATTCCCTACCCTGAATTTAATGATTCCAAATACTGCATTAATACATATTTATTTTTAACATTACAATGAATTTAAATAGATTTTGTTTTAAAATTTTATGAAATCACTTGAAAAAGTTGAAGATAACCTGAGGTTGTCACAAAATTGTGGTGATGAGTTTTAACTTTTTAATCAAATTTATTTTAACCTTTTTTTGCCTTTTTTCTATTTAGAAGGAAATCTTACCTATTAGATTTCAATGAATCATGCTTTTTTTGAGGATATTTCCATATATATATATATATATATATATATACAGAGAGAGAGAGAGAGAGAGAGAGAATATATATATATATATATATATATATATATATATATATATATATATATATATATGCAACTAATATAGAGAGGGAATAATGGAATCATAACCACAGTGCCAGAGTCATAGTTCATGACTTTTTCTTGATTTTATTGAGTTATTTTAGTTACATTTGAGTCTTCTTGACCCCATTCAGGTAATCTTGGCAGAGACACTGACATGGTTTGCCATTTTTCTTCTCCATCTCATTTTACAGATGAAGAACTAAGACTTACCTAGGGTCACCTGGTTACTAAGTCTCTAAAACCAGACTTGAAGTCTTTGACTTTTTAGTTTCCTAGCAGGTATATTTCTGAGTTTTCTTTAAACTTTAAACTTGACTTTCCTGAACAACATCTTCAAATGCAAAAGTAATCAAAAATTTATGCATAAAAAATAGACTTAAATAATTTGCTTGACAAAAAGGAAAATAGCTTCAATCAAGTATATCAATTATCTTGTTTGTTTATTTGATCCTTTATCAACCTTGCCTGTTTATTTTTTAGATTTTAATTTTTGCTGCCATCCTTATATATGTAGTTGTAATATACTCACACATGATTATAATTAATGATCATAATTATTAATGTTATCATTATATAGGAGTTTTATTAGATATCTTTCATTCTGCATCTCTTCATATTTTATGGAAATATTCATTAAATATTTATTAATAGCTTGTTTTTGTTCCTACATTTCTCAATAAATGTCTTCCCACATCTAAGACTTCCCTAACAGAAAAGAAAAACTAAACTAAAACCAACAGTTACTACATCTGATAATGTATGCAACATGCCAAATCTCTAATCCAACATCTCCCTACATATGGAAAGGAAATGTTTCATCATTTCCCCTTCAAAACCTAGATCTATTGCATGTAATGAAGTCAGAGCCCTTTTAGTATTTTCATTTTTGTATTATTATAGTTACTGAGTCTATTGTTCTTTTAGTTCTGCTTTTATCCTTTACAATCCTCTGGTCCTTTTATATCATACAGGTCTTCCAAACACTTTTTCTGAAATTCTCATATCTATCATTTCTGAATGCCCAGTAATATCTGAGTTAATCAGTCAGTTAACTAACATTAATTAATCTCCTAATATGTCCCAGGAATTATGCTAAATGTTGAGGATACAAAGAAAGGCAAACATAGTCCCTGTTCTCAAAGAGTTCATAGTTCGAAGAAGGAGACAAAATGTAACCGATATATGCTATGCACACACACACACACACACACACACACACACTATATATATATATATATATATATATATATATATATATATATATATATATATATATATATATATATATATATACACATAAATGTATGAGAAATTGGGAATTGCCTCAGAAGGAAGACACCAAGCATTAAGGGAAATTGGTAAAGGCTTCTCGTAAAAATTGGGACTTTAAATGAGATTTCAAGGAAGCTGGAGAAGCTAGGAGGTAGAGTTGAGGAGGAAGGTCAGTTATGAAACCAGAGATGTAAGTTGTAATACTGTGCCTGAGAACCATTAATGAGACTAGTCTCACTGGATCACAGTATGTGGGAGAAAGAAATAATATGGAAGAAGACTGAAACTGTGATAAAGTGCCAGTTATGAAGGACTTTGAAGAACAAATAAAATTTTACATTTCACCAAAGAGGTAAAAAGGAACCATTACTGAAATGGGGATGAAATGATAAGATCTGTTATAAGTCTGAGTAGAAACAATTGAGTGGAAAATAGTTTGAAAGAGGGATAGATTTGAGGAAGGGAGACCAACCAGAAGATTACTGCAATAGTTCAGGCATGAAATGACGAAGATTTGCGTTTTTTCAGTGTCAGAGGAGAGAAGGGATTTTATTTGAAAAATGTTACAAAAGGAGAAGCAACAGCATTTGACAACTAATGGGATATGGGAAATGAGAGTGAGGAGACATAGACAACACTTGGATTGTGAGCCTGGGTGATGAGGAGGATGGTGGTGTACTTGACAGTAATATGAAAGTTAGGAACAGAGTAGGTTTTGGGAGGAAAGATAATGAATGCAGTGTGAGATATGTTGAGTTTACCATATTTATATGATACCTAATTTGAGATGTTCTCTAGTGAAAGGGTAACTACTTTATTTTCAATTTCTCTTTTACCACAAAAATGCTGATATGAATATGTGAGTATATACAAAGGCTTTTTTTTTTTTTTTTTTTTTTTGGCATTTGACAGTGACTAGATCAAAGGTTGTAAACAATTTAATGATCTTTTTTTCATAATCCTAAATTGTTTTCTAGAGCAGTTGAATGAATTCACATCTCTACTCACAGTATAGAGTTTCACCTTTCTTCCTCAGAACAATGATTTCTTCCATCCTTTATCATCTTGACCAATTTAATGGGTAAAAAATGAAGCTTCAGATTTATTTTCACATCAATATATTTTATTAATGTTTTAGAACTTCCAAATGGTTGTTGATATTTTTTGTTTGAAAACTATTTGTATTTTTGACCACTTATTTGTATGTATTCTCTCTGTCTCTGTCTTTCACATCATCATCATCATCATCATCATCATCATCATCATCATCATCATCTGTCTCTTGAATATTAGACTTTTCTCAGAGGTTTTTTGTTTTGTTTTGTTTTCGTAAAGGCTTTCCCATACACAGTAGTTTCTCTCTTTATTGGAGTACAATAAAAAATTTATTGGATCAAAAATCTTTGAATTTTGCATAATTGAAAATGTCAAAAAAGCATTCCTCTCTTTTCCTTAATTATGAGTTATTTCCTCAGCTCTAAATATGAAAGATGCAAACTTCTCTTTTATTTTTAAATGATTAATTTTTTGCTTGACTTCCCATTTGGATCTTATTGTATATTGTAAGATTCTGGTGTAATTGGTTTTACAAACAAGCTGCTTTCTAGTTTTTCTAAAGATTGTCAAAGAGGGAAACCTTACCTCAATAGTTAATGTTTTTGTATTTATTTTAGTGTTAGGTTGCTGCACTTACTTGTTTCTAGCTCTATCAATGTGTATTCCATAAATCTATTTATATATTTCAAAATCAGTTCCAAAGTGTTCCAAAAACTGTTACTTATCATTTGCTATCATTTAAGATCTGGTAAACCTGGCATATCTTTTTCACGATTTTTTTTTCATTTTCCCTTGAAATCCTAGACCTTTTCTAACTCTAACAACTTCTTACTTATTCTGAGTATATTAGCTTATTGGTGTTTCAACTGAAATAGAACTATATCAGTGAATTAATTTATATATGATTATTACTTTTATTATTGGTATGGTTCAAACATGGACAGTGATTATCTCTTCATTTGTTTTCATTTATTCTGTAATAAATGATTTTATAGTTTTATATATATGTAAGTATAGACTTTTTATATGTGTATACACATATGTCTATATATGTATGCACATATGTGTCTAGAATTCCCAAATATGTTTTGTCATGGGGATGAAAAAATATTTTATGTTTCATATTTACTTTTAATGAATTTTTTCTATTATTTCCTTTTGGTATTAGTCCAATTACTTTTATGGATTTATTTATTTATTTTTATTCTGCTATTTTCCTGTAGTGTGGTATTTGATAGAGAACTTCTTAATGCTAAGGAAATATGGGTTTAAGTCTTGGTTTTGATACTTGTTGACCCTGGAGAATCCACTTAATCTCTTAGTGCTAAAGGTGACTCTTTAATCTAAGTTGTAGAGAAGGTGTTGATTTGCATTGGTAGAAGGGTACGTGGCAATTATATGATTTAGTTAGATTCAAGTCCAAATCCTGTCCTCTCCTTTACTGTAATTATTGTCTTGATTAGTTTCTCCACTGATTCATAAAAACTTATTAAATAAATCATCATATCATCTGCAAATAGACATAATTTTGTCTCTTCTTTGTTGATGCTTACTTTTTTTTCTTATATATCTAGAATTTCCAGAACAATATCAAATTATCCTAGGAAGAGGGAATAGCCTTTTTTTCCCCCCTAATATTAACTTGAAAAATTACCATCGATTATCTATTGCAAATAGTGCTAGATTGCTTTTTGTTTTAGTATATATTTTGACTATATTTAAGAAAAGATTTTTATTAACAGATTGGTCCCCTGGGAGAATGATACACAAGTTCAAGGCACTCTCTGAACCCATACTTTTAAAATTATAGATCCTGAACTCTTACAGATGCATTCATTTTTAAAAGGTAACCAGGTAGCACAATTAGATCAAAGGCAATTACAGAAGGAACAGAGTAAAAATGAACCTATTAAGAGTAGAAAAAATGATTACTTCTATAAACTTCTGAGCTACTCATAAAACACACATAGTTCCAGGAATAAGAGTAAGCACATATAAATATATTAAAAGAAAAGCATACAAATAGGGAACGTACATGACCAAGACTACTCATACCTCTAATATAACAGGTCCTTCATTTCCTTTCTTTTCCTGAGGTGTCCTTATACTGCTTCACTGGGGTGCAGTGTCTTTTATGGGCTATTCACTCTTATTAACTCTATAGGGTTACTTTTCTCTGTATCTGAACTCTTCGGATCCATTATCTGAACTTGCCATCTGCTAGGTACAGTATCTTCTTCTTGGTAAATTGTTAAACTGCAAGATATTGTTATCAGTGAGAGGAGATGGAAAGAAATTCCTTTTTCTAATACCCACTTAATGCCATAAAAGGCACAAGGCAATAGTGATTCCTTCTAAAGAGCTGGATTTTTCTTTCATTGCTATCTCTTATTCTTCTTTGCCAGAGATGACTCCCTTGATTCACAGTTCTCCTCCTGTCTTTATTGACTCCAGAGTTGGAAATCTTGCTTTTTATCTGCCTCCAGAAATATCCTGATCCTTCTGCCATCCCAAGGCTAGCTGTCCAATACTTTTACTGAGAAAATTATTTGCATCTCCTAGAGGTGTAAACATTTCTTTATGATTCCTTTTTAATAGATCATTCATTGTGTAAGCCTCTCAAAATATCTACCATTTATAAAATGTAAATATGACCACTTACCTAGGGAGCTCAATTGATCCTTTATCAACAGACCTCCTTCCACTAAACTTACCTACTTTTTCTTTTAACATGACATAAGTTCTTTGCTTGTTTTTACATAATAGAATATATTTTGCATAAGACTCTTTTTACATATATTGATCCAATATTGCTGATTTTACTGTTCAAGCAATTAAATATGATATTGTTTGTCTAATATTTAAACTCCCCTGCTTTGTTAGCATAAATCCTAAGTTATAGTGTTTTTTTTTTAATATGACTTTGGTTTCTTTGCTAAGATTTGAACATTTTTCTCATTTTCATTTGTTAGTGGAATTGGAATTTATAATTTTTGTTTGTTTTATCTCTGATTTGGGTATTAAGATCACATTTATACTTTTCTTAGGAAAGAAGTTTCATGAAGGATCTTCTTTCTCAATTATTAAAAGGAATTTTGCAATCTGTAGTATCTAAAGGCAATCAGATGGCATTAGCTGTGTGACCTTAGGTAATTCACTTAATTTCTTTGTTTCCTCATCTATGAAGTAAGTACTATTATGATAATACCTACTTTTTACAGGCTTGTGACAATGAAATGAAATGACATTTCTGAAACATTTCCAAACATTAAAGAGCTAAAATATTGCTATCAATGATAATACTTGTGATTTCAAAGAATACACTTACAAATCCATCTGGAACTGTTCCCTTTTCCTTCACTGTCACTTTAATAGTTCATATATAGATTACTTAGTTTCCCTGTCTGCAATTTGATTATTTATTAATCTTAACTTCTTGTTTTATTGGTTTAAGTATTTCATAACTTTTGTAGTAAATTATCCATTTTGCATTTTAGTAATTCTCTGATATTTACTCTCTATTATGAATTCTTCTTTTTTGGTTTAGCATTTTGATTTTCCTTTATCTCATTAAAAAAATAAGTAATAGTATACTGATTTTATCTTTAAAAAAAACAAGAGCACTGGTTTAGAGTTAAATCATTAAAATTTTTCAATTATCAAATTATCCTCTAAATTTCTAATTTTTTTTAATTTTGGTTTATTTAACTTGTTGATTTTCTAGTTTTAAAAAAGTGAATATCCAGTTCATTAATCTTTTTTTTTCCTATTTCATTAATATTTGGGTTAAGAAACAAAATTTTTTCATCTGAGGACCAATTTAGCTATCTTCATAAATTTTGATTTATTCTTGCCTTATTCTTGTTATTCTCTTTAAGATAAAATTATTGTTTTTATGATTGGTTCTTTATATTCATTATTTTGGATATTGTATAGGCTCTGCTTAGATCTCAATGGTTTGCTTATTTCCTGTTTTATTATTGTATAATAGCCTATAAAGTTTATGTTAATATTTTGTTCATTTTATTCTTATTTTTGATTTCTTGATGTCCTAAGACTTTTAGTGCATGTATTGCGATGAGAAATTTTTATTTAATATCTGAATTCAGAGGCTGTTTTGGTTTTCGTTTATTTAATTTTGTTTTTATTCTTATCTACAGCATCCTCCCCCCTCCCTAATATTTACATTTGGAAAGCAGAATACTCCAAAAAAAAGTGCTCTATAGAGATTTGAATCTCCATTTTATATAATTTACACATGTGCCTGTATACAACACACATTTTATATGTAATAAGTATTTACATGGCATTACTTCCCTAATGTCATGGTCTTCTTTGAGAACGAAAGGCAAACAACAACATACACATGTATTATATATCTATAATGTTATACACAATAATTTCAAAACTCCATGCTTGTCTGTGCTTCCTTCTAAAATTCCTTTTGTTCTTGTCTTCATGTTAAAAAATTAAGTTACGATGGCCTCTTTTTTTTGCATACTTTTGCTAACTTCTTCCCTTTCTTCTTTCTATATTTGTGTATTCTTTTCACTCTCTTCTCTCTTCAAAGCCTCAAGTCAAAATCATCTCAACTTCATGACCTTTGTTGTACTTTAATTCCCACATACACTTTGAAGATATTAAGATT
Source organism: Sminthopsis crassicaudata (assembly GCF_048593235.1). Classification (NCBI taxonomy): domain Eukaryota; kingdom Metazoa; phylum Chordata; class Mammalia; order Dasyuromorphia; family Dasyuridae; genus Sminthopsis; species Sminthopsis crassicaudata. The sequence continues at coordinate 310,053,205 of NC_133620.1, read as the reverse complement.
CTGAAGGGATACTTATTTCTTCTCCTACTAAAAGGTTAACACTATTTTTCATCTAGCTCCTTCCAATTGATCAAATAAATTTAATTTTTTTGTTTTCTTTGCATGCTTGTCTTTATATTTCAGTTTCTCCTAAGCTCTGTTCTTTTCAGCCCTTCCTTTTCTATCTACTTTTGCTAGATTCTCTTCCAAATGATGACCTTCAGTATCCCTCAGAATTCTATCCTGGGCTCTCTTCTCTTTTTCCCTCTATATGATTTCACTTGTTGATCTCATCAGCTTCTATGGATTTCATTACCATTCCTATGCTGATGATTCTCAACTCTGCTTTTCTTTCCCCAATCTCTGCTCACCTCTATTCTAGAATTTCCAACTTCCTTTCAGATATTACATACTGGAAGTCCAATAGACATCTTATACACAGTATATTCAAAATAGAACTAACTTCTCCATTTACATCAACTGTCTCTATTTCTGTATAGGACAACATCATCTCCTAAGTCCCCCAGACTTGTAACCTAGGAATCATCCTGGATTCCTTATTATATCTCTCCCTTACCCCTTATCCAATCTGTTATAAGGCTTTTTGATTAATTTTAACATCTCTCATATATATCCTTTTATCTTTTCTAAGACTGGCATTGCTCTAATCCAGGTTCTCATCATCTCATGCTTGGATTATTGCAAAAGCCTCCTATTGGGTGTGCCCTATTTCAAGTAAGTAGAGATTCAATTATGTAAACTCCCTACTCACCAAACTCTAGTAGCATTCCAATGCCTGCAGGATCAAATATAGAATGTTTTGTTTGTCATTCAAAGCCCTTTCATAACCTAGTACCTTTCTAGCCTTCTTACATTTTATCCTATGATGCATACTCTTTGATTTAATGCAACCAGCCTCTTACTGTTCCATAAATAAGATATCTCATTTTTCTTTTTCTGGGCATCCCTCCCCCCCTTACTATCTCCCATGCCTTGAATACTCATTCTTCTCTGTTTTAACTACTTACCTCCATGACTTTTTTAAGTTCCAACTAAAATCCCATTTTCTATAGGATGTCTTCCCCAACTTCTTAATTTCAGTAACTTCTTTTTCCAATATCCACCTTCTTTTTTTTATGAATTTTATAATAATAACATTTTTGATAGTACATATGCATAGGTAATTTTTTTTACAACATTATCCCTTGTACTCCCTTCTGTTATGAATTTTCTCCTCCTTCCCTCCACCCCCTCCCCTAGATGGCAGGCATTCTGATACATATTAAATATATTATAGTATATCATAGATACAATATATATGTGCAGAACCAAATTTTATTGTTGTTGTTGCAAAGGAAGAACTGGATTTGGAAGGTAAAAGTAACCTGGGAAGACAAACAAAAAAATGCAAACAGTTCACACTCATTTCCCAGAGTTCTTTCTCTGGCTTTTGCTGATTCTATCCATTATTTATCAATTGGAACTGAATTAGATCTTCTTTATGTTAAAGATATCCACTTCCATCAGAATACATCCTTATACAGTATTGTTGTTGAAGTGTGTAATGATCTCCTAGTTCTGCTCATTTCACTCAGCATCAGTTGATGTAAGTCTCTCCAAACCTCTCTGTATTCATCCTGCTGGTCATTTCTTACAGAACAAAAATATTCCATAACATTCATATATCATAATTTGCCCAACCATTCTCCAATTGATGGGCATCCATTCATTTTCCAGTTTCTAGCCACTACAAAAAGGGCTGCCACAAACATTTTGGCACATACAGGTCCCTTTCCCTTCTTTAGTATTTCCTTGGGATATAAGCCCAGTAGTAGCACTGCTGGAGTAAAGGGTATGCACAGTTTTATAATTTTGGGGCATAATTCCAGATTGCTCTCCAGAATGGTTGGATTCTTTCACAACTCCACCAGCAATGCATCAGTGTCTCAATTTTCCCACATCCCCTCCAACATTCATCATTTGTTCCTGTCATCTTAGCCAATCTGACAGGTGTGTAGTGGTATCTCAGAGTTGTCTTTATTTGCATTTCTCTGATAATAGTGATTTGGAACACTCTTTCATATGTGTGGAAATATTTCAATTTCATCATCTGAAGATTGTCTGTTCATATTCATATCCATATCAATTGGGGAATGGCTTGATTTCTTATAAATTAGAGTCAATTCTCTGTATATTTTTGAGATTCAACCTCCACCTTCTAATTCCAATGCTTTGCCTTTCTGAATTATCGTCTATTTATCCTGTTGACAGATTGCTATATCTCTAGCTTTAATTCTATACACATAAGTATATAGCATACATACATACACATATTTTATACATATACATATATGTTGCCTACCTAATTAGATTGTACTACTTTTGAAGGCAGAGATTGTCTTTTGACTCTTTTCACATCCCCATTGCTTAGCACATTCCTGGCACATAGTAGGTATTTAATAAATGTTTAATGATTGATTTTGTTATTGAAAAGCCTCTGTTTCTATGCTCAAAAAGTTATCAAATTATGCATACCCTTTGATCCAGCAGTGTTACTACTGGGTTTATATTTCAAAGAGATTTTAAAGGAGGGAAAGAGACCTGTATGTGCAAGAATATTTGTGGCAGCCCTCTTTGAAGTGGCGAGAAACTGGAAACTGAGTGGATACCCATCAATTGGCTGAATAAATTGTGATGTATGAATATTATGGAATATTATTGTTATGTAAGAAATGACCAATGGGATGATTTCAAAAAGGTCTGGAGAGACTTACATGAACTGATGCTGAGTGAAACGAGCAGGACCAGGAGATCATTATAAACTTCAACAACAATGCTATATGATGATCAATTCTGATGGACATGCCATGTTCAACAATGGGATGAATCAAATCAGTTCCAATAGAGCAGTAATGAATTGAACCAGCTACATCCAGGAAAAGAACTCTGGGAGATAACTATGGACCACTACATAGAATTCCCAATCCCTCTATTTTTGTCCACCTGAATTTTTGATTTCTGTCACAAGCTAATAGTACAACATTTCAAAATTAGATTCTTTTTGTACAGCAAAATAACTGTTTGGACATGTATACATATATTGAATTTAATTTATACTTTAACATATTTAACATGTATTGGTCAACCTGATATCTGGGGGAGGGGGGATGGGAGGGAGGGGAAAATATTAAACAAAAAGTTTGGCAATTGTCAGTGCTATAAAATTACCCATGCATATATCTGGTAAATAAAAAGCTATGATAAAAAATAAAATAAAATGTAATAAAACCATTCAGTCTCTAAAAAACAAAGCAAAACAAAACAAAAAAAATAAAATAAAACAACAATAACAAAAAAGAAAAGCGTTCCATTAAAGATGCCCATTTCCCCATAATCCTAATTATGTAATTATACTTTTATTTTCAGAATAATATATCCTTAGTTATATGCCTATCTCTCTTGTCTTTGTCTTTTAGAATTTTGCATTCCAAGATCTCCCCTTATTTTACCATGAAGAAGCTACCAGATTTCTGGTATGGTTTTTGAACACCTTTCCAGATACTTGTAGAATTTTTCTTTGGCAGGAAGCCTTGTTCATGATCTTTCTAGGGCTTTTGAATTGGAATTTCTTTCAGAGGTGAATTGGTAATTTTTTTTTCATTTATATGAATTTTGAAGTATACTATCCAGGCTTAAAAAAATCATGGTTTCTAATGAGTCAACTTTCTCTAAAAGTATCTCTCTATTGTCCTTTCCAGATCTCTTGTATTTGATATAAAGTAACTTTAATTTTCTTTCATTTTTTCAACCTTTTGATTTTCTTTTCATATTTCATAGAGCTTCATAAAGTTATTGATTATTCTCATTTTCAGGTATTCTGTTTCTTTTTTATTTATTCTCATCTCAATTCTTTCCTTTAGATCTTTTACTTCATTAAAAAATTCTTGAGTAATTTCTTCTTGGTATTCATGCAGTCCTTGTAGAAAATTCATTTTTGCCTTAGGCTAGTTGATCATGTAGTCCTTGTTTGAATCCTAAGTCACTGCTTGCAGTTATGGAATTATTTATTTTGGGGGGTACATCTCTGAATCTATAATAATTTTCAGTAATGTTAAGTAGATGTATGATTAATTATGCATTCCTAACTTTTGACTATTTAACTATTAGAGAATTGATTTTACTCTTATGGATCAAACTTTAATCAGGAGAATTTATTAGTTTCCTTCAATCCAGTTATTTTCTAAAATTCTAGATTTTTTTTGTGATATAAGATCTATTTTATAATAAAATTATTCTAATCTTTTTATCTTATAATTATTTCAGTTTATTAAATTATTGGGTAATAGAAGGCACATTGTGCCTAGAGTAAGAAAGACTCATTTCTTAAGTTTAAATCTGGCCTCAGCCACTAACTGTGTGACTGGGCAAGTCTGTTTCAGTTTCCTCAACTGTAAAATGAGCTAGAGAAAGAAATAGAGAAACCACTCTATTATCTTTCTTCAACCTCTTTCATTTCATTTATAATATTGTTTTAAACTCAAACAAGCATCTTTTTTTCTAGTAATTTTAATTGATCTCAAAAATGTTATGTTCTACTTTCATACTTTTCTTGAAGGTATGTTTGTTTTATTCATCTCTTCTAGCATTGGGTTTGGGGCATTCTTGTTCTCATATAAATGCTTTTTTAAAACAACTTTTGTTTAGTTATTCTTCTAGCATTTTTTCTGGGTAATTTGGTTTCTGGGCTAGTTGAGTGCTCTGTATATGAAATCTGTATTTTAGACTCCTTTGGGAAGACAATTTGCTGCTGATTAGGTACAGGGGCTGAATATGAAGTTACAGGGACCAGCACTGGGTGTTCCCCTGCTGTTAGCCTAAATAGAGGTTCTAGATACTGAGCCCTATGTTCTGACCCTGGTGTTGCTGCCTTGGGTTGATATATTGATGTGCTTTTGAGGTATATAATGGTAAAAGTGTATAATGTTGGGCTTAGAATTAGGAACACCTAGATTTAAATCTTCTATGATATTTAATATCAGAACATGGAAAAATCTCAGCCTCTCTGAGTCTCAAACGATAATATATTTCCTATGTTCCTGATATTTGAGGCTTACTTTGAGGAAAGTAATTCCCACACTTTTTTGTTATTGTTTAGTCATTTAGTTATGTTCCACACTTAAGATGAAAGATGCTTGAAATACTTATGTAATTTTTATTTATGTAATACTGACTTTTAGTCATCTTAAAAGGCTTATTTGAAGGATCTATATTTTCATTTTTTTTTCAGAATACTGGAGATTTAGAGTGTTCAAGTTGAGGGAATTAGCTTCTAAGTAACTAACCTACTTTGTTTTTTCTGCTACAGATAAAGCAAAAAAAAATGCCAGAAAAACATCCAAATTCCTTTCAGATTGATATAAACTTGGCCTAGAATCTGAAATATACTGATTATGTGCTCCATTTATTCTGTCAGTATTAAGATACTATTTAAACCAGTTCTTAGAGTCTTACTGAAGAATCTGTTAGCAGGATTAAGAAGAATCTGGATCTTTTATCTGAAATTAGTGGTGAAAAATATTTTCAGACTGGGACTAACCATCTTTCTCATTAATGTACATCGAAAGAAGGGCTTGAATTGTAGCCAAAAGTAATGAGGGATTGTGGTCACAGACAGTGAAATTGGAGCAGGATCTATCTATTCCCATTTGGTTGTACTTTAAGAGAGAAAGGAATCCCTTAAAGATATGCACTGTGTATATAAATGAGTTGGGGCCAGAATTCTTATCTAAAGTTTTCTTTATGACTTTATGACATATGACCTATGACTCCAATAGGTCCTAGTTTACATTTCTGAACTAGTTTGCATAAACTTTATCTTTAAGAATAACTCTTCAGCATTTTGGAGATAATTATTTACTCATTGGAAATAAGCAACTTTTATTTTCTCAATTAACTAACAATCAGTATAGGCAAAGATTTAGATCCTATGCCCAGCCTACTACTGTGCCTACATTTAGTCATCTCAGTGAGGATCATAATTAAACAGAGGTTATATCATTTGTCTCCTTTTTTAAATGTTTTCATATTTTTTTTCTTTTCCTTTCTTTTTTTTTTTGTTTATAGCTTTTTGTTTGCAAGATATATGCATGGGTAATGTTTCAGCATTGATAACTACAAAACCTTTTGTTCCAATTTTTCCCCATCTTCCCTCCATGCCCTACCCCATATGGCAGGTAGATCAATACATATTAAATATGTTAAAGTATATGTTAAATACAATATATGTACACATGTCCATACGGCAATTTTTCTGCATAAGAAGAATCAGACTTTGAAATAATGTATAATTAACATGAAGGAAATAAAAAATGCAGGCAGACAAAAATTGGAAATTCTATGTAGTGATTCATACTGATTTCCCAGAGTTCTTTCACTGAGTGTAGCTGGTTCTATTCATTACTGCACTATTGGAACTGATTTGGTTCATCTCATTGTTGAAGAGAGTCATGTCCATCAGAATTGATCATCATATAGTATTGTTGTTAAAGTATTTAATAATCTTCTGGTCCTGGTCATTTCACTGAGCATCAGTTCATGTAAGTCTCTCCAGGCCTTTCTGAAATCATCCTGCTGGTCATTTCTTATACAACAATAATATTCCTTAGCATTCATATGCCACAATTTATTTAGCCATTCTCCAATTGATGTGCATCCACTCAGTTTCCAGTTTCTGGCCACTACAAAGAGGGCTGCCACAAACATTCTTGCACATACAGGTCCCTTTCCCTTCTTTAAGATCTCTTTGGGATATAAGCCCAGTAGTAACACTGCCAGATCAAAGGATATGCACAGTTTGATAACTTTTTGAGCATAGTTCCAAATTGCTCTCCAGAATGGCTGGATGTATTCACTATTCCACCAAGAATGTATCAGTGTCCCAATTTTCTCACATCCCCTCCAACATTCAACATTATCTTTTTCTGTCATCCTAGCCAATCTGACAGGTGTGTAGTGGTATCTCAGAGTTGTCTTAATTTTCATTTCTCCAATAAATAATGACTTGGAGCATCTTTTCATATGGCTAGAAATAGTTTCAATTTCTTCGGCTGAGAATTGTCTGTTCATATCCTTTGACCATTTATCAATTGGAGAATGGCTTGATTTCTTATAAATTAGAGTCAATTCTCTCTCTCTCTTTCTCTCTCTCTCTCTCTTTCTCTCTCTCTCTCTCTCTTTCTCTCTCTCTCTCTCTCTTTTTCTCTCTCTCTGTATACATATATATATATATATATATATATACATATATATATATATATAGGAAAAGAGGCCTTTTTTAGACCCTTTGTATGAAAAAATGTTTTCCCAATTTAATGCTTCTCTTCTAATTTTGTCTGCATTAGTTTTGTTTGTATAAAAACCTTGTAACTTACTATAATCAGAATTGTCTCTTTTGTGATCAATAATGATCTCTAGTTCTTCTTTGGTCACAAATTCCTTACTCCTCCACAAGTCTGAGAGGTAAACTATCCTTTGTTCTTCTAATTTATTTATAATCTCATGCCTAGATTATGAACCTATTTTGACCTTATCTTGGTGTACGGTATTAAGTGTAGGTCAATGCCTATTTTTTGCCATACTAATTTCTAATTTTCCTAGCAGGTTTTGTCAAACAGTCAATTCTTATTCCAAAAGCTGGGGTATTTAGGTTTGTCAAACACTAGATTATTAAAGTTATTGACTATTTTGTCCTTTGAACATAACCTATTCCACTGAACATCTAGTCTATTTCTTAGCCAATGCCAAATAGTTTTGGTAACTGCTGCTTTATAATATAATTTTAGATCTGGTACAGCTAGGCCAACTTCATTTGATTTTTTTTTCATTAGTTCCCTTGAAAGTCTTGACCTTTTGTTCTTCCAGATGAATTTTGTTGTTATTTTTTCTAGGTCTCTAAAATAACTTTTGAGGAGTCTGATTGGTATAGCACTGAATAAATAGATTTGTTTAGTTAGTATGTTATCTTTATTATATTTCCTCACCCTATCCAAGAGCACTCAATGTTTTTGCAATTGATTAGATCTGACTTTATTTGTGTGGAAAGTATTTTGTAGTTTTCCTCATATAGTTCCTGATTTTCCCTTGGAAGATAGATTCCCAAATATTTTATACTATTGGTAGTTACTTTAAATGGATTTTCTCTTTGTAAATCTAACTGTGGGATTTTGTTAGTGATATATAAGAATGCTGATGACTTATGTGGCTTTATTTTGTATCCTGCAACTTTGCTAAAAGTGTGGATTATTTCTAATACTTTTTTTAGTAGAATCTCTGGGGTTCTCTAAATATACAATCATATCATCAGCAAAGAGTTATAATTTGGTTTCCTCATTACTTACTCTAATTCCTTTAATCTCTTTCTCAACTTTTATTGCCAAACCTAGCATTTCTAATACAATATTGAATAATAATGGTGAGAGTGAAGCCTTGTTTCACTCCTGATCTTATTGGGAATGGCTCCAGTTTATCCCCATTACATGTTGTTAGGGTTCCTCCAAGGTGCTAAGTCACTGGAAGGGATAGAGACAATAATTATTTAATTTAGCATGGTTGATATAATCCTACAAGGAGATGTTATGGGCCAGAACTTGAAACAAGGTACTTAGAGGAATTGAGGAGACAATGGTTAAATCTAATTTAATATTGATTTAATCCTACAACAAATAATGGTTTCCTAGTGATGAAATGATTGGTGTATACTCAGTGGGCAGCATATAAGCAAGAAGCTCTTAGGGCCAATGGGGACTTTAGAAGGACTTCAAGAGATTCAGAGTCAAGATTCATTCCAACTTCCATTTTTGTGCTGGATGGAGACGTTGGGAGGATGAAAGGCTGAAGTTGGCTGGAGAGATTTGGAGGGAGCTCTTGGAACCAAGGAGAGAGCTAGGTCTCTATTAAAGCTAAACAGGCACAGGAAAAAATTCAGGACTTTGAAGGACACAATAAAGGATTTGGACTTTAACTCTTGGCTGCATTTGGGATTATTGAACTGAACTGAAACTAAGGTTGCATACAGAAGCTCCCCAAGAGATCTGCTCCCAGAGAATGATTATACTTTAGAGAAGAGAACATTACAACATATAATGCTTACTGATGGTTTTAAATAGATGCTACTGATTATTTTAAGGAAAACTCCATTTATTCCTGTACTCTAAAGTCTTTTTAATAGGAATGGATGCGGAATTTTATCAAATGCTTTTTCTGCATCTATTGAGATGATCATATGATTTTTGTTAATTTGGTTATTGATATACTCAATTATAGTAATAGTTTTCCTATTATTGAACTAGCCCTGCATTCCTGGTATAAATCCAACTTGGTCATGGTGTATTATCCTGGGGATGATTTTCTGTAGTCTTTTTACTATTTAAGATTTTTTTGCATCAACATTCATTAAGGGGATTGGTCTATAATTTTCTTTTTCTGTTTTCAACCTACCTGGTTTAGGTATCAGTACCATGTCTGAGTCATAAAAGGAATTTGGTAGGACGAATTTGACAGGACTCATCATTCCCTATTTTTTTCAAATAGTTTATATAGTATTGGAGTTAATTGCTCTTTAAATGTTTGGTAGAATTCACATGTAAATCCATTTTTTCTTAGGGAGTTGATTAATAGATTGTTCTATTTCTTTTTTTCTGAAATGGGACTATTTAAGCAATTTACTTCCTCTTGTGTTAATCTGGGAAGCCTATATTTTTGAAGGTAGTCCTCCATTTCACTTAGGTTATCAAATTTATTAGCACAAAATTGGACAAAGTAAGTCATTATCATTGCTCTAATTTCCTCTTCATTGGTGGAAAGTTTTACCTATTCATTTTTAAGAGTAGCAATCTGGTTTTCCTCTTTCCCTTTTCTAATCAGATTTATCAAAGGTTTTTTTATTTTATTGATTTTTTCCCATAAAACCAACTCTTAGTTTTATTTATTAATTCAATAGTTTTTTTTTACTTTCAATTTTACTAATTTCTCCTTTTAATTTTAGAATTTCAAGTTTAGTATTTGATTGGGGGGATTTAATTTGGTCTTTTTCTAGCTTTTTAATTTGCAAGCCCAATTCATTGATCTTCTTTTTCTTTATCGTATTTAAGTAAGCCTCTGAAGATATAAAATTTCCCCTTATTACTGCTTTGGCTGCATCCCACAAATATTGATATGATGTCTCATCATTGTCATTTTCTTGGGTGAAATTATTAATTGTGTCTATGATTTGCTGTTTCACCCAATCATTCTTTAAGATGAGATTATTTAGTGTCCAATTACTTTTTGTTCTATTTACCCCTAACTTTTTGTTGAATGTAGTTTTTATTTCATCAGATCTGAAAAGAAAGCATTTACTATTTCTGCCATCCTGCATTTAATTTTGAGTTCTTTATGTCCTGATATATGATCAATTTTTATGTAGGTTCCATGAACTGCTGAGAAAAAAGTATTCTCCTTTCTGTCTCCATTCAGTTTTCTCCAAAGATCTATCATACTTAATTTTACTAATATTCTATTTACCTCTTTAATTTCTTTCTTATTTGTTTTATGGTTTGATTTATCTAATTCTGAGAGTGCAAGATTGAGATCTCCCACTATTATAGTTTGCTGTCTATTTCTTCTTGCAACTTTCTTAACTTCTCCTTTAGGAAGTTAGATGTTGTACCACTTGGTGCATATATATTTAGTATTGATTGTTTCATTGTCTATGTTACCCTTTAGCAAGATACAGTTTCCTTTCTTATCTTTTTAAATTAGATCAATTTTTGTTTATGCTTGATTTGAGATAAGGATGGCTGGCTACCCCTGCTTTTTTGACTTCACTTGAAGCATAATAGATTCTGCTCCAGTCTTTTACCTTTATACAGTATGTATCACCCTGCTTTAAATGTGTTTCCTGTAAACAACATATTGTAGGATTGTGGTTTTTAATCTAGTCTGCTATCTGCCTCTGTTTTATGGGAGAGTTCATCCCATTCATATTTATGGTTAAAATTACTAATTCTGTATTTCTTATTATCCCCAGATTATGCTTTTTCTTACCTCCCCTTCCCCCCTTCCCTTGTATTAAACTTATGGACACCACTTGTGTCATGTAGCTCTCCCTCTTAAGAATCCCTGCCACCTCCTTTGAATCTCTTTCCCTTTCTTGTACTTTTCCCTTATTCCTTTTTTCCTTTTCTCTTTTCCTCTCCCACTTCTTAATGAGCTGAGAGAAGTTTCACTGTAAAACAAATATGTCAATTATTTTCTCTTTGAGCTAAATCTGATGAAAGTAAGATTCACACAATGTTCCTCCCCCTCTCTAAATTCCCTCAGATTTGATAGGTTTCCTTTGCCTCTTTGTGGGATGCAGATTGCCTCTTTTATCTCCCTTTTCCCCTTTTTATGATACTATCTCCTTTCCATTTCTACTTCCCTTTTTTATGTTATATCAGTAAAATCAAATTATACATTCATTCTTTATGTATGTCCATAACAGAAATACAGTTCTCAGTAGTTTTTGTTGTTGTTGTTGTTGTTGTTGTTGTTGTTTTGTTTGTTTGTTTGTTTGTTTTTAACTTTTTTTCTGCTTCTCTTGAGTCCTATATTTGGAGGTCAAAATTTTTGTTTAGTTATGGTTTTTTCATTAGAAACAAATGAAATTCACCTGTTTCCTTAAATTTCCATCTTCTATGAATGGATGTCCATCAGTTGGAGAATGGTTGGGTAAATTGTGGTATATGAAGGTTATGGAATATTATTGCTCTGTAAGAAATGACCAGCAGGAGGAATACAGAGAGGCCTGGAGAGACTTACATGAACTGATGCTGAGTGAAATGAGCAGAACCAGAAGATCACTGTACACTTCAACAACAATACTGTATGAGGATGTATTCTGATGGAAGTGGAAATCTTCAACATAAAGAAGATCCAACTCACTTCCAGTTGATCAATGATGGACAGAGGTAGCTACACCCAGAGAAGAAACACTGGGAAGTGAATGTAAATTGTTAGCACTAATATCTGTCTGCCCAGGTTGCATGTACCTTCAGATTCTAATGTTTATTGTGCAACAAGAAAATGATATTCACACACACACAAAAAAAAAAAAATTTCCATCTTCTTCCCTGGAAGAAAATGGTCAGCTTAGCTGGGTAGTTTATTCTTGGCTGCATTCCAAGTTATTTTGCCTTTCAGAATATCAGATTTCAATCTTTTAATGTGGAAGCAGCTAGATCTTGAATGATCATTATTGTGGCTCCTCGGTATTTTAATTTTTTTTTTCTTTTCTGGCTGCTTGTATTTTTCCTTAGTCTGATAATTCTGAAATTTAGCCACAATATTCCTTGGTGTTTTTATTTTAGAGTCTTTTTCAGAAGGTGTTCGATGAATTCTTTCAATGCCTATTTTACTTTCTGATTGTATTTCATCTGGGCAGTTCTCTTTATTGATTTCCTGTAAAAAAATATTTTGGCTCTTTTTTCATCACAATTTTTAGGAAGTCTATTAATCTTAGATTATCTCTCCTAGATCTATTTTCCATTTCCATTTCCATTTCCAAATATTTAACATTTTTTTTTTCTAATTTTCATTTTTTTTTTTATTATGCTTGACTGATTCTTTAATTACTGCCTTAGGACCCTGGATATCTTAGAATCAGCCCAAGTCAGGATAAGCAAAAATCTTTGGTCTTTATTCTTGGTCTTTTGGAGTCTCTGTCAGGGAAATAGATATAGGAATCTCCACACCTCCTTTCTCTTTCTCCACTGCCAAAGAATGATTCCCATCAACAAAGAATTATAGTGGGAAAAAGAGTGCTGAATGAGTGTTCATTTCAGGTTAGGAAATATTGTATTCTTTGCTGTTAGTTCTTCAAATTTTTGCCCTATTTGGATTCTTGATGTCTTGAATCTTGGACAGGGTTAATATTACTTTATTTCTGGTGCATACTTTTTATTTTGAAGAGCTTTGAGTGGTTATGAGGATCAGAAAAAAATGTACAGTCTTTCATCTTTTTGGTTGCTATACTTTAAAATTATGTTTTTCTACTCCTTCCTCTGGTGCAGATTGAAGAGCCTGGGCCATGCCATATTTTCTTTCTTTTTTTTTAAGTATGTTTATTTTTCAATCTTTTTTTTTTAAATATTGAGCCCCAAATTATCTTTTTTCCTCTAACTTCAAAACCTATCAATTGAGAAGACAAGTAATATGATATCCATTATATATGTGAAGTCATGCAGAATATATTTCCATTTTAATAATTTTGAAAAAAAAGTCAAGAAAGAATGAAAAATGTTTCAATCTGTACTCACAGTTCATTAGTTCTATTTCTAGAGCTGGGTAGCAGTTTTCTCTAGGAGTCATTTGAATTTGTTGTGGATAATTGTATTAATCAGAGTAGCTAAGACTTTTACAATTGATTTCAATTACAATATCACAGGTATTATGTACAATAATCTCCTAATTCTGCTCATTTAATTTTGCATCAATTCATATAAATCTTTCTAAGTTTTTCTGAAAGTATTACTTTACTTATTTTTTACAGCACAATAACATTCCATGAGAATCACATGCCATAACTTGTTTAGCCATTCCTCAATTGATGGGCATCCCCTCAATTTCCAATTCTTTGCCACCATTACAAGAGATGTTATAAATATTTTTATACATATTTAATCCTTTTCCCTTTTTCTTTATGTCCTTTAGTGGTCGTATTGCTGAGTCAAAGGGAATGCACAGCTTTGTAGCCATTTAAGTGTAATTCCAAATTGTTCTCCAGAATAGTTGGACTAGTTCACTACTCTACTAAAAATACATTAGTATACTATTTTTTCCCACAGCCCCTCTAGGGTTTGTCATTTTCCTTTCCTATCATGTTAGTCTATCTGATAGGCATGAAATGATATCTCAACTACTCCATATTTTCAATTCCAATCTTATAATTTACTGCAATCAAAAAAATTTATCATTTTCTGGCTAACCTAGTGATGAGATTACCTACTCTATCCAATGCAATCTTTTTATCAATAAAATCTATTGCCAGGTACTTACTCAAAATATCTTTGTAAGGAAGGACTTTGGCATGATAAGTTTTTAAATTAGGATTTAAATAGGTTATATATTCTACAGGGCAGGGACTAAACATGTGATTTCACTTATATTTGGAATTCCTGAATTAGAAAAAGTGAATGTTGACACTTTCTGAGCAAGTTATAGTTTTAGATAGATATATAGAATACTGAAAAATTAAGTAAATTTTAAAGGATCACAGAGATAATCAGAGGCAATATTTCAACTCAGGTTTTCCCTTGTCAAAACTGGCTCACTTACCTACTAACTCTGTAACATAAATGCATGTAAACATAGATATATATTAGTGAAATATGTTGTATGTAAATGATTTCTAAAAGTATATATAAGAAAATAAACTATTTTCAAGCACAAATTTTCACACAATTGTTACATCCATTATAAATGATTCATATCTTTTCATTAAAACAGATCTCAAAGGATCAATATTCCCTTAGCTTAATTTGAATTGCTATTTGGCCTCAAAAGTAATAAAAATGCATTCTGTTAAAAGTATTTTATCATTCATACTTTTCAGTGGTAGAGACTGACGTTGCTGTGTCCATCCCCAACCCCTAGGGTAGACTGAATTAGTGAGGCTTGATTCTACTTATGATTATTAATTACACTTTCCCTCTAGAGTCCCATGCTATTTTTTCTCCTCTTCATTTTATTTCCTTTCTTCTAGGCTTTCTGAATCCAGCAATTTTTCCTGTTTATAAATTCTGGGATAAATTGTGGCCCAGAATTCCCCTTAAAAAGAATCATATAATGTTAGATCTGTAATGGAGAGGTTCTTTTGTGTTATAGACCTCTTTGATAGTCTGGTGACTATTGAAAGGTGATTTCTTTTTTTATTATTATTAATTTTATAATTATAACTTTTTTTGACAGTACATATGCATGGTCATTTTTTACAACATTTTATGAATCTTTTTTAAGAATAATATTTTTAAGTTCTTAAAATAAATGAGAAAAGATTACCAAAGAAATCAGCTATATTGAAACAATACAGTTATCAAAACTTTATTTTTAATTCACAAAAATCTCTGCTCTAGACTCTCAGATGGTCTAATGGGTGTGAGAGACTACAGAATAAACTTGACTTTCAAACACCTAGATAGAGTGGTTAAACTTATAGTGAGTGTATCTAGGAGGACATAGCACCCCATTTCACTTATCCTCAGATCTATCATTTTTCTCTTCCCAGCAACTCTCCAAAAAGGCAGTTTAAAAATCGAATAACATATTACCATTTAGAGAAAGCATTTTGTCATCTCTGTTGATTCCTGCCTCCTACTAAAAAATACACTTTGGCTTTTTCTTGCTTATTACAGAGATACTGTAACAATTCTTATTTAGATAATTTTTTTTGTTTGTTTTACAAAGTATCTTCCTCCGAATGGTGTGTGTTTAACTTATATCAGGTTGCTTTTTTTTTTTTTCCCCTTTGGGGAGGGATAGGAGGTAGGAAAGGGTGAAAAATTTGGAATAAAGGTTTTGCAAAAATGGATATTCTAAACCATCTTTGCATGTATTTGAAAAATAAAATACTATCAAACTTTTTAAAAAGAGAAAAAAAGAACAACAAAAGTATCTTACGCTAGTAAAATCTTGTAGATGGTGACATCTTATATTTACAAGTCTACCTTTTGCCTCCTCTGGAAATAATATGCTTTTAAGCCTGGTGAGGTATTTATTTAAGAAGGAAAGGTTGTATTCTTCATTTTTTCGCTTATGATATATGTGACCTTCTGTATGTTTTCAGCCTTCCAGGGCCTGGCTTGCCCTGAGGGGCTTGTGGAATTTTTGAGGAAAGGACCAATTTTATAGAAACTGATCTCTGAACTTCTTGGAATGCTTAAAGAATTAAAAATTATTGATGTAGTAAGTTTGAGTACTTACATATGAATCTCATTGTATTGTGAGCAGATCTATAATTGGGAATTCTGAATCTTTAGATGAATTCAGTTGAACTGAGTTAAAAGACAAACAAAAGAAGTATGACCACTCCTGTGAAGTAGACTTGAGGCAGAAATAAAGGGTGCTGAGGATGTTGAACAACTGGGAAGCCTAAGTATTCCAAATAGACTAGCATTGGGGAAGAGAATTAAACTGTGTATCAGGCAATTTAAAAATAATTTGTTGAGGATGGAAAGTGAAAGACCCTTGATAATAGTAACAGGAATCTGAAGTCATATAGGTGTGAACTTTCAATGAAAAGAAAGTGTTGCATCTGTGATAGTGGAATTTTGGGGTATAAGAATGACAATGGGAAATATGTACTCATCTTCCTAGTTCTATGGGTAATATGTTAGAAAAGGAGAACACTGGACAAAGTGCCAAGAAAATGCAAAGAATATGAGAGGAAGAGTTCTGGAATTCTGATCCAGCACCTGGAGTCACTCCGAATTTATAGGGTAAGCTTCCCAGAGATGAGATACATTTGCTTCAAGGTATGCTGTGTGTCCACATTCACTAAAACTACCAATGATGAGTCCCCACTAATGTGTATATCTTCAGTAGTTAAGGACAAAATTATTTTTGAAGCAAATGTATTTAAAACATGGTCAGTAATAAATCAATAAAACTCTAAATACATTATTATCTGCTACAAATGGAACATTTGAAGCCCCAGTATTCATACCAAAGGACTGTGTTAACTAAAATACAAAAATATATTAAACTAGGCTCCCCTAAGACTTTCATTATTTCAAAGGCACAATCAATATCCGTGGGAGAATGTGGCCTAAATACTGGAATTTCTCTCTGAATTTCTATAATAATAGAATCATATATAAATTTCTATCAGTTCTAGGGAGTTTTCAAAAACTGGGAAAGAGTACAGCAGGCTTTATGTATTCTTTAGAAGACTTTTTCCTATCAAATAATCTAAAGTATCTTTCCTTCGGCTATTGGGGAAAAATTCTCATGCTGCATTTGTTATCCAATTACATCATCTCAAAACATAGTATAAATAGGAAGAGAAGAGATTACATGTGTGTGTGTATATGTGTGTGTGTGTGTGTGTGTGCATATATTGTCTTGTGAAATGGTAGAATTTTTGAGGAAAGTACCCGTTTCATAGAAGCCAGTCTGCAACTTTTTAGAAGTGTTCAAATAACTTAGAATTATTGATGTAACTGCATAAATACTTACATTTGAATTTCACTGTATTATGGACAGAATTGTAATTAAGAATTCTGAATCCTGGGGTACATTCAGTAGAACTGAAGTGGATGAGAGGTAGTATGAAGTCTTACTACTCCTGTGAAGTAGACTGGAGGTAGAGGTAATGGCACACAGGTAGGAAGTACATATAATCTAGCTGTACATAGGGAACACATGTTTAAAATCTACATAGGGACAATTCACACTTCCAACACTGAAGGATTATAGATATCTTTTAGAAATGTCATTACATTGTTCCTTGTAGGTCTGCTTCATTTTGGTCTCTGCTGGCTGCTGCTTGATTTTACATGACGTCTCCAACAGAGTCTTTATTATAAATTGCAGCATCAAGCCTTTATATGCATAGCTCCATTGGATATCTGGCAATGAAATTTTTCTCTGCTTCCAGTTTGAGCTTAAATCTATGTTTATAGTACTTTTTATTCCTTATGAAAAGAATAAACACTATAATACTCTTTTAGTTCAAAGTCAGAATCTTTTAAATACCTCCCTTAGGAAAGCAAATATCCCAGCTATCAACAACAAATAGCCCTCCCATACTTCACCCACCCCTCCCTTGTTCCCTTCAGAGTTTTGACTTTATCTCCAGCAGATTCTCAGCCTCAGATACCAACCTATTTAGAAGGAGGAATAGGTACTTGTAGGCTTATAGCCTCAGGCTTTTCTTTTTTTGTTTGTTTGTTTGTTTGTTTGTTTGTTTGTTTTAATAATTAAACCTACTGGACAAGGGTCTTGAGCTTTTTGCCTTCTAACCAACCCTAGCTTATGGTAAGGATTCTCTATGCCTCTACATTTTAACCTTTGAAACCTAGAACAAGTGTACTAGTCATTATTCATATACTTGTCTTAACATTACCAAACACTTTGGCAAATAAGATTACCCTTTTTTCCAATTCCAAATCAATTCCATTATACCATGTAAATGATTGAATGAGGTGAAACTATGTATATAGTTTATGTGTGAAACTATATACATGCATACACATATCTGTGTACACATATGTCAATTTTATATGTATGTATATAGTGAAAATATATATGTAAGTATATACACACACACACATATATATATATATATATACATATATATGTATATAAAAGAACATTTATGTATATATCAATACAAAGTATTTTTTGAACTGTTAAAATAAAATTAAAGTATAAAATACTTGGGAATCCATCTATCAAAGAAAAGTCAGGAATTATAGGAGCAAAATTACAAAACACTTGCCACAAAAATAAAGTCAGATTTAAAAATTGGAAAGATATTAAATGCTCTTGGATAGGCTGAGCGAATATAATAGAGATAACAATACCCTCCAAACTAATTTATTTATTTAGTGCTATATCAATCAGATTTCCAAGAAACTATTTTAATAACCTAGAAAAATAACAACAAAATTCATATAAAAGAACAAAAAGTCAAGAATTTCAAGGGAATTAATGAAAAAAAAAAGTCAGATGAAAATGGTCTAGCTGTACCTGATCTAAAGCTATATTATAAAGCAGCAGTCACCAAAACCATTTGGTATTGGCTAAGAAATAGACTAGTTGGTCAATGGAACAGGATGGGTACACAGACAAAATAGGGTACAACTATATCAATCTAGCGTTTGAAAAACCCAATGATACTAACTTTTGGGATAAGAATTCATTATTTGAAAAAAAACTGTTGGGAAAACTGGAAATTAGTATGGCAGAAATTAGATATGGATCCACATTTAACACCCTTACCAAGATAAGGCATGATTATAAAGAATGAGATCATCTCAAAATTAAATGAAGGAAGGCAGAAATAATAAATGCCTTCTTCTCATATCACAATGCAATAAAAGCTACATTCAGTAAGAAGTTAGGAGTAAATAGACCAAAAAGTAATTGGAAACTGAATAATCTCATCTTAAAAAATGACTGGGTGAAAAAGCAAATTATAGAAACAATTAATAATTTCACCCAAGATAATGACAATGATGAGACATCATACCAAAATCTGTGGGATACAGCTAAAGCGGTAATAAGGGGAAATTTTATATCTTTAGAGGCTTATTTGAAGAAAATAGAGAAAGAGAAGATTAACGAATTGGGCCTGCAACTTAAAAAGCTAGAAAAAGACCAAATTAAAAAGTCCCAACCAAAAATTAAACTGGAAATACAAAAATTAAAAGGAGAAATCAATAATATTGAAAGTAAAAAAACTATTGAATTAATAAATAAAACCAAGAGTTGGTTTTATGAAAAAGCTAATAAAATAGATAAACCTTTGGTAAATCTGATCAGAAAAAAGAAAGAAGAAAATCAAATTGTTACTCTTATAAATGAAAAGCGGGATCTTTCCACCAATGAAGAGGAAATTAGAGAAATAATGAGATACTTTGCGCAACTTTATGCCAATAAATTTGATAACTTAAGTGAAATGGATGACTTCCTCCAAAAATATAGGCTTCCTAGATTAACAGAGGAGGAGATAAATTGGTTAAATAGTCCCATTTCAGAAAAAAGAAATAGAACAAGCTATTAATCAACTCCCCAGGAAAAAATCCCCTGGACCAGATGGATTTACATGTCAATTCTACCAAACATTTAAAGAACAATTAGCCCCAATGCTATATAAACTATTCGAAAAAATAGGAGATGAAGGAGTTCTACCAAACTCCTTTTATGACACAGACATGGTACTGATACCTAAACCAGGTCGATCGAAAAGTGAGAAAGAAAATTATAGACCAATTTCCTTAATGAATATTGATGCTAAAATCTTAAATAAGATATTAGCAAAAAGACTTCAGAAAATCATCCCCAGGATAATACACTATGATCAAGTAGGATTTATACCAGGAATGCAGGGCTGGTTTAATATTAGGGAAACTATTAGTATAATTGACCATATTAATAATGAAATTAATAAAAACCATATGATCATCTCAATAAATGCAGAAAAAGCATTTGACAAAATCCAACATCCATTCCTACTAAAAACTCTTGAGAGTATAGGAATAAATGGTCTATTCCTTAGAATAATCAGGAGCATATATTTACAACTGTCAGTAAGCATAATATGTAATGGAGATAACCTGGAACCTTTCCCTGTAAGAGCAGGAGTGAAACAAGGTTGCCCACTATCACTATTACTATTCAATATAATATTAGAAACGCTAGCCTCGGCAATAAGAGCCGAGAAAGAGATTCAAGGAATTAGAGTAGGAAATGAGGAAATCAAACTATCACTCTTTGCAGATGACATGATGGTATACTTAGAGAACCCCAAAGACTCTGCTAAAAAGCTATTAGAAATAATTCAGAATTTTAGCAAAGTGGCAGGATACAAAATAAATCCACATAAATCCTCAGCATTTGTATATATCACCAATAAAATGCAACAGCAAGCGATACAAAGAGAAATTCCATTCCAAACAAATGTTGAGAGTATAAAGTATTTGGGAATCCATCTACCAAAGAATAGTCAGGAATTGTAGCGAGCTGTCGTCTCCAGAAGCTGCCAGATCGCTCTCTGGGAAGAGATCTGCTGTGTCTACTCAAATCTCTCAGACAGATTCTTCTTCCTGTAGTGAACCGTTGTCTCCAGGCAGTTGCTGTTAACTCTTGTCCAGAGAAGTGACTTCCCTTCCTGCAGAGAGCCCCGTCAGGCCTGATGTAATGCAGAGACTTCTCCTTTAATCCTGGCTCTGAATCTCCTCCAGCTCTTGTCCTTCCCCAGGCAGACTGCTTGTCTAAGCCCAATGTTGCCTCTTTTATCCTCCCAGAGAATGGGTGTGGGATAATGCAAGGGCTTCTGGGAAGAATCACTTCAACCAATGAGCTTGCTCCTTCGTATTCCTAAGGTGTAAACTCCCTTTACAGGTCTGAGCCAGAGAACTGTCAAGTCAACCTGATTTCTCACCTTGTAATTGTCCAGACAACGTGAATTTTCACCTTGTCACTGTCCAGACAACCTGAGTTCTCACCTAGTAATCCTAACAAGGCATTATATGAGAAAAATTACAAAACACTTGCCACAAAAAGAAAGTCAGATTTAAATAATTGGAAAGACATTCAGTGCTCTTGGATAGGCTGAGCGAATATAATAAAGATGACAATACTCCCCAAACTAATCTATTTATTTAGTGCTATACCAATCAGACTTGCAAGAAACTATTTTAATGACCTAGAAAAAATAACAACAAAATTCATATGGAAGAATAAAAGGTCGAGAATTGCAAGGGAACTAATGAAAAAAAAGTCAGAGGAAGGTGGTCTAAGTGTACCTGATCTAAAGCTATATTATATAGCAGCAGTCACCAAAACCATTTGGTATTGGATAAGAAATAGACCGGTAGATCAGTGGAACAGATTCAAAAAAGGGTACATCTATAGCAATCTAATCTTTGACAAACCCAAAGATACCAACATTAGGGATAAAAATTCATTATTTGGAAAAAACTGTTGGGAAAACTGGAAATTAGTATGGCAGAAATTAGATATGGATCCACACTTAACACCATATACTAATATAAGATCAAAATGGGTCCATGACTTAGACATAAAGAATGAGATCACAAATAGATTAGAGGAACACAGGATAGTCTACCTCTCAGACCTGTGGAGGAGGAAGGAATTTATGACCAGAGGAGAACTAGAGATCATTATTGATGACAAAATAGAAGTTTTTGATTACATCAAACTAAAAAGTTTCTGTACAAACAATACTAATGCAAACAAGATTAAAAGGGAAGTAACAAATTGGGAAAATATTTTTAAAGTTAAAGGTTCTGACAAAGGTTCTCATTTCCAAAATATATTGAGAACTGACCCTAATTTATAAGAAATCAAACCATCTCTAATTGATAAATGGTCAAAGGATATGAACAGACAATTCTCAGATGATGAAATTGAAACTATATAGACTCATATGAAAGAGTGTTCCAAATCACTACTGATTAGAGAAATGCAAATTAAGATAACTCTGAGATACCACTACACACCTATCAGATTGGCTAAGATGACAGGAACAAATAATGATGAATGTTGGAGGGGATGTGGGAAAACTGGGACACTGATACATTGTTGGTGGAGTGGTGAAAGAATCCAACCATTCTGGAGAGCAATTTGGAACTATGCCCAAAAAGTTATCAAACTGTGCATACCCTTTGACCCAGCCGTACTACTACTGGGTTTATATCCCAAAGAATTACTAAAGAAGGGAAAGGGACCTGTATGTGCCAAAATGTTTGTGGCAGCTCTTTTTGTTGTCGCTAGAAACTGGAAGTTGAATGGATGCCCATCAATTGGAGAATGGTGGGTAAATGATGGTATATGAAGGTTATGGAATACTATTGCTCTGTAAGAAATGACCAGCAGGAGGAATACAGAGAGGCTTGGAGAGACTTACATCAACTGATCCTGAGTGAAATGAATAGAACTAGAAGATCGCTGTACACTTCAATGCTGTATGAAGATATATTCTGATGGAAGTGGATATCTTCAACATAAAGAAGATCCAACCCACTTCCAGTTGATCAATGAGGGACAGAAATAAATACACCCAGAGAAGGAACACTGGGAAGTGAATGTAAATTGTTAGCACTACTGTCTATCTATTCAGGTTACTTATACCTTCGGAATCTAATACTTAATGTGCAACAAGAAAATGGTATTTACACACATATATTGTATCTAGGTTTTATTGTAACAGATGTAAAATGTATGGGATTGCCTGTCATCGGGGGGAGTGAAGGGAGGGGGGGGATAATTTGGAAAAATGAATACAAGGGATAATATTATAAAAAAAATATTACTCATGCATATATACTGTGAAAAAAATTCTAAATAAAAAAAATGAGATCATAAATAGATTAGAGGAACATAGGATAATTTACAGCTCAGACTTGTGGAGGAGGAAGGAAATTATGACCAAAGGAAAACTAGAGATCATTATTGATCACAAAATAGAAGATTTTGATTACATCAAATTGAAAGGCTTTTGTACAAACAAAACTAATGCAAACAAGATTAGAAGGGAAGTAACAAATTGGGAAAATATTTTTACAATTAAAGGTTCTGATAAAGGCCTCCTTTCCAAAATATATAGAGAACTGACTCTAATTTATAAGAAATCAAGCCATTCTCCAATTGATAAATGGTCAAAGGATATGAACAGACAGTTTTCAGATGATGAAATTGAAACTATATCCACTCATAAAAAAAGAGTGGTCCAAATCACTACTGATCAGAGAAATGCAAATTAAGACAACTCTGAGATACCACTACACACCTATCAGATAGGCTAAGATGACAGGAAAAGATAATGATGAATGTTGGAGGGATGTGAGAAAACTGGGACACTGATGCATTGTTGGTGGTGTTGTGAAAGAATCCAGCCATTCTGGAGAGCAATTTGGAACTATGCCCAAAAAGTAATCAAACTGCATACCCTTTGATCCAGCAGTTCTACTACTGTGCTTATATATCCTAAAGAAATACTAAAGATGGGAAAGAGACCTATATGTGTCAAAATGTTTGTGGCAGCTCTTTTTGTAGTGGCTAGAAACTGGAAAATGAATGGATGTCCATCAACTGGAGAATGGTTGGATAAATTATGGTATATGAATGTTATGGAATATTATTGCTTTTTAAGAAATGACCAGCAGGATAAATACAGAGAGGTTTGGAGAGACTTACATGAACTGATGCTGAGTGAAATGAACAGAACCAGGAGATCACTATACACCTTAACAACAATACTGTATGAAGATATATTCTGATGGAAGTGGATATCTTCAACATAAAAAAGATCCAATTCACTTCCAGTTAATCAATGATGGACAGAAACAGCTACATCCAGAGAAGGAACACTGGGAATTGAATATAAACTGTTTGCACTACTGTTTTTCTGCCCAGGTAACTTATACCTTCAGAATCCAATTCTTATCATGCAACAAGAAAATTGGATTTACACACATATATTGTATCTAGGTTATATTGTAACACATTTAATATGTATGAGATTGCCTGTCATTTAGGGGATGGAGTAAAAGAAGGGAGGGGAAAGTTTGGAAAAATGAATACAAAGGATAATGTTGTAAAAAAATACTCATGTATATGTACTGTCAAAAAATTATAATTATAAAATTAATTTAAAAAATCAGGACTGAACAAATAGAAATGAATGATTCATTGAGACACCAAGAATTAGTCAAACAAAACAAAACAAAAAAATAAAAATAAAAGCTGGAGAGTAACATCAAATATTTACTGGGAAAATTGACCTACCTGGAAAATAGACCTAGGAGAAATAATCTGAGGATCATTGGACTTCCCAAAAATTATGATGAAAAAAAGAGCTTAGATTCTATTTTACAGGAAATCATCAAAGAGAACTGTCCAGAGATAATAGAAACAGAAGGGAAAATAAGCATTGAAAGAATTTGTCTAACACCTTCTGATAAAGACCCTAAAAAAAAAAAAAAAAAACTCCACAGAACATTGTGGCTAAGGTGCAGAACTACCAGACTAAGTAAAAAAATATTGCAAGCAGCCAGAAAAAAAACAATTTAAATATCAAGGTGCCACAATAAGGGTCACTCAAGATCTGGCTCCTTCCACTTTAAAGGATCGAAGGGCCTGGAATCTGATATTCCAAAAGGAAAAAGAACTTGGAATGCAGCCAAGAATAAACTACCCAGCTAAGTTTAGCATTTTCTTCCATGGAAGAAGATGGACATTTAATGAAACAGAGGAATTCCATTTATTTCTAAGAAAAAAACCAGACTTAAAAAATTTGATCTCCAACCACAAGACTCAAGAGAAGCAGAAAAAGGTAAAAGGAATTCTTGAGAACTGTATTTCCGTTGTGGGTATACAGAAAGTCCACATGTATAATTTCATTTTACTGATATAACATTAAAAAAAGGGAAGTAGTAAGGGAAAGGGGATAGTATCAGAAAAGGGGAAAGGAGAGATAAAAAGATGGAAACTACATCCCAGGAAGAGGCAAAGAAAATTTACCACATCTAAGGGAATTTAGAGAGGGGGAGGAACCTTTTGTGAATCTTGCTCTCATCAGAGTAGGCTCAAAGAGTAAATAATTGACATATTTGTTTTTCAGAGAATTCTCTCTCACCTCATTAAAAGGGGGGAGAGGAAAAGGGAAAAGGTAGTAATAAAGGAAGGGTACAAGAAAGGGGAAAGAACTTAAAAGGAGGGGGGAGGGATACTAAAAAAAAAGAGGGCTGTGTGACACAAGTGGGGTCCATAAATTTGATACTGGGAAAGGGGTTCGTGGGGGACAAGAAGAAAAAAGCATAATAACAGGATAATATGATGGTAGCAAATACAGAATTAGTAATTTAAACTGTAAATGTGAATGAACTCCCCCATTGAGTGGAGACAGATAGCAGACTGGATCAAAAGTCAGAACCCTACAATATGTTGCTTATAGGAAACACATTTAAAGCAAGGAGATACTTACAGAGTAAAGATAAAAGGCTGGAGCAGAATCAATTATGCTTCAAGAGAAGTCAAAAAAGCAGGGGTGGCCATTCTTATCTCAGATCAAGCAAAAGCAGAAATTGATCTAATTAAAAGAGATAAGGAAGGAAACTATATTCTGCTAAAGGGTAGCATAGATAATGAAGCCATATCACTAAATATATGCACCAAGTGGTATAGAAGTTAAGAAAGTTGCAAGAAGAAATAGACAGCAAAACTATAATAGTGGGAGATCTCAACCTTGCACGCTCAGAATTAGATGAATCAAACCACAAAACAAATAAGAAAGAAACTAAAGAGGTAAATAGAACATTAGAAAAATTAGGTATGATAGGTCTCTGGAGAAAACTGAATGTTGATAGAAAGGAGTATGCTTTTTTTTTTTTTTCTCAGCAGTCCATGGAACCTATACAAAAATTGATCATATATTGGAACATAAAGATCTCAAAATTAAATGCAGGAAGGCAGAAATAGTAAATGCCTTCTTCTCAGATCACAACGCAATAAAAACTACACTCAACAAGAAGTGGCGGGTAAATAGACCAAAAAGTAATTAGAAACTAAATAATCTCTTCTTAAAGAATGATTGGGTGAAACGGCAAATGATAGAAACAATTAATAATTTCACCCAAGATAATGACAACGATGAGACATCATACCAAAATTTGTGTCTAATAAGGGGAAATTTTATATCTTTAGAGGCTTACTTGAATAAAATAGAGAATGAGAAGATCAATGAATTGCGTCTGCAACTTAAAAAGCTAGAAAAAGACCAAATTAAAAACCCCCAACCAAACACTAAATTTGAAATTCTAAAATTAAAAGTAGAAATCAATAATATTGAAAGTACAAAAACTTTTGAATTAAATAAAACTAAGAGTTGGTTTTATGAAAAAGCCAGTAAAATAGATAAACTTTGGTAAACCTGATCAGAAAAAGGAAAGAGGAAAATCAAATTGTTAGTCTTAAAAATGAAAAGGGGGATCTTTCCACCAATGGAAAGGAAATTAGAGCAATAATAAGGAGTTACTTTATCCAACTTTATGCCAATAAATTTGATAACTTAAGTGAAATGGATGACTACCTCCAAAAATATAGGCTTCCTAGATTAACAGGGGAGGAAGTAAACTGCTTAAATAGTCCCATTTCAAAAAAAAATAGAACAAGCTATTAATCAACTCCCCAAGAAAAAATCCCCAGAACCAGTGGATTTACATGTGAATTCTGCCAAACATTTAAAGAATAATTAGCCCCAATACTATATAAACTATTTGAGAAAATAGGGGATGAAGGAGTCCTACCAAACTCCTCACAGACATGGTACTGATACCTAAACCAGGTAGGTTGAAAATGGAGAAAGAAAACTATAGACCAATTTCCTTAATGAATATTGATGCTAAAATCTTAAATAAGATATTAGCAAAAAGATTGCAGAAAATCATGCCCAGGATAATACATTATGATCAAATAGGATTTATACCAGGAATGCAGGACTGGTTTAATATTAGGAAAACCATTAGTATAATTGAACATATTAATAACCAAATTAACAAAAACCATATGATCATCTCAATAGATGCAGAAAAAGCATTTGATAAAATCCAACATCCATTCCTACTAAAAATAGTAGAGAGTATAGGAATAAATGCACTATTCCTTAGAATAATCAGGAGCATATATTTAAGACCATCAGTAAGCATAATATGTAATGGGGATAAATTGGAACTTTTCCCAGTAAGATCAGGAGTGAAACAAGGTTGCCCACTATCACCATTAGTATTCAATATTGTATTAGAAATGCTAGCCTTGCCAATAAGAGTCGAGAAAGACATTAAAGGAATAACAATAAGTAATGAGGAAATCAAACTATCACTCTTTGCAGATGATATGATAGTATACTTAGAGAACCCCAGAAATTCTCATTAAAAGTTTTAGAAATAATTCACAAGTTAATCAAAGTTGCTGGATACAAAATAAATCCACATAAATCCTCAGCATTTTTATATATCACCAACAAAATGCAACAGCAAGAGATACAAAGAGAAATTCCATTCAAAACAACTGTCGAGAGTATAAAATATTTGGTAATCCATCTACCAAAGAAAAGTCAGGAACTATATGAGCAAAATTACAAACAGTAGCCACAAAAATAAAGTCAGATTTAATAATTGGAAAGACATTAAGTTCTCTTGGATAGGCCAAGAAAATATAATAAAGATTACAATAGTCCCCAAACTAATCTATTTATTTAGTGTTATACCAATCAGACTCCCAAGAAACTATTTTAATGACCTAGAAAAAATTACAACAAAATTTATATGGAAGAACAAAAGGTCAAGAATTTCAAGGGAATTAATAAAAAAAAAAAGTCAGATAAACATGATCTAGCTGTACCTGATCTAAAGCTATATTATAAAGCAGCAGTCACCAAAACCATTTGGTATTGGCTAACTAGTTGATCAGTGGAACAGGTTAGGTACACAGGACAAAATAGGGTACAACTATAGCAATTTAGTGTTTGACAAACCCAATGATACCAACTTTTGGGATAAGAATTCATTATTTGAAAAAAACTGTTGGGAAAACTGGAAATTAGTATGGCAGAAATTAGATATGGACCCACACTTAACACCATATACCAAGATTAGATCAAAATGGGTCCATGATTTAGGCATAAAGAATGAGATCATAAATAGATTAGAGGAACATAGGATAGTTTACCTCTCAGACTTGTCAGGAGAAAGGAATTTATGACCAAAGGGGAACTAGAGATCATTATCAATCACAAAATAGAAGATTTTGATGACACCAAATTAAAAAGTTTCTGTACAAACAATACTAATGCAAACAAGATTAGAAGGGAAGTAACAAATTGGGAAAATATTTTTACAATTAAAGGTTCTGATAAAGGCCTCATTTCCAAAATATATAGAGAACTTATTCTATGAGAAATCAAACCATTCTCCAATTGAGAAATGGTCAAAGGATAAGGACAGGCAATTTTCAAATGACGAAATTGAAACTATATCCACTCATAAGAAAGAGTGTTCCAAATCACCACTGATCAGAGAAATGCAAATTAAGACAACTCTGAGATACCAGTACACACCTGTCAGATTGGCTAAGATGACAGGAAAAGATATACTTCAACAATGATATTATATAAAGATATATTCTAATTGAAGTGGATATCTTCAACATAGAGAAGATTCAATTCACTTCAAGTTGATCAATGATGGACAGAAACAGCTGCACCCAAAGAAGGAATACTGGGGAATGAGTGTAAAATGTTTGCACTATTGTCTTTCTACACAGGTTACTTATAACTTCAGAATCCAAGTCTTACCGTGCAACAAGAAATTTGGTTTTACATACATATATTATAGCTAGGATAACACATTTATTTATCTAGGTAACACATTTATTATGTATGGGATTGCCTGTCATCTAGAAGAGGGAGTAGAAGGAGGGAGGGGAAAATTTAGAAAAGTGAATACAAGGGATAATGTTGTAAAAAAAATTACCCATGCATATGTACTACCAAAATAAATTATAATTATAAAATTAAAAAAAATTAAAAATATACTGTTGTAGCAGAAATAATTTTCATTATACAGAATATATAAGATTGGGCTCATGATCCTCGTGGACAGCATGAAATGCCTTTTTATATCTGTAATCTATAGTAATTTAAATTAATTTTTGAAACATATCAACAACTTATGAATCCTGGTGATGCAATTAGGCAAATATATGTAGATTTCTTTACTATACTATGGAAAAAAACGTTTTCTCCCATGATTTCAGCTTTCTTTAAAAAAAAAAAAACATAATTATTACTACATTATATAATTTTGATACAAATCATAAAATATATATTCCTAAAAATAGATTATTCGTCATTAATATGTAGGATAGTTTCATTGCTTAGATTCTTATGTAAGTAGACAATAGTCATCATCTCACTGACTTAGTGGTTAGACTTTGCCCTCTTCCTCCTGTAAGTATGAATAACTAAGCTTTGAAATTGTAAAGTGAGAGGCCTGAGGCTCCTAAAGCCCTTGGTAAGTTTATTGAAAGATCAGCTTGGCAATAATGGGTGATAAAGTTTCTGGCTTCAGGTAGGAGTGCCTACTTTTCTTCACAGAATAAGGAGGCTTTACCTTTTAGCTTTTAGCTTAAAAACTTTGAGGTTTATTGATACAGATCTTTACAAAGCTCTTTATTAAAACCCTAACATATCCACTTAATGGAATAGAGAAGGAACTGGCATTTAGGGTTACTTTATTTACTGTGAAATAACTGGAAAGGTAGTTTGTCTATTTTTCTTTTACTTTTCTATAATGGGCACTTTCCACCAAAAGATTAGAAAATGAACAGGGAACCATAAGAAATATCTAAACCTTAAGTCAGAGTCAATCTTCTGAGAAATGACCTGCCCTTAGTTACTAGAAAATTTACAGATGGGTTAGTGAAAGTAGTACTGAAGAACATGACTTGGGGCATCTGGTAAAAAAGTGCTCATTCTAGATAAGTATCAGAATAAACAGACAAACCAACCTGACCCAGAAAACATCTGAAGGATGTTTTCTTCACTGTTCTAATGACAGGGTATTTTAGGTATTTCATAAAGAGCCTCATAAAGAGTTGTAGCAGGAAACCCTGAGGGCTTTAAACTAAAAGATAAATGGTCAAGACTTCTCCTGCAAAGAGATTTGACACCTTACCTGAAGCCAGAACCTGAAGGTAGAGAGAGGTGCCATAATATTGTGTCCAGCTGAGCTAAGTCTTATGAAATACAGCAGCAACCACAAAAATAGTATAATAACATTAAGCAATGGCCATGTGAGAGCAATGGGAAGTAATGCTTGGTAGAGAATGCATTAATTTCCTACATGCCCAGCAGAAATACTATCATTGAAAAAGACATCACATACCAGAGACCGCTTCATATTAATAGAAAGCAAGGCTGAGAGGAGCAATACTATGACATCATCAGACATCATCAGTAATTCTGCAGCATTGAGAGTATGAATTATCATGTATCCTAGCCCCATAAATGTTTTATGGGTGGGACTTTTCATGGCTATGACCAGCACATACTTATTTATTATGGATAGCCTTTCTACATATCTTCCCTTTTCATTTATATTCTCCCCATTTATCAGTCTTATCAGAAACA
This sequence comes from Sminthopsis crassicaudata, assembly GCF_048593235.1. Lineage (NCBI taxonomy): Eukaryota > Metazoa > Chordata > Mammalia > Dasyuromorphia > Dasyuridae > Sminthopsis > Sminthopsis crassicaudata. The sequence continues at coordinate 310,022,277 of NC_133620.1, read as the reverse complement.
CTATTGTCCTGACCATTTTATTCAGATCTTTAACTTCCTAGGAATATAGTCCAAGTCATAGAATTACCAGGTCACTTTGTATTAGGACAAGTTGGAAAGAAGAAATATACTAGCCCTTTTATTTTTTTCAACATATTGGCTTAAACAGTGATCCAAATGCTTCTTTTGTTCCAGATCACTTGAAAGTTTAGAGTGTGTGTGTGGGTGTGGGTATATGTTTATGTATCTATATATGTATATTTGCAAAATGTTGCCTTATCAAGTTGTTATCATAACTTTGAACTCTCTTCTCCAAAGGTCCTTCTTACATCTAAGTGTTTTATGTAGAGTTGGAGACACAATAGAAATATTTAAAATTTGTATTTCTTTTTATTGTAGACACAACATTTTTTTCCCTTCAGGACTCAAAACCTGGTGAAATGAAAACAAAACAAAACAAAGCAATACAAACAAGTTAAGAGAGGAATTCTTCCGAACAATTCACCTAGGAACTTCCAATTCCAGATAGTTTTCCATGAACTTTACAACCCAACTCACTAGAGTAAAATAGAAAAGATATATGTTCTAATTTTATTCTTTCCATAAACTATGTGACCTTGAGAAATTCATTCCTTCTTGAGTTTGTTCCCCTTAAAAAAAGAAAATAAGGGAATTTTACTAGCTAATTTCTAAAATCTCATTCAAGAGCAGAATATGAGCATACTGTGATGTATAGAAAGAACCAAAGCTAAGAAATCTAGACTTTAGTACTCGCTCCAACTATTACTAGTTACTGTGAGCAAAACACTTCTCTATGCCAGTGTTATTATGAAGATAGTGATTTGTAAATATTAAAGTGCATTTTTATTATATTTATAAATTTTTCTCTAAAACTTTTGTTCTAAGACAATTTATAGATTACCACCAGTAATGAAAGACAATAACATTATAAACATACATATATATATATATATATATATATATCCCCATGTATATAGCTAAACTGCATAGGAAATCTCAAGAACAGTAAAATTAGTTCAGCTTATTCCTGAAACTTGGATGGGAGTATTAATTTGGACAGTCTTTTATCACAGCTAGCTACTAAAACATCTCCTTCATATCTATTATTTTCATGTAGACTTATTCTATGTGTTCCCTAAAAAAAAAATAAAAAAAAAAATATCACTAGCCTCAAAAACAGCACTAGACTGGTAGGGTTCACACAGATCTAAAGTACAACAACTCACCAGACAAAGATAATCAGGAATATTGCCAGAAAAGGTTTGTCCTGAGTGGCAGGAACAGATCAGCACAGGGCAGGGATAGAATTGGGAGCAGGGTTGACCTCCACACTTGGAAGGCTTATATGGAGCTCTCTGCCATAGCCTGACTGCTTTGCTTCGGTCACAGAGTAGTGGACCAGTAGAGAAATCAGAGCCTAAGGTAGAGGGTACTCTGAGCAACACCAGAGCAGGATCTGGCTGCACCCACCCAGAACTGACTGGAAGTGACTGACCACAGACCATAGCACAGTTCTTCTTCCCAACATTCTGCAGCTAGGGGCTCTTGTTAGGGGGCAGTCACAATTACCAGAAGGTAAAATAGGCATTGAAAGAATTCATCAAACACCTTCTGAAAAAGACCACAAACAAACAAACAAACAAACAAAAAAAAAAAAAAAAAAAAAACTCCACAGAATATTGTGGCCAAGTTTCAGAACCATCAGACTAAGGAAAAAATATTACAAGCAGCCAGGAAAAAACAATTCAAATACCAAGGTGCCATAATAATTGTCATTCAAGATCCACATTAAAGGATCGAAGGACCTTCTTCCATGAAAGAAGATGGACATTTAATGAAACAGATGAATTCCATTTGTTTCTAAGGAAAAAAACCAGATCTAAACAAAAAATTTTATTTCCAACCATAGGACCCAAGAGAAGCAGAAAAAGGTAAAAGGAACTCTTGAGAATTGTACTTCTGTTGTGGATATACATTAAGACTATATGTATAATTTGATTTTACTGATATAACAAAAAAAAAGGGAAGTATAAATGGAAAGGAGATAGTGTCAGAAAAAGGGAAAAGGGGAGATAAAAAGAGGGAAACTACATCTCACAAAGAAGCAAAGGAAACCTATAATATCTGAGGGAAGTTAGAGAGGGGGAGGAACATTATGTGAATTTTACTCTCATCAGAATTGTCTCAAAGAGAAAATAATTGACATATTGGTTTTACAGAGAATTCTCTCTCGCCTCATTGAAAAGGGGGAGAGGAAAAGGGAAAAGGAAAAGAGTAATAAGGGAAGGGTACAAGAAAGGGAAAGGGATTTAAAGGGAGGAGGAAGGGATACCAAAGAGAGAGGGCTGAGTGATGCAAGTGGGGACCATAAGTTTAGTAATGTGGAAGGGGTTCAGTGGGGTAAGGGGAAAAAGCATTATCTGGGGATAATATGATGGCAGGAAATACAGTATTATTAAATTTAACTGTAAATGTGAATGGGGTGAAATTTTCCATTAAGGATAGCAGACTGGATCAAAATTCAGAACCCTACAATATGTTATTTACAGGAAATGCATTTGAAGCAGGGAGATACATACACAGTAAAGGTAAAAGGCTAGAGCAGAATCTATTATGCTTGAAGTGAAATAAAAAAAAAAAAAACAGGGGTAGGCATCCTTATCACAGATCCAGCAAAAGCAAACATTGATCTAATCAAAGGAGATAGGGAAGGAAATATATCTTGCAAAAGGGTAGCATAGACAATGAAGCAATATCAATATTAAATATATATGCACCAAGTGGTATAGCATCTAATTTCCTAAAGGAGAAGTTTAGAGAGTTGCAAGAAGCAATAGACAACAAAAGTATAATAGTGGGAGATCTCAACCTTGCATTCTGAGAATTAGATAAATCAAACCACAAAACAAATAAGAAAGAAACTAAAAGGTAAATAGAATATTAGAAAATATAGGTATGATAGATATTTGGAGAAAACTGAATGGTGACAGAAAGGAGTATACTTTCTTCTCAGCAATTCATGGAACGTACACAAAAGTTGATCATATATTAGGACATAAAGATCTCAAAATTAAATGCAGGAAGTCAGAAATAATAAAGGCTTTCTTTTCAGATCACGATGCAATAAAAACTACATTCAACAAAAAGTTAGGGGTAAATAGACCAAAAAATCATTGGAAACTAATTGATCTCATCTTAAAGAATGATTGGGTAAAATAGCAAATTATAGAAACAATTAATAATTTCACCCAAGATAATGACAATGATGAGACATCATACCAAAATTTGTGGGATGCAGCTAAAGTGGTAATAAAGGGAAATTTTGTATCTTTAGAGGCTTACTTGAATAAAATAGAGAAAGAGAAGGTCAATGAATTGGGCTTGCAACTTAAAAAGCTAGAAAAAAGACCAAATTAAAAACCCCCAACCGAATACTCAACTTGAAATTTTAAAATTAAAAAGAGAAATTAATATTATTATTATTTTTCCAAATTACCCCCCCTCCCTCTATTCCCTCCCCCCGACGACAGGCAATACATGTGTTACAATATAGTCTAGGTACAATACATGTGTGCGAATATCATTTTCTTGTTGCACAATAAACATTAGAATCCGAAGGTGCATGCAATCTGGGCAGACAGATATTAGTGCTAACAATTTTCATTCCCCTCCCAGTGTTTCTTCTCTGGGTGTAGCTACCTCTGTCCATCATTGATCAACTGGAAGTGAGTTGGATCTTCTTTATGTTGAAGATTTCCACTTCCATCAGAATACATCCTCATACAGTATTGTTGTTGAAGTGTACAGTGATCTTCTGGTTCTGCTCATTTCACTCAGCATCAGTTCATGTAAGTCTCTCCAGGCCTCTCTATATTCCTCCTGCTGGTCATTTCTTACCGAGCAATAATATTCCATAACCTTCATATACCACAATTTACCCAACCATTCTCCAACTGATGGACATCCATTCATCTTCCAGTTTCTAGCGACAACAAAAAGAGCTGCCACAACCATTTTGGCACATATATGTCTCTTTCCGCTCTTTAGTATTTCTTTGGGATATAATCCCAGTAGTAGCGCTGCTGGGTCAAAGGGTATGCACAGTTTGATAACTTTTTGGGCATAATTCCAGATTGCTCTCCAGAATGGCTGGATTCTTTCACAACTCCACCAGCAATGTATTAGTGTCCCAATTTCCCCACATCCCCTCCAACATTTGTCATTATTTGTTCCTGTCATCTTAGCCAATCTGACAGGTGTGTAGTGGTATCTCAGAGTGGTCTTAATTTGCAAGAAATTAATAATTTTGAAAGTAAAAAAAAAAAAAACCTATTGAACTAATAAATAAAACTAAGAGTTGGTTTTATGAAAAAAAAAACAATAAAATAAATAAACCTTTGGTAAATCTAATTATAAAAAGAAGAGAGGAAAATCAAATTGTTAGTCTTAAAAATGAAAAGAGAGAACTTTTACTAATGAAGAGGACATTAGAACAATGATTAGGAGTTACTTCGCCCAACTTTATGTTAATAAATTCAACAATCTAAGTGAAATGGATGACTACCTCCAAAAATATAAGCTTCCCAGATTAACAGAGGAGGAACTAAATTGCTTAAATATTCCCCTTTCAGAAAAAGAAATAGAACAAGATATTAATCAACTCCCTAAGAAAAAATCTCCACGACCAGATGAATTCTACTAAACATTCAAAGAATAATTAGCCCCAATGCTATATAAACTATTTGAAAAAATAGGTAAAAAAATAATAGGGAATGAAGGAGTCCTACCAAATTCCGTTTATGGCACAGACATGATACTGATACCTAAACCAGGTAGGTAAGAAATCTACAGACCAATCTCCCTAATGAATATTGATGCAAAAATCTTAAATAAGATTTTAGCAAAAAGACTGCAGAAAATCATCTCCAGGATAATACATCATGATCAAGTAGGATTTATACAAGGAATACAGGGCTGGTTCAATATTAGGAAAACTATCAGTATAATTGGCCATATTAATAACCAAATTAACAAAAGCCATATGATCATCTCAATAGATGCAGAAAAAGAATTTGATAAAATCCAACATCCATTCCTATTAAAAACACTTGAGAGTAAAATATAGGCTCCCTAGATTAACAGAGGAGGAGATAAATTGCTTAAATAGTCCCATTTCAGAAAAAGAAATAGAACAAGCTATTAATCAACTCCCCAGGAAAAAATCCCCAGGGCCAGATGGATTCACATGTGAATTCTACCAAACATTTAAAGAACAATTAGCCCCAATGTTATATAAATTATTTGAAAAAATAGGGGATGAAGGAGTCCTACCAAACTCCTTTTATGACACAGACATGGTACTGATACCTAAACCAGGTAGATCGAAAACTGAGAAAGAAAATTATAGACCAATCTCCTTAATGAATATTGATGCTAAAATCTTAAATAAGATATTAGCAAAAAGACTTCAGAAAATCATCTCCAGGATAATACACTATGATCAAGTAGGATTTATTCCAGGAATGCAGGGCTGGTTTAATATTAGGAAAACTATTAATATAATTGACCATATTAATAATCAAATTAATAAGAACCATATGATCATCTCAATAGATGCAGAAAAAGCATTTGACAAAATCCAACATCCATTCCTACTAAAAACTCTTGAGAGTATAGGAATAAATGGACTATTCCTTAGAATAATCAGGAGCATATATTTAAGACCTTCAGTAAGCATAATATGCAACAGAAATAAACTGCAACCTTTCCCAGTAAGATCAGGAGTGAAACAAGGTTGCCCACTATCACCATTACTATTCAATATAGTACTAGAAACGCTAGCCTCGGCAATAAGAGCCGAGAAAGAGATTCAAGGAATTAGAGTAGGAAATGAGGAAATTAAACTATCACTCTTTGCAGATGACATGATGGTATACTTAGAGAATCCCAAAGACTCTGCTAAAAAGCTACTAGAAATAATTCAAAATTTCAGCAAAGTGGCAGGATACAAAATAAATCCACATAAATCCTCGGCATTTTTATATATCACTAACAAAATGCAACAGCAAGAGATACAAAGAGAAATTCCATTCCAAACAAATGTTGAGAGTATAAAGTATTTGGAAATCCATCTACCAAAGAAAAGTCAGGAATTATATGAGAAAAATTACAAAACACTTGCCACAAAAATAAAATCAGGTTTAAATAATTGGAAAGACATTCAGTGCTCTTGGATAGGCCGAGCGAATATAATAAAGATGACAATACTCCCCAAACTAATCTATTTATTTAGTGCTATACCAATCAGACTCCCAAGAAACTATTTCAATGACCTAGAAAAAATAACAACAAAATTCATATGGAAGAATAAAAGGTCGAGAATTGCAAGGGAACTAATGAAAATAAACTCAGAGGAAGGTGGTCTAAGTGTACCTGATCTAAAGCTATATTATATAGCAGCAGTCACCAAAACCATTTGGTATTGGCTAAGAAATAGACCGGTAGATCAGTGGAACAGATTAGATACAAAGGACAAAAAAGGGTACATCTATAGCAATCTAATCTTTGACAAACCCAAAGATACCAACATTAGGGATAAAAATTCCTTATTCGGAAAAAACTGTTGGGAAAACTGGAAATTAGTATGGCAGAAATTAGATATGGATCCACACTTAACACCATATACCAAGATAAGATCAAAATGGGTCCATGATTTAGGCATAAAGAGGGAGATAATAAATAATTAGAGGAACAGAGGATAATCTACCTCTCAGACTTGTGGAGGAGGAAGGAATTTATGACCAGAGGAGAACTAGAGATCATTATTGATCACAAAATAGAAGATTTTGATTACATCAAACTAAAAAGTTTTTGTACAAACAATACTAATGCAAACAAGATTAGAAGGGAAGTAACAAATTGGGAAAATATTTTTAAAAGTAAAGGTTCTGACAAAGGTCTCATTTCCAAAATATATAGAGAACTGACCCTAATTTATAAGAAACCGAACCATTCTCCAATTGATAAATGGTCAAAGGATATGAACAGACAATTCTCAGAGGAAGAAATTGAAACTATATCCACTCACATGAAAGAGTGTTCCAAATCACTATTGATCAGAGAAATGCAAATTAAGACCACTCTGAGATACCACTACACACCTGTCAGATTGGCTAAGATGACAGGAACAAATAATGATGAATGTTGGAGGGGATGTGGGGAAACTGGGACACTAATACATTGCTGGTGGAGTTGCGAAAGAATCCAGCCATTCTGGAGAGCAATCTGGAATTATGCCCAAAAAGTTATCAAACTGTGCATACCCTTTGACCCAGCAGCGCTACTACTGGGCCTATATCCCAAAGAAATACTAAAGAGCGGAAAGAGACATATATGTGCCAAAATGTTTGTGGCAGCTCTTTTTGTTGTAGCTAGAAACTGGAAGATGAATGGATGTCCATCAGTTGGAGAATGGTTGGGTAAATTATGGTATATGAAGATTATGGAATATTATTGCTCTGTAAGAAATGACCAGCAGGAGGAATATAGAGAGGCCTGGAGAGACTTAAATCAACTGATGCTGAGTGAAATGAGCAGAACCAGAAGATCGCTGTACACTTCAGCAACAATGCTGTATGAGGATGTATTCTGATGAAAGTGGAAATCTTCAACATAAAGAAAAACCAACTCACTTCCAGTTGATCAATGATGGACAGAGGTAGCTACACCCAGAGAAGAAACACTGGGAAGTGAATGTAAATTGTTAGCACTAATATCTGTCTGCCCAGGTTGCATGTACCTTCGGAATCTAATGTTTATTGTGCAACAAGAAAATGATATTCACACACATGTATTGTATCTAGACTATATTGTAATACATGTAAAATGTATGGGATTGCCTGTCATCGGGGGGAGGGAATAGAGGGAGGGGGGGATAATTTGGAAAAATGAATACAAGGGATAATATTATAAAAAAATATATATATAATAAAAAATTATTAAGTAAAAAAATAAATAAATAAATAAATAAAATAAAAAAAAAAAACAAAAAAACACTTGAGAGTATCGGAATAAATGAACTTTTTCTTAAAATAATCAGTAGCATCTATTTAAAACCATCAGTAAACATCCTATGTAATGGAGATAAACTGCAACCATTCCCATTAAGATCAGGAATGGAACAAGGTTGCCCACTATTACCATTACTATTCAATATTGTATTAGAAATGCTAGCTTTGGCAATAAGAGTGGAGAAAGAGATTAAAGGAATTAGAGTAGGTAATGAGAAACCAAATTATCACTCTTTGCTGATTATATGATGGTATACTTAATGAGTCCCAAAGATTCTACTAAAAGTTATTAGAAATAATACAAAATTTTAGCAAAGTTTCAGGATACAAAATGAACTCACAAAAATCATCAGCATTCTTATATGTCACTAACAAAATCCAACAATTAGAGTTACAAAGAGAAATTCTATTTAAAGGAACTACTGATAGTATAAAATATTTATGAATCTATCTGCCAAGGGAAAATCAGAAAGTATATGAACAAAACTACAAAACACTTTCCACATAAATTAAGTCAGACCTAACCAAATGGAAAAAATATTAAATGCTCTTGGATAGGGTGAGCAAATATAATAAAGATGACAATACTACCTAATCTATTTATTTAGCACTATACCAACCAGATTCCCCAAAAACTATTTTAATGACCTAGAAAAAATAACAACAACATTCACATGGAAAAACAAAAGGTCAAGAATTTCAAGGAAATTAATGAAAATAAAAAAATCAAATGAAGGTGGCTTAGCTGTACCACATCTAAAATTATATTATAAAGCAGCGGTTACCAAAACCATTTGGTATTGGCTAAGAAATAGACTAGTTGATCAGTGGAATAGGTTAGGTCTAAAGGATAAAATAATCTTAATAATCTAGAGTTTGACAAACACACGACCCCAGCTTTTCGGATAAGAAAATGTTTGGCAAAAATTGCTGGGAAAATTGGAAATTAATATGGCAGAAACTCGGCATTGACCCACACTTAACACCGTACACCAGAATCAGGTCAAAATGACCTAGGTATAAAGAATGAGATTACAAAAAAAATTAGAGGAACATAGAATAGTTTACCTCTCAGACCTGTGGAAGAGGAATGAATTTATGTCCATAGAAGAACTAGAGATCATTATTGCTCACAAAGTACAAAACTTTGATTATATCAAATGGAAAAAAAGTTTTTGTACAAACAAAGTAATACAGATAAGATTAGAAGGGAAACAATAAATTGGGAAAACATTTTTACAGTCAAAGGTTCCGATAAAGGCCTCATTTCCAAAATATATAGAGAATTGACTCTAATTTATAAGAAATCAAGCCATTCTCCAATTGATAAATGGTCAAAGGATATGAACAGTCAATTCTCAGATGAAGAATTTGGAACTATTTCTAGCCATATGAAAAGATGCTCCAAGTCATTATTAATCAGAGAAATGCAAATTAAGACAATTCTATGACACCACTACACACCTATCATATTGGCTAGAATGGCAGGGAAAGATAATGCACAATGTTGGAGGGCTTGTAGGAAAATAGGGACACTGATACATTGTTGGTGGAATTGTGAATACATCCATCCATTCTGGAGAGCAATTTGGAAATATGCTCAAAAAGTTATCCAACTGTGTATACCCTTTGATCTAGCAGTGTTACTACTGGGCTTATATCCCCAAAAGATCTTAAAGATGGGAAAGGGACCTGTATGTGCAAAAATGTTTGTGGCAGCCCTCTTTTTAGTGGCCAGCAACTGGAAACTAAATGGATGCCCATCAATTGGAGAATGGCTGATAAATTGTGGTATATGAATATTATGGAATATTATTGTTCTGTAAGAAATGACCAGCAGGATGAATTCAGAAAGTCCTGGAGCGACTTACCTGATCTGATGCTGAGTGAAATGAGCAGGACCAGGAGATCATTGTAGACTTCAACAACAATTCTATATGATGATCAATTGTGATGAATAAGGCCATCTTCAAGAATGAGATGAACCAAATCAGTTTCAATTGAGCAGGAATGAACTGAACCAGCTAAACCCAGAAAAAGAACTCTGGGAGATGATTATGAACCACTACATGGAATTCCCAGTCCCTCTGTTTTTGTTCACCTGCATTTTTTACTTCCTTCACAGGCTAATTGTATACTATTTCAAAGTTCGATTCTTTTTGTACAGCAAAACAACTGTTTGGATATGTATACATATATTGTATTTAATTTATACTTTAAGATATTCAACATCTATTGGTCAACCTGCCATGGGGGGGGGAAGGAGGGGAGAAATTAGAGCAAAAGATTTGACAGTTGTCAATGTTGTAAAATTACCCATGCATATATCTGGTAAATAAAAACTATTAAATAATAAATTTTTAAAAAGCACATTACAATTACTATCTCACTAACTTCACAAATCTGAGAGGTAGTGCTATAATTATCTCCATTAGGAATATATATATATATTCCCATATTAGCAAACTGAGGAAGATTAACATTAATGTTAATGATTATGTCAGAGAGTTCAAGATGAGATTAAATGCTTTGCAAAGGGTTATGTTGCCAAGTGTCTAAATAGAATGTGTATCACTGTATGATCATTTGAGGTTTCTCAAGACTCCATTTTAAATTTTTTTGTAATAATGGCTTTTTATTTTTTCAAAATACATGTAAAGATAGTTTTCAATATTTACTTTTGCAAAATTTTGTCTTTCAAATTTTTTTCTTAGTTTCAGTTTTATTAATTCCTCTGTTGAGTTCTAGAATTTCTAATTTGCCACATAATTGGAGGTTTTTAATTTGTTCTTTTTCTAGCTTTTTTAGTTGCAAACTTAATTCATTGATATCTTTTCTCTATTTTATTCATGTAGCTATTTAGAGATGTGAAATTTGCTTTGGCTACATTTCATAGATTTTGGTAAATTGTTTCATTATGGTCATTCTCTTGGATGAAATTATGAATTGTTTCTGTGATATGTTGTTTGACCCACTTATTTTTTAGGATTAGATTATTTAATTTCCAATTTATTTTTATCTTTCCCTTGCCCTTTATTGAGTATAATTTTTATTGCATTGTTTTCTGAAAAGAAGCATTTTGTATTTTTGCCTTTCTGAATTTGATGTGAAATTTTTATGCCCTAATACATAGTCAGTTTTTGTGTATGCATGCAATGCTGAGAAATAGGCACTCGTTTTTGTGTCTATTTAGTTTTCTCCAGAGGTCTATAGGATCCTATTAATGTTCCTAGTTTCTTTCTGGTTTACTTTTTGGTTAGATTTGTCGGATTCTGAGAGGGGTCCCCCATTAATATAATTTTGCAGTCTATTTCTTCTTGTAACTGGTTTAATATATTCTCTAGGAATTTGTATGTTCTATCATTTGCTGTATATACATTTAATATTAATACTACCTCATTGTTTATAGTATTCTTTATCAAGATGTAATTTCCTTCCTTACCTCTTTTAATTAGACCTATTTTCCTTTTGTTTTATCTAGAATCAGAATTAATGCCCATGTTTATTTATTTATTTTTTTACTTCAGCGAAAGCATAATAAATTTTGTTTTAGTGTTTTACCTTTACTCTGTATGTGTTTCTCTGTGTCAAAATTATTCTTTGTAAACAACATATTGTAGGATTCTGTTTTTTACTTCACTTTGCTATTCACTTCCATCTTATTTTTATTTTCATCCCATTCATATTGATAACTATGATTACCAGCTCTGCCCTAGTAGTATTTTTTTTATCCACCATACTCACAATCTTATCTTCTATAATCCCTCCCCTCTTTTCTTAGTAGAAGTCTTTTACCCACCCTGCCCACTACCTTGTCTTCTATTACCCTCTCTTTTTTCTTATCTTTTTTCAGAGTACAGACTTTTACAGAAAAGTACAGACTTTTTTTCATCCCTTAATGTCTTTTTCTTTGATATTATCACATAAAAGTCCATTCACAAGTACACACTCTATGTGATGCCTCCCTCTGTCTGGACTAGTAATATATACAATTCTCAAGAGTTACAGATATCCCTGTCTAGGGATGTAAACAGTTTAATCTTTATATACATATATTCCCCTGTTTATTTGTCTTTGCTTCTATTAAGTCCTGTGCTTGTAGATTATATTTTCTGTTTAGTTCCTGTTGTTTTCAATAGAAATAATTGAAAGTCTCTTACTTCATTGAAAATTCATCTCCTCATGAGATGATGCTCAGTTTCACTGTGTAATTCATTTTTTGAAGCTTTTTACTTTCAACACATAAACATAGGTAATTTTCAAAATTCATCCTTGCAAAACCTTATCTTCCAAATTTGTTTCTTCCTCACTTCCTCTCCCTCCTCCTCTAGATGGCAAGTAATCCAATATATGTTAAACATGTGCAGTGCTTCTATACATAATTCCACAATTATTCTGCACAAGAAAAATCAGAACAAAAAGGGAAAAAAAATAAGAAAGAAAACAAAATACAAGGAAACAACAACAACAAAAATGTGAAAAGATCATGTTGTGATGCACACTAAGTCCCCACAATCCTCTTTCTGGGTATAGATGTTTCTCTCCATCACAAGATTTTTGGAACTTTATCACATCATGTTGAAAAGAGTCAGATCCTTCAGAATTGATCATTGTATAATCTTGTTGCTGTATACAATGTTCCTTTGGTTCTGCTCACTTCACTTAGCATCATGTCATGTAAATCTCTCCAGGCATTTCAGAAATAATCCTACTGATTATTTTCTTATAGAATAATAATATTCCATAGCATTTATAACTGAATTATTTAGCCATTATCCATCTGATGGGCATACACTCAGTTTTCAGTTCCTTGCCACTACAAAAAGGGCTTTTTCCACATGTGGTTCCTTTTCTTTGGGGTACATGGGATACATGCCCAGTAAAGACACTGCTGGATCAAAAGGTTTGATAGCATTTTGGGCATAGTTCCATATTGCTATACAGAAGGTGAGATCTGTTCATAACTTTACCAACAGTGTATTACTGTCCCAGTTTTCCTACAGCCTCTCCAACATTAATCATCATCTTTTCTTGTCATCTTAGCCAGTGTGAGAAGTGTGCCTCACTTGTATTTATTTGCATGTCTCTGATCAATAGTGATTTAGAGCATTTTTAAATATGACTATAAATAGTTTTTTTCTTCATCTAAAAATCTTTTGTTCATATCCTTTGACCATTTATCAGTTAGAGAATGATTTATATTCTTATATATTTGAGTCAATTCTCTATAAATTGTACAGGCATTTATCTGATGGGTAGTTAATTCTTGGTTGTAATCTGAGGTCCTTTGACCTTCTGGAATATGGTATTTTAAGATCTTCTTATCTTTTATTGTAGAAGCTGCCAGATCCTATTTAATCCTGACTGTTGCTCCTTGATATTTGAATTGGTTTTGTCTGGCAGATTGCAGTATTTTTTTTCCTTGAGGTTGTAGTTGGGAAGTTTTGCAGCAATGTTTCTTGGAGTTTTCCTTGTGGTATCTTTTTCTAAATGTGATTCTTTCAATAAGAATTCCCCCCTCTGTTTCTAGAATATAGGGATAGCTTTCCTGGATGATCTCTTAATACAGGTTCTCTTTTTTAGTCATTGCCTTCTGGTAGACCAAAAAAATTTAAATTTTGTCTTCTGGATCTATTTTCCAGTTCAGCTGTTTTGATAATAAGGTATTTCACATTTTCTTCCATCTTTTTGTTCTTTTCAGTTTGTTTGACTGGTTCTTCATTTTTCATAGCATCATTAACTGCCATTTGTCCCAATCTAGTTTTTAAAGTATGATTTTCTTCGGTTAGCATTTGGTTAATTATATTTTTGAACGTATTATTTTCTTCAGTGGATTTTTTTTTTTTTTTTTGCATTTGGCCAATTGTATTTTTTCAGGATTTACCTTCCTTTTCCAAACTGTTTATTCTCTCACATATCTTCCATTTATTTTTGCATTTTTTTCTTTTGCTTCTCTTATTTGTCTTTTAAAGTCTTTTATGAGCATTTCTAAAAAGCTTCTTTGAGCTTGAGACCAATTCATATCACTCTTTGAGATTTCTTCTTAGGACATTTTGTCTTTGCCTCAGTTGGTGTTTTGGTTTTTCATGTCACTATAGTAGCTTTATATGACCAAGGTTCTTTTCTGTTTCTTGTCTATTTTCTTTTCTTTTCTTTTGGTATGTCCCTCCTTCTTTTTTGTTTGCTTTTATGGTGTAGCACTGCTCCTAGGGTAAAAGGAACACTGTCCCAACCTTCCTGGGCAGGTCTGAACCTTGGTTTTGAGTACAGGAGCCCCTTGCGTTTGCAAGGGGTATCTTTGCCCACTCTTTTCAGAAAACAGCCTAGTTTCCCAGAGTTTGCCACTGAGCTGCTTCTCTACTTAACCAGGGCTGAGGCTCTCATTTGCTAATTTGCTGTAATTAAAACCCTCTTATTGGCTTTTTCAGAATGTGTCTGAACTGGGCTGAATACCTTTTTCACTCTAGTGAAACTTACTTTCTTAAAGCTTTTCCAATCTATCTTGAGCTGTGGAATGGTTTCATTCTGTTACACTCTGTTCAAAGGCTTTGTTTCATGTGCTTTTCAAGGGAAACTGGAAGAGCTCAAGAAACTTCCTGGCTTCTCTCCTCCACCTTGGCTCCATGAGGAAAAGGATTCTTTAGTCCAATGCATGTGCTTCTATAGAAGGGAATTCCCTCATTATTATGGTTAAGGCAAGGCTTGTAATTCTAGCAATGTAGGTGTTTATAAATCTATAGTCAGGAAACTTCTCAATAAGCCAGATATGGACAAATTCTTCCACCAAAATCCTATCCCAGTACCCCATTGTGAAACAACTCCCAGTTTTTGAAGTCTGTTATGGTGGAATATCAACTCTGGCACATCCTATTACATTAGAAATTTTTGAATAGAGGCACATGATTCACTATATATCAAAGACTTAAAAGATTCTTGAACTTGACAGGAATTATAGTAAAAATTTGTCCAGTCCCTTTATTATATCACAGTAAATGATAAGACCAGACTCTAGATTCAAACACAGGTCTCCCAATTCCAAATCTAATTTCTTTCTTCATCATCTAAAGATTACCTACTGTGTATTCAGAAGTATCCAGATGGAAACAGAGATCTTTGAGATATAGACAATTAATTTAGAAAAGTAAAGTCAAAAAGTATTTATTAAGCACTTACTGTGTTCCAACGAACAAAAACCCCATTCTTTCTCCCAAAGAATACAAGTACAACTTGCAAAAAACCAAAACAAACCAAACTAAAAAACCCTGTTCCGATGGTTTACCTCTTGGACTTGTGGAGGAGGAAGGAGTTTGTGTCCAAGGGAGAACTAGAGACCATTATTGATCACAAAATAGAAAATTTTGATTGCACCAAATTAAAAAGTCTCTGCACAAACAAAACTAATGCAAACAAGATTAGAAGGGAAGTAACAAACTGGGAAAACATTTTTACAGTTAAAGGTTTGATAAAGGCCTCATCTCCAAAATATACAGAGAATTGACTTTAATTTATAAGAAATCAAGCCATTCTCCAATTGATAAATGGTCAAAGGATATGAACAGACAATTTTCAGATGATGAAATAAAAACTATTTCCACTCATATGAAAGAGTGTTCCAAATCACCATTGATCAGAGAAATGCAAATTAAAACAACTCTGAGATATCATTACACACCTGTCAGATTGGCTAAGATGACAGGAACATATAACGATGAATGTTGGAGGGGCTGTGGGAAAACTGGGACACTGATGCATTGTTGGTGGAGTTGTGAAAGAATCCAACCATTCTGGAGAGCAATCTGGAATTATGCCCAAAAAGTTATCAAAATGTGCATACCCTTTGACCCAGCAGTGCTACTTCTGGGCTTATATCCCAAGGAAATACTAAAGCAGGGAAAGGGACCTGTATGTGCCAAAATGTTTGTGGCAGCCAGTCTTGTAGTGGCTAGAAACTGGAAAATGAATGGATGTCCATCAATTGGAGAATGGTTGGGTAAATTATGGTATATGAATGTTATGGAATATTATTGTTCTGTAAGAAATGACCAACAGGAGGAATACAGAGAGGCTTGAAGAGACTTACATCAACTAATGCTGAGTGAAACGAGCAGAACTAGGGGATCAATATACACTTCAACAATGATACTCTATGAAGATGTATTCTGATGGAAGTGGATATCTTCAACATAGAAAAGAGCTAATCCAATTCCAATTGATGAATGATGAATAGAATCAGCTACATCTAGAAAAGGAACACTGGGAAATGAGTATAAATGAGTGTAAACTGTGAGCATTGTTTTTTGTTTTTTTTGTTGTTGTTGTTTGTTTGTTTGTTTTTTTTTTTTTGTTTGTTTCTCTTCCCAGATTATTTTTACCTTGCGAATACAATCCTTCCTTTGCAACAACAACAAAAAAAATCGGTTCTGCACATATATATTGTACCTAGGATATACTATAAGATATTTAATATGTATGGGAATGCCTGCCATCTAGGGGAGAGGGTGGAGGGAAGGAGGGGAAAAACTCAGAACAGAAGGGAGTACAAGGGATAATGTTGTAAAAAAAATTACTTATGCATATGTACTGTCAAAGAAAATGTTATAATTATAAAAATTAATAAAAAAATAAAAAGAAACAAAAAAAAAAAAAACAAAAAAAATCTGTTCCTATTCTCCCCTCCCCCCCCAAAAAAAACTAAAACTGTGTGTAAAGAAGAAATATACAAGGTAAATTGAAAATTATTTAGAGAGTGAAAGAACAGGTCTTAAGGGAGATGGGGAAAAGGTTTCTTGTAGAAGGCTGGATTTTTTTCTGGCATTTAAAAAAATGATAAAGATGCTATAAGAGGGAAATGAGAAAGGAAAACATTGCAGGTAAGGGGAACAGACAGTAAAAATTCTTGCGACTGGGAGATCCAAAATCATAAGTAAATAACAAGAAGGAAACCAGTGTCTCTGAATCTCAGAGTAAGAAGACAGTACAAATAAGAGGTGTCAGGTTATAAAGGATTTTGAATGATCAAAAGAACATTTTATATTTGATCCTGGGGATGACAGGATTTTATTGAATGGGAGATGATCTCATCAGGGCTATATGATTTTAAAATCATGGATAAAAAAGCCCAACGTGGATGAAGACCACAAGAAGTAGGTTAGTGTAGTGAAAAGATTTTAAACTTTAGTCTTAGAAGATTTTAACTCAATTTATATCTCTGGACAATTCATTTTCCTTTTCTATGGTTCACTCTTTTCATTTATAAAAAGAGGAATCTGGATGCAATGGTTTCTAAAGCCCCTTTTAGATCTTATTCCTATTATTCCAAACTTTCCTTATGTAGCTGCTGTTCATTTATTAATTTACTCATTAACATATGTTTATTCAGTACTTACTATGTGCCAAATACTGTTTAGTTACTTAGGATACAAAGATTTAAATAATGCTTTCCCTCAAAAAAACTTATATGCTAAAATGATTCCAAAGGACTTATGATAAACAATGTTATCCACCTCCAGAGAAGGAAATAATGGAATCTGCATTCACATTAAAGCATACTTACTATCTTTTACTTTCTTTCTTTTTTGTGTGTGTGTTGTTGTATGTTGGTTTGTTGTTGATTTGGTTTATGTTTTCTTCCCAACATGACTAATATGAAAATACATTTTTCATGACTATAAAGGTATAACCTATGTAAAATTGCATACATTTTAAATTATAAGGGAAAGGGAAGGTGGAAGAGGAAGTTGGAGGACGAGAATTAGGAACTGAATTTAATATTTTTATTTTTCCCAGTTACATGTAACATGAATTTTTTTACAATTGTTTTTAAAACTTTGAGTTCCAGATTCTTTCCATTATCAACATCTCTAGCCCACATTAAGGAAGCATGTGTGAAGTTATGCTAAAAATTTCCATAAATGTCATGTTTTAAAAGAAAATATAGATTCTTCTTAAAAAAGAAAAATAACCCTCAAGAAAATGTTTTTAAAAAGCCTGCTTTGGACCAGGAGATCATTATATACTTCAACAACAATACTATATGATGATCAATTCTGATTGATGTGGCCATCTTCAACAATGAGATGAACCAAATCAATTCCAATAGAGCAGTAATGAACTGAACCAGCTACACCTAGCAAAAGAACTCTGGGAGATGACTATGAACCACTACATAGAATTCCCAATCCCTCTATTTTTGTCCGCATTTTGGATTTCCTTCACAGGTTAATTGTACACTTTGTATAATTTCAAAATCCGATTCTTCTTGTGCAGCAAAACAACTGTTTGGACATGTATACATATATTGTATTTAATTTATACTTTAACTTATTTAACATGTATTGGTCAACCTGACATCTGGAGGAGGGGGTAAGGAGGGGAATAGGTTTGGCAATTGTCAATGCCGTAAGATTACCCATGCATATATCTGGTAAATAAAAACTATAATTAATAAAAAAAATTAAAAAGCCTGCTTCGATCAGTATTCAGATATAATAAGATCTTTCTCTGGGTGTGAGTAGGATTTTTTGTATTGCTGAGAATAGCAAAGTCATTCATAGATGGTCATCTCAGACATTACTTTTACTTTGTACAAAAAATTGGGTATAGACCTAAGTGATGATTGCTCTAGGACAATGAATATTTTAATTTAATATCATCTAAAGCATAGCTCCAAATTGCTGAATTATTGGTCTATATCATAGTGCTAGCAACAGAATATTAATGTAATTGCCTTTGGGGGGGGGGGGTCAGCTTTGCCAGTCATATAGGTATGAAGTACAACCTCTGAGTGGCTTTAATTTGCATTTCTCTCATCATTAACAATTGAGAACATTGTTTCATGTGATTTTTTAATAGCTTGGATTTCTTCCTCTGAAAACTGTGCATTCATATCTTCTGTCCAGTTATCAGTTGTACAGTTATTAATTATCTTAAATTATCTTATTCTTATAAGTTTAGAAAAGTTCTCTATGGGTCTCAGAAATAAGACTTCATCAGAAAAACTCATTGTAAAGATTTTCCCTCTCACTTACCTGCCTTATTTCTTCTAATTTTGATTGTATCGATTTTCTTTGTGCAAAAAAAAATCTTTCTGATTTTTATAATCAAAATTTTTCATTTTATTTTCTGGGATCTTCTCTCTCTCTTTTGCTTAGTCATAAATTTTCCTTAGTCATCTAATGTGTTTGTAATATAAATATTTATTTATTTATTTGTTTGTTTGTTTGTTTATTTGTTTGTTTATTTATTTATTTACTTTTGGCTGAGGCAATTAAGTGTCTGAAACCAGATTTAAACTCAGATCATCCTGAAGTCGGGGTAAAGTCTGATATGTGGTATTGCTAACCCCCTTTCATTATCACTTTTTCCCATTAATTCTATTGAAATTTTAAATTTTTGTTCCTAAAGAAAAATCTTATTCTTTTTAAAACTTTATAATGTAATTCTTTGGTAGACTGATTGCTGTGCAACTATATAATTAAATTAATTTTGGTAGTTTTGTTCTTTTTAACATTGGTTCAGACTATCCATGAGCAATTAATATTTTCCTAATTATTTAGATTTTTTTTGTAAAGAATGTTTTCTAAATATATTCTTATAATTTCTGTGTTTATTAGCAAATGGGTATATATAATATGTATATATATATTTATTTATTTATAAGTATAAATATAAGTATTTTATATTTTTATTGTAATTTTAACTCATTTCTCTTGCTATATTTTCCTTCTTGATAATGTTAGTGATACACATAAATCTTATTAATTTTGTGGGCTTAATGCATATCATGTAAGTTTTGCTGAAATTGTTAGTTTTTTTGTTGTTGGGTTTTGTTTTATTTTGTTTTGGCTTTTGTTTTTTGCTTAACTCTTCATGGTTCTCAAAGAAAATTATACCTTTGGCAAAACGTGATAATCTTCTTTCTTCTTATGACTCTTTTCTTTTATTGGTGATAGCTCACATTTTAAAGCAATATATTAAACATAATAGTGATAACAGAAATTCTTGTTTTTACCTGACCTCATAGAAAAAGTTTCATTTACCACTATTACAATGTTAATTCTTGGGGTTTTAGATAGATACTATTTAATAGATCAAGAAAAAGTTCTTTATTCTTTCTAGTATTTTTTCCACACAATTTGGCATTGTATCTTATGAAAAGCTTTTTTAAAATTAAGTTTATTGACATAATCAGATAATTTGAGTTATTCTTCCTATTACTTTGGTCAATTATATTTTTCTAGTTTTTCTAATATTAAGCCAGATATCATAATGTGTGTGTGTGTAATTGTATTATACATATTTTCATGTTTATCATGTTATGGAAGAAAAATCAGGGCAAAAGGGGAAATTGTGAGAAAGAAAAAAAAAGAAAGAAACAAAATATGAAAATACTATGTTCCATTGTGGTCTCTCTGGATGCAGTTAGCATTTTCCATCCCAAGTGTATTTGAATCATAGTGCTTGATCATGATACATAATCTTTGTGATATGTGGTATAATGTCCTTCTCCTATCCTTCCTTACACTTTCCCCCACCACAGTGTATTCTTCTTCCTTTAAGATTATCAAAATTAATTTTTTTTCATATTTTTCATTGGAGATAGTTTTCTTTTTTTGCTTTGAATCTTGCTGGTTTAGGTATTAAGACTCTATCTGTGTCATAAAAGGAAGTTTTTAAGCACCCTTCTTTTCCCATTTCCCCAAACAATTTCTTCAATATTGGAATTAATTATTTTTAATATATCTGGTAGAATTCACTTGCAAACCGACTGATTTTGAATTTTCTCCTTTGAGAAAAATTTAGGTTTGTTCTCCCCCCCAATAATATTATATTATTTAAGTATCCCATTTCTTTTTCTCTTAATCTGGATTTTTTTGTTAACTTCAATTAATTTTTTGAGAAAAGCGGTTCCTAATAACTAATTTTATTTCTTCTTCATTTATGGTGACTTTGTGCTTTTTCATTTTTAATACTGAAAATTTGGTTTTTCTCTTTTTATTTTAAAAATCAAATTGGCTAATCATTTTTAAGTTCCTAGTTTTATTCATTGATTCATTTGTTTTGCCTTCAATTTTGTTCATCTTTACTTTAAGTTCTCTTTGTACATATTTCTATTTCAATTGCATTGCTTTTAAACATATATTTTTGGATTCTGATTTCTAATTTATTTCATTATGCTCTTCCATTTAAAGGTCAGTTGATTTAATTTAAACGTGAGTGCTAATTTCTCTTTATTATACTTCTCTTCACTCTATTCCATACTTCTTTCTCTTTTTCCCTCCTTTTTCTTAAGAATTAATTTTTATTAAGATTAATCCCTTCTTATGACCAGCAGGATGAATACAGAGAGGCTTGGAGAGACTTACATGAACTAATGCTGAGTGAAATGAGCAGAACCAAGAGATCACTTTAACAACAATACTGATGGAAGTGGATATCTTCAACAAAGAGAAAATCTAATTCAGTTCCAATTGGTCAATGATGGACAGAATCAGCTACACTCAGAGAAGGAACACTGGGAAATGAGTGTGAACTGTTTGCACTTTTGTTCTCCTTCTCAAGTTATTTTTACCTTCTCAATCCAATTCTTCCTGTGCAACAAGAGAACTGTTCAGTTCTGCACACATATATTATATCTAGGATACAACATATTTAACATATATAAGACTGCTTGCTATCTGGGGGAGGGGTTGGAAGGAGGGAAAGGAAAAGTAGAAGCAGAAGTGAGTGCAAGGGATAATGTTGTAAAAAAAAAAAAAAAAAAAAAAAGAAAGAAAGAAAGAAAGAAAGAAATACCCATGCATATGAATTGTCAATAAAAAGTTATCAAAAAAAAAAAAAAAGAAGAAGAAGAAGATTTAATCCCTTCTTTAACCTACCATGGCTTTTATTCATCTCCTGCCTTTTTCTTTCCCACTTTTCCTCCTGTTTCCCTGTTAGATGAAATACAAATGGTCAAAGGAAGAAATCATACAAATATGTTCATTTGTTCAGATGGGAGGTTAAAGCTTCACCACTCCCCCAGTTCCTTCCTCTTTGTTTCAATAATATCCTCCCAAACTTCCTTACACTTCTCCCCACCACAATGTGTTCTTCCTCTCTCTATCCATTCTTCCTTTAAGATTATCCAAATAAAACAGAACCACTCATATCCATATCTAATTAGGGTCTCTCTATTACCCCTGTTGAACATAGAGTTATGAGAGTACTGTTTCTTTGGTAGCTAATTGGCTTAGTGGATAGAATTCTGAGCCCAGAATCAGAAGACTTGAGTTAAAATCTTAGAAACTTTGTTATGTGAGTTTGGGCAAGTCACTCAATTTCTGCCTGCCTTGGTTTCCTCAGAGTACAAAGGGATAATGAAAGGATTTATCTCACAAGTTTGTTGTGAGGATCAAATGAGAAAGTATTTGTAAAGTTACTCATCACAGTGCCTGGTAGATCTTAATAAATGTTTATTCTCTTTCTTTGTTTAGTCCCTTATGATGTTTCCCTTTTTATGATTTTTTTGTATTTCAGATTTTCTATTCAAGTTTGTTTTTTTCATCTGGAATTTTTGTTAAGTTCTCTTTTTAAAAGGCATATTCCTCCTCTCTGTAGAATTATACACAGTTTTGCTATGCACATTATTTTTTTATTGTAAACTTAAATCTTTAGTTTTCTGCAATATCACATTCTAAATTCTTTGTTCCTTTATAGCCTTGGTTGATAAATCTTGTGTTACTGTGACTATAATTCCTTGTTATATTCTTTCCTTGTGGTGGCTCATGATATTTTCTTTGTTTTGCAATATCTGAATTTTAGCTATCATGTTGAGTTTTCATTTTGGGTTTTTTAGGTTTAAGATTTCTTGACAGAGAACCTTTGATTCTTATTTTGATCCTTAAATTATTTTTCCCATTTTTTTCAGGTCAATTTTTTTATTATAGCTTTTTATTTACAAGATCTATGCACAGGTAATTTTTCAGTATTGACAATTGCAAAATCTTTTGTTCCAACTTTTCCCCTTTCCCCCAGATGGCAGGTTGACCAATACATGTTAAATATGTTAAAGTATAAGTTAAATGCAATATATGTATACATGTTCAAACAGTTATTTTGCTGTACAAAAAGAGTAAGTCTTTGAAATAGTGTACAATTAGCCTGTGAAGGAAATAAAAAAATGCAGGTGGACATTCTATGTAGCGGTTCATAGTCATCTCCCAGAGTTCTTTCGCTGGATGTAATTGGTTCAGTTCATTACTGCTCTATTAGAACTAATTTGGTTCATCTCATCGTTGAAGAAGGCCACATCCATCAGAATTGATCTTCATATAGTATTGTTGCTGAACTATATAATGATTTTCTGGTCCTGCTTATTTCACTCACCATCAGTTCACGTAAGTCTCTCCAAGCCTTTCTGAAATCATCTTGTTGGTCATTTCTTACAGAACAATAATATTCTATAATATTCATATACCACAGTTTATTCAGCCATTCTCCAATTGAGGGGCATCCACATAGTTTCCAGTTTCTGGCCACTACAAAGAAGGCTGCCACAAACATTCTTGCACATAAAGGTCCCTTTCCCTTCTTTAAGATCTCTTTGGGATATAAGCCCAGTAGTAACACTACTGGATCAAAGGATATGCACAGTTTGATAACTTTTTGAGCATAGTTCCAAATTGCTCTCCAGAATGGCTGAATGTACTCACAATTCCACCAACAACGTATCAGTGTCCCAGTTTTCCCATATCCCCTCCAACATTCTGCATTATCTTTCCCTGTCAGTCTAGCCAATCTGACAGGTGTGTAGTGGTATCACAGTGTTGTCTTAATTTGCATTTCTCTGATTAATAATGACTTGGAGCATTTTTTCATATGGCTAGAAATAGTTTCAATTTTTTCATCTAAGAATTGTCTATTCATATCCTTTGTCAGGTCAATTGTTTTGCTTTAAGAAATACAGCTATTATTGTCTTCTTTACCTGTCCTGTACCTAATTTACATAGACCAATGCCTTAGACATATTCTGACCCTCTCCCTCTCCCCGCCCCCACCCCCAAATACAGGTTCTATATATGACCCAGAATCAGGCAGTGACAGAGCTGCCTGTTGACACTTATTCCAGAATCTTACATAGGTTCTGAGTGCTCCAGTCCTATGGATCTGGGAATTCCTGACCTTTGGCATAGCTTCACTATTTTTTCAATAACTGAATACTAGAATCTTCTGTGTGGCAGACTCCTGACCACACAGCATGTGGTGGTCACAAATGTCTACCAAGACCTGGACTGGGGAAATGACTATATATTTTTTTTCTTACTTTCATGATTAGAATATGATTGAATATATTTTCTACATTTTTTTGTGCAGAAGTGTATTAAAGAATCTGGATTATACTTACTCCTGTAATTTCTACCTTACCTCTATTTAAGAGTAACTTTGAAAGTCAGTATGTATCAGAAGAAAAACTTGAGTCAATGCAATTTTTTTTCTTTTGAGGACAGATCTCTTTCTGTTGCATTACACTGCCTTTTGATGGTGCTATTATATCATGCTGCCTCTAGATGAAATTTGATGCAATGAAATTTAAACATACTTAAAGATTTTAAATATGTTTAATTTACTTAAGGTAAATGGCAGAGTTTTGAATTAATGCCTGTCCTTGTTTGTAGAAGCATAAGTAAACTACATCATGAATATATGAATGTATTATATACATTATTCTATGTATTAACTAATTGCCCTACAGTCCTACAGGGTTCGGAAGAGAGAGAGAAGAAATGAAGTAGAGACACACACACAGTATGGGAGACTTTTTTTTTTCAGGTTTAGCCATGAAAGGGAGGAAAGCTATAGGATAATAACTAGAAGGGATGGTAAGATCAAATGAAAGCTACTTAAAGAAAAGAGAGAAGATAAAGATATGTTTGAAGGCAATAGTAAAGATGCCAATACATAGCAAGAGAGAGAGAGAGAAAGCAAGAGAGAGAATGATGGGGGCACTCTAGGAGTGAATGGAATCAGGAATGCACAAAGGAGCATTGGCTATAGTAAGAAGCACTATCTCTACTTTTGAAAACTAGAATGGCAGAGATGATAGTATGAAAAGATGTGTAAATGACCTAAGACAAGCAAGGGAGGAGGATTAGCCCTCAGTGATTTGCCTTAAACTTATTTTTTATTATATATGCATGGATAATTTTTCACCATTGATGTTTGCAAAACCTTCTGTTCCAACTTTTCCCCGCCTTTGCCCCAACCCCTCCCCTAGATCGCAGGTAGTCCAGTACATGTTAAATATGTTAAAACATATGTTAAATCCAATATATATATATATATATATTATATATATATACACATATATATATACATATATATATACATATATATATATACACATATATACATATTTATACAGTTACCTTTCTGCATAAGGAAAATCAGATCTAGAAAGAAAGTAAAAAACCTGAGACAAATGCAAGGAAACAATAGCAGAATGAGTGGAAATGCTATGTTGTAATCCACACTCATTTCTCATAATTCTCTCTCTGGGTGTAGCTGATTCTCTTCTTTACTGAACAATTGGAATTAGTTTGAAACATCTCATTGTTGAAAAGAGCCACATCCATCAGAGTTCATTATTGTATAATCTTGTTATTGCCATGTTTAATGATCTCCTGGTTCTGCTTATTTCACTTAGTTCATGCAAGTTTCTCCAGGCCTTTTTGAAATCATCCTGTTGGTCATTTCTTACAGAACAATAATATTCCATAACATTCATATACCACAATTTATTCAGCCGTTCTCCAATTGAGGGGCATCCATTCACTAGAAACTACAAAAAGGGCTGCCACAAACATTTTTGCATATATGGGACCCTTTCCCTTTAAGATCTCTTTGGGATATAAGCCCAGTAGTAACACTGCTGGATCAAAGGGTATGCACAGTTGGATAACTTTTTGAGCATAGTTCCAAATTGCTTTCCAAAATGGTTGGTTAGACTGATAAAAAAAAGCTATGATTGTAATTTGATTGAATTTTGAGAAACAGTACAGTACACATCTCCTTGATTCTCAAAGAAAAAGAATTAGATCCAGACAAGTGGAAATTAGTAGGAGAACAACTTTGTGAATACTACAATGACAATGGATTTGACTCCATTTCTAAAGAAACACATTATATATATATATATATATATATATATATATATATATATATATATATATATATATATAATTTAATACAACTGGCTTTAGGAAAGTATATGTTGTAGAATAAGGAAAAAGAAGAAAGTGTAAGAGGGGGAGGATACAGACAAACTAGGTAAAATTAGACAAAAATGGAGTTAAATATGAAGCTGATGAAATTAAAGAGTCTAGTGCTTCACAACAGGAGCCATTATGGCATTCTCCTACCCCTGATCTACCCTTCTCAATTAACCCTTCATGAGTAGAGGGAAAAAGGGGGGAGGCAGTGACACAATCAACACCACCTATGAAGCAGCTTATGACAAGATTACAAAAGGCATTAAAGCTAAAAGAGAACATATATATATATATATATATATATATATATATATATATGTGTGTGTGTGTGTGTGTGTGTGTGTGTGTGTGTGTGTGTGTGTATAATTTAAAAATAAATGCATATCCTATTATTGAAAAGCTTAACTCTTCAGGTCAACAAAGGAGAAAATGAACTCTTTTTGACCTGGAAAAAATCAAGGATTTGAAACAGGGTTGCACTCTTTATAGGACTACATTATCTTATGTTAAGATGTTACTAGAAAATTTAGCTTATGAAATCTTAACCCCAGTGATTGGAAATCTATAGCAAGGATATGTTTAGAACTTGGGCAAAACATGTTATGGCTTTCTGAATATAGTGAACTATTCAGGATACAAGCCCAAAGCAAAGAGCAAACTGGAGTTAATATACAAATCACCTTTGAGCAACTAGCAGATAAAGGTCAGTATGCAGATGCTTTTGCACAGATTAATTACCCAATAGCAACATATGAGCAAATTGCTGCTGGTATTATAAAAGCATGGGACTCCCCTCCCAAGAAAAGATAGAGGGGAAGCCTTCACAAAAATAGAGCAAGGTCCCTATGAACCCTTTGCTGATTTTGTGGGACATCTACAGACAGCTGTCACAAGAACCATTGGAGAAAATTCAGGTACAAGAATTATGATAAGACAACTAGCTAAGGAAAATGTTAATGAGGTTTGTAGAAGAATTATATGAGGAATACACAAAGATGCTCTCTTAGAGGAGAACATAAGACACTGTACCACAATGGGCAGCCTATACCTAGGCTATGATGTAAAATATGGGAAGACAGGGTACCTCTTGGCAAGGGACTTCCAGAGAAATTTGGCATCTGAAATTTGTTGATGCTTTCAGTGTGGAAAACAAGGCATCTGAAAGCCCAATGTAGGTATAGAGATAGAATGAGAAGACAGGATGAAAGAAGACCTAAAACCTATGTCCAAAATGCAACAAGGGCTTCCACTGGGCCTCAGACTGTAGATTGACCCAGGGAAATGAGAGGTGGGGCCCAGCTCCAAGACCTCAAACAAAAAACAGATGAGGCATGATGGCAGCCGAAGTTACACCCAGAGAGTCTTTAGAAGTTCAGGACTCGGCATAGGGGGGCAGAGCCAAGATGGCGGAGAAGAAACACACGACTCAGTGAACGTCCTCACTCCCTCACAACCAATTAGATAAATCTCAAAATTAGCTCAGGACTGATAGATACCACAAGGACTGGAAGCACGACTTACCAGCTGAAGAGAATCTGGAGTTTCAACAGGAAAGGTCAGTTCTCAGGGGAGGAATAAGAGAGACCAGCACAGATGGTGGGGTAGGGGCACACTGCGCCCATTGCGCTGGGAAGGGCTCTGGGATCAGAGAAGCCACTGAGGTAAAGGAATCTGGCACAGGCTGTTAGCTCTTCTCTGCTAATTATTTAGCAGTTCAGAAGAGAAAGCCAAAATATTTTAAAACTCAAATTAGATTTTCCCCGATCCTGGGGGTGACTTGGCAGAACTCTTGGCACCAGGGGGTGTGGCCTCAGCTACCTCCTGAGAATAGTTAAGAGATTGACAAGTGGGTGGATACTGCCCAAGGCAACACACACTGCCTAGCTTAGCTGGAGGGAGTGGAACTCAGCTCCAGGAAGTCCCAGAGAAGCGGAACCTTTGAACTAGGGACCGCGGTTTCTGGCAGACACTTCCAGTTTGAGCACAGGGGCTTCTCACGTCACCTGCTGCAGACATCCACTCCCCACCCGGACACATAGGCTGGGCTTCGTGCTGTCTTCACTATTCTATGCCCTCGAAGCACAGTAGTGCTAATCACCTCTGAGGCACTTCCAGGGAGGGGGTGGGGAACTCTCTCCCAGAGCTCTATCTTAGCTCAGGCGCAGGGGCCGCTGCATCCATCCGGTCTGGGAGGAAGCTGGTAAAGAAGTAAATAATTTCCTACCCCAGGGACAGACCCCAAAAGATTTTTTTAAGTATGAGCAAAAAAGCTAGAAAAACCATAGATTCCTTCTATACAGAGAAAGAGCGGGTATCCAACCCCGAGGAAGTTGACAGCAGAGAATCAGCAGACAACAACCTAAAGGGGAACGATTCCTGCCCCCCATCACATAACTCTCTCCTAGAAGAAGCTCTTAAAAAATTGAGGGAGATCGAAGAAAAATGGGGAAAGGAAAGAGAAGTTATGATAGAGAATAACAACGTCCTGAAATTGGAGTTGGAAAAAATAAAGAATTCACAGGAGATGCAGGGAAACAAAATTAGTGAATTAGAAAAGGTTAAAAAAAACACAGGAAAGTAGGATTTCTGAATTGGAAAAGATAAAAAAGTCTCAAGAAAATAGAATTTCTGAATTGGAAAAAGAAAATAATTCTCAAAAAAAAAAATTAGGGAAATGGAAAAAAATTCAATAGAGCAAAATAATTCATTTAAAAACGAAATTGGGCATTTACAAAAAGAACTAAAAACTGTGAAAGAAGAAAATAACTCCTTAAAAGTCAGGATGGAACAAATAGAAATGAATGATTCACAGAGAACCCAAGAATCAGTCAAACAAAACAAAAAAAATGAGAAGCTGGAGAACAACGTCAAATACTTACTGGGAAAATCTATAGACCTGGAAAATAGATCTAGGAGAGATAATCTGCGGATTATTGGACTTCCAGAACACTATGACCAAAAAAAGAGCCTAGATTCTATTTTACAGGAAATTATCAAAGAGAACTGTCCAGAGATAATAGAAACAGAAGGGAAAGTAGATGTGGAAAGAATTCATCGAACTCCTTCTGAAATAGACCCTAAAAAAAGAACACCACGGAATATTGTGGCTAAGCTGCAGAATTACCACACAAAGGAGAAAATCCTGCAAGCAGCTAGAAAAAAACAATTTAAATACCAAGGTGCCACAATAAGGGTCACCCAAGATCTGGCTGCCTCCACATTAAAAGACAGAAGGGCCTGGAACCTGATATTCCGTAAGGCAAAAGATCAAGGACTGCAACCAAGAATGAACTACCCAGCTAAGTTTAGCATCTTTTTCCATGGAAGAAGATGGTCATTCAATGAAACAGAGGAATTCTATATGTTTCTAAGAAAAAAACCAGACTTAAACAAAAAATTTGATCTACATCCACAAGACTGAAGAGAAACAGAAAAAGGTACACAGAACCCTTGAGAACTGTAACTCTGTTGTGGGTATATAAAAAATACTCAAGGATAATTTGATTTTACTGATATAAAAGAAAAAAAGGGGGGTGTAGTAAAGGGAAGGAGGTTGGTTCAGAAAAAAGGGAAGGAGTGATAAAAAGAGGGAAACTACATCCCAGGAAGAGACATAGAAAATACACCATATCTGAGGGAACTTAGTGAGGGGGAGAATCATTGTGTGAATCTTACTCTCATCAGAAGAGGCTCAAAGAGTAAATAATTAACATATTTGTTTTTCAGAGAATTTTCTCTCACCTCATTAAAAGGGGGGAGAGGAAAAGGGAAAAGGAAAAGGAGAATAAGTGAAGGGACTTGGAGGGAGGGGGGAGGGATCCTAAAAAAAAAAAAAAAAAAAGAGGGAGGGTTGCGCGTCACAAGGGGGGGTCTGTAAATTAAATATCGGGGAGGGGGATCAGGGGGGTCAAGGGAAAAAAGCATAATCTGGGGATAATACGATGGCAGGAAATACAGAATTAGTAATTTTAACTGTAAATGTAAATGGGATGAATGATCCCATCAAACGGAGACGGATAGCAGATTGGATCAAAAAGCAGAACCCTACAATATGTTGCCTACAGGAAACACACTTAAAGCAGGGAGATACATACAGAGTAAAGGTAAAAGGTTGGAACAGAGCCTATTATGCTTCAGGTAAAGCCAAAAAAGCAGGGGTAGCTATCCTTATCTCAGATCAAGCAAAAGCAGAAGTAGATCTCGTTAAAAAAGATAAGGAAGGAAACTATATCCTGCTGAAAGGTAGCATAAATAATGAAGCCATATCAATACTAAACATATATGCACCAAGTGGTATAGCATCTAACTTTCTAAAGGAAAAGTTAAGAGAACTGCAAGAAGAAATAGACAGTAAAACTATAATAGTGGGAGATCTCAACCTTGCACTCTCAGATTTAGACAAATCAAACCACAAAACAAACAAGAAAGAAATTAAAAAAGTAAATAGAACATTAGAAAAACTAGGTATGATAGACCTTTGGAGAAAACTGAATGGCAATAGGAAGGAATATACTTTCTTCTCAGCAGTTCATGGATCCTATACAAAAATTGACCATATATTAGGACATAAAGATCTCAAAATTAAATGTAGGAAGGCAGAAATAATAAATGCCTTCTTCTCAGATCACAATGCAATAAAAGCTACATTCAGTAAAAAGTTAGGGGTAAATAGACCAAAAAGTAATTGGAAACTGAATAATCTCATCTTAAAGAATGACTGGGTAAAAGAGCAAATTATAGAAACAATTAACAATTTCACCCAAGATGATGATAATGATGAGACATCATATCAAAATATTTGGGATGCAGCTAAAGCAGTAATAAGGGGAAATTTTATATCTTTAGAGGCTTATTTGAAGAAAATTGAGAAAGAGAAGATTAACGAATTGGGCTTGCAACTTAAAAGGCTAGAAAAAGACCAAATTATAAACCCCCAACCAAAAATTAAACTCGAAATACAAAAATTAAAAGGAGAAATCAATAATATTGAAAGTAAAAAAACTATTGAATTAATAAATAAAACCAAGAGTTGGTTTTATGAAAAAGCCAATAAAATAGATAAACCTTTGGTAAATTTGATCAAAAAAAAGAAAGAGGAAAATCAAATTGATAGTCTTACAAATGAAAAGGGGGATCTTTCCACCAATGAAGAGGAAATTAGAGAAATAATAAGGAGTTACTTTGCCCAACTTTATGCCAATAAATTTGATAACTTAAGTGAAATGGATGACTTCCTCCAAAAATATAGGCTCCCTAGATTAACAGAGGAGGAGATAAATTGCTTAAATAGTCCCATTTCAGAAAAAGAAATAGAACAAGCTATTAATCAACTCCCCAGGAAAAAATCCCCAGGGCCAGATGGATTCACATGTGAATTCTACCAAACATTTAAAGAACAATTAGCCCCAATGTTATATAAATTATTTGAAAAAATAGGGGATGAAGGAGTCCTACCAAACTCCTTTTATGACACAGACATGGTACTGATACCTAAACCATGTAGATCGAAAACTGAGAAAGAAAATTATAGACCAATCTCCTTAATGAATATTGATGCTAAAATCTTAAATAAGATATTAGCAAAAAGACTTCAGAAAATCATCTCCAAGATAATACACTATGATCAAGTAGGATTTATTCCAGGAATGCAGGGCTGGTTTAATATTAGGAAAACTATTAATATAATTGACCATATTAATAATCAAATTAATAAGAACCATATGATCATCTCAATAGATGCAGAAAAAGCATTTGACAAAATCCAACATCCATTCCTACTAAAAACTCTTGAGAGTATAGGAATAAATGGATTATTCCTTAGAATAATCAGGAGTATATATTTAAGACCGTCAGTAAGCATAATATGCAATAGAAATAAACTGCAACCTTTCCCAGTAAGATCAGGAGTGAAACAAAGTTGCCCACTATCACCATTACTATTCAATATAGTACTAGAAACGCTAGCCTCGGCAATAAGAGCCGAGAAAGAGATTCAAGGAATTAGAGCAGGAAATGAGGAAATTAAACTATCACTTTTTGCAGATGACATGATGGTATACTTAGAGAACCCCAAAGACTCTGCTAAAAAGCTACTAGAAATAATTCAAAATTTCAGCAAAGTGGCAGGATACAAAATAAATCCACATAAATCCTCGGCATTTTTATATATCACTAACAAAATGCAACAGCAAGAGATACAAAGAGAAATTCCATTCCAAACAAATGTTGAGAGTATAAAATATTTGGGAATCCATCTACCAAAGAAAAGTCAGGAATTATATGAGAAAAATTACAAAACACTTGCCACAAAAATAAAATCAGATTTAAATAATTGGAAAGACATTCAGTGCTCTTGGATAGGCCGAGCGAATATAATAAAGATGACAATACTCCCCAAACTAATCTATTTATTTAGTGCTATACCAATCAGACTCCCAAGAAACTATTTCAATGACCTAGAAAAAATAACAACAAAATTCATATGGAAGAATAAAAGGTCAAGAATTGCAAGGGAACTAATGAAAAAAAACTCAGAGGAAGGTGGTCTAAGTGTACCTGATCTAAAGCTATATTATATAGCAGCAGTCACCAAAACCATTTGGTATTGGCTAAGAAATAGACCGGTAGATCAGTGGAACAGATTAGATACAAAGGACAAAAAAGGGTACATCTATAGCAATCTAATCTTTGACAAACCCAAAGATTCCAACATTAGGGATAAAAATTCATTATTCAGAAAAAACTGTTGGGAAAACTGGAAATTAGTATGGCAGAAATTAGATATGGATCCACACTTAACACCATATACCAAGATAAGATCAAAATGGGTCCATGATTTAGGCATAAAGAGGGAGATAATAAATAGATTAGAGGAACAGAGGATAATCTACCTCTCAGACTTGTGGAGGAGGAAGGAATGTATGACCAGAGGAGAACTAGAGATCATTATTGATCACAAAATAGAAGATTTTGATTACATCAAACTAAAAAGTTTCTGTACAAATAATACTAATGCAAACAAGATTAGAAGGGAAGTAACAAATTGGGAAAATATTTTTAAAAACAAAGGTTCTGACAAAGGTCTCATTTCCAAAATATATAGAGAACTGACCATAGTTTATAAGAAATCGAACCATTCTCCAATTGATAAATGGTCAAGGGATATGAACAGACAATTCTCAGAGGAAGAAATTGAAACTATATCCACTCACATGAAAGAGTGTTCCAAATCACTATTGATCAGAGAAATGCAAATTAAGACCACTCTGAGATACCACTACACACCTGTCAGATTGGCTAAGATGACAGGAACAAATAATGACAAATGTTGGAGGGGATGTGGGGAAATTGGGACACTAATACATTGCTGGTGGAGTTGTGAAAGAATCCAGCCATTCTGGAGAGCAATCTGGAATTATGCCCAAAAAGTTATCAAACTGTGCATACCCTTTGACCCAGCAGCGCTACTACTGGGATTATATCCTAAAGAAATACTAAAGAGCGGAAAGAGACATATATGTGCCAAAATGTTTGTGGCAGCTCTTTTTGTTGTAGCTAGAAACTGGAAGACGAATGGATGTCCATCAGTTGGAGAATGGTTGGGTAAATTGTGGTATATGAAGGTTATGGAATATTATTGCTCGGTAAGAAATGATCAGCAGGAGGAATACAGAGAGGCCTGGAGAGACTTACATGAACTGATGCTGAGTGAAATGAGTAGAACCAGAAGATCACTGTACACTTCAACAACAATACTGTATGAGGATGTATTCTGATGGAAGTGGAAATCTTCAACATAAAGAAGATCCAACTCACTTCCAGTTGATCAATGATGGACAGAGGTAGCTACACCCAGAGAAGAAACACTGGGAGGGGAATGAAAATTGTTAGCACTAATATCTGTCTGCCCAGATTGCATGCACCTTCGGATTCTAATGTTTATTGTGCAACAAGAAAATGATATTGGCACACATGTATTGTACCTAGACTATATTGTAACACATGTAAAATGTATGGTATTGCCTGTCGTCGGGGGGAGGGAATAGAGGGAGGGGGGGTAATTTGGAAAAATGAATACAAGGGATAATATTATAAAATATATATATATATATATATATATATATATATATATATATATATAATAAAAATATATATATATATGCATAGATAATTAAAAAAAAAAAAAAAAAAAGAAGTTCAGGACTCTGATATGAACAATCAGCAAAGAAGCAGTCTGATAGAAGAAAGGGATTACATGATCAATAAGCCAAAAAGCAATCAGATGGAAGAAAGGGATTGCAACTGGGGAGAATATAGGCTTTTTAACCCAACAGAAGAACAGTGTCTAGTGCAATATCTCCAATGTAATTACCAGGTGATGAGAGATTTAGAAAGTGGTAAATAGAACGACTAGATAGGTTAACTGCTTGAGGGAGAGGGTTTGCTTGTATCTCTACAGATGGAGTAGAAATCAGGTAGGTGTCAACAAGTTCCTGGAGAGAGATAGAAAAAGAGAAAAAAAACCTCAAAGCAAAGGAGAAGGCACTGAAAGAGCATGGCTGATAATGAGCCTGATACAGAACTTCAAAACCAGCAGGAATCATTGGATTCCCTAACATGATGAGACTATTGAAGGATTTCAAAACTGCAGGAATCATTGGATTCCCTATACACATAAAGTAATGGACAACAGATTCCTTTTGGATTATTTCTAGGACTTATTGACAGGTATAATTCTTCATATTGATTCATGTTATTTGTTACATCACTACTAGTCTGTTATATTGCTATGTGCTTATGTAATTATGTGTAATACCTCCCATGTTGATGGATTTATGTATATCTGTTTCAAGTGAGACTCTTCAGAAACATGCTGATCTTATTTCATTCCCCATTTCCTTTGGTGTTTTCATTTCCCTTCCTGAGACATCAGGGAGGGCATGATTGCCTCCTTTTTTGATGTTTTCACTCCTTTTTTTGAGGAGTCAGGGAAGGTGTGATCACCTCCTTTTGGGGGATTCTCACCTTGAGATGTCAGGGAGAGTGTGACCACCTTATGTTCTAAAACAAAAGAAAGTGGGAGAGTAAATGTAATGTTCTCTAGTTCAGTTTCTTGGGGTCATTTTAGTTCATTAATCACCATGAGAACAGCCAGGTGTTAAAGTCCAAATCCTTTATTTTCTCTTTCAAAGTCTTGTCTCCTTTCCGGGGGCCTAGTTAGCTTTCTTAAAGGCCTTCTGGAATCTTGATTTCAGTGGAAAAACTAAGGAGGAGTGCTTGCCACCAGGAGCCATTTTTTTCAAATAATTTATATAGTATTGGGGTTAATTGTTCTTTAAATGTCTAGTAAAACGTACATGTAAATCCATCTGGTACTGAGGAGTTTTTCTTGGAGAGTTGATTTATAGCTTGTTCTATTTCTTTTTCTAAAATGGTACTATTTAAA
Organism: Sminthopsis crassicaudata; assembly: GCF_048593235.1. Classification (NCBI taxonomy): domain Eukaryota; kingdom Metazoa; phylum Chordata; class Mammalia; order Dasyuromorphia; family Dasyuridae; genus Sminthopsis; species Sminthopsis crassicaudata. Next base: position 309,986,515 of record NC_133620.1, on the reverse strand, counting down.
CAATTTATTTCCTCCACTGTTAATCTGGGCAACCTATATTTTTGTAGGTATTCATCCATTTCACTTAGATTACTGAATTTATTGACATAAAGTTGGGCAAAGTAACTCCTAATCATTGTTCTAATTTCCTCTTCATTAGTAAAAAGTTCTCCCTTTCCATTTTTAAGACTAACAATTTGATTTTCTTCTTTCCTTTTTCTAATCAAATTTACCAAAGGTTTATCTATTTTGTTAGTTTTTTTCCTATAACCAACTTAGTTTTGTTTCTTAGTTCAATAGGTTTTTTTAACTTTCGATTTTATTAATTTCTCCTTTTATTTTTAGAATTTCAAGTTTAGTGTTTGATTGGGGATTTTAAATTTGCTCTTTTTTCTAGCTTTTTTAGTTGCAAGCCCAATTCATTGATTTTCTTTTTCTCTATTTTATGCAAGTAAATCTCTAGAGATATAAAATTTCTCCTTATTACCACTTTAGCTGCATCCTTTAAATTTTGGTATATTGTCTCATTATTGTCATTCTCTTGGATGAAATTATTAATTGTATCTATGATTAGCTGCTTCACCCATTCTTTCTTTAGGATGAGATTATTTAATTTCCAAATAATTTATGGTCTATTTTCCCCTGGATTTTTATTGAATGTAGTTTTTATTGTATCAAGATCTGAAAAGAATGCATTTACTATTTCTGTCTCTCTGCATTTGATTTTGAGGTCCTCCTGTCCTAATATATGGTCAGTTTTTGTATAGGTTCCATGAAGTTCTGAGAAGAAAGTGTACTCCTTTCTATCACCATTCAATTTTCTCTAAAGATCTATCATACTTAACTTTTCTAGTGTTCTATTTACCTCTTTAGCTTCTTTGTTATTTATTCTGTGGTTTGATTTATCTAGTTTTGAGAGTGCAAGATTGAGATTTCCCACTATTAGTTTTGCTGTCTATTTCTTCTTTCAGCTCTCTTAACTTCTTTAAGAATTTAGATGCCATACCACTTGGTATGCATATGTTTAGTATTGATATTGTTTCATTATCTATAGTACTCTTTAGGAAGATATAGTTTCTTTCCTTACCTCTTTTAATTAGACCAATTTTTGTTTTTTCTTGATCTGAGATCAGGATGGCTACCCCTGCTTTTTTTTTTACCTCATCTGAAGCATAACAGATTCTGCTCCAGCCTTTTACATTTACTTTGTATGTATCACCCTGCTTTAAATGTCTTTCCTGGAAACAACATATTTTAGAATTTTGGCTTTTAATTCAGTTTGCTATCTGCCTCCATTTTATGGGAGAATTTACCCCATTCACATTTATGGTTAAAACTACTAATTCTTTATTTCTGCCATTGTATTATCCTCATATTATACTTTTCTCTTTCCTTTCCCCTTTACCCCCATCCCCAGTATTAAACTTATGGGCACCACTTGACTCAAGTAGCCCTTCCCCTTTAGAATCCCTCCCCCTAAGTCCCTTCCCTTTCCTTGTACCTTTCCCTTACTAATTCTGTATTCCCTTCTATTTAGCCTACCCCTTCTCTTTTCATTTTTTCCCTCCAACTTTTCAATAAGGTGAGAGAAGTTTCTCTGTAAAACAAATATGTCTATTTTCTCTTTGAGCCAAATCTGATAAGAGTAAGATTCACACAATGTTCATCCCCTCTCTTCTTTACCTCAGATACAATAGGTTTCCTTTCCCTCTTTGTGAGATATAATTCCCCTTTTTTTTACCTCCACTTTTCCCTTATCTGGTACCTCCAGTACCTGTTTATATTATAATAGTAAAATCAATTTACATATGCACTCTCTATTTATGCCCATCACAGAAATACAGTTCTCAAGAATTCTTTTTACCTTTTTATGCTTCTCTTGATTCCTGTATTTGGAGGTCAAATTTTTTGTCTAGCTCTGTTTTTTTTCATCAGAAATAAATGGAATTCACCTGTTTCACTGAATGTGCATCTTTTTCCCTGGAAGAAAATGCTCAGTTTATCTAGGTAGTTTATTCTTGGCTGCATTCCAAGTTCCTTTGCTTTTCAGAATATCAGATTCCAGGCCCTTCAGTCATTTAATGTGGAAGCTGCTTGATTCTGAGTAATCCTTATTGTGGCAGTATTTGAATTATTTTTTCTGGCTGCTTGTAATATTTGTTCCTTGTTACGATAGTTCTGAAATTTATCCACAATATTCCTTGGAGTTTAAATTTTGGTGTCTCAATAAGTGTTCAATGAATTCTTTTAATGGTCACTTTACCTTCTGATTCTATGACATCTGGGCAGTTCTCTTTGATGATTTCCTTAAAAATAGTGTCTAGGCTCTTTTTTTCATCATGATTTTCAGGGAGTCCAATAATCCTTAAATTATCTCTTCTAGATCTATTTTCTAGGTATGTTGTTTTCCCAAGCAGGTATTTAACAGTTTTTTCTATTTTTAATTTTTTGGGGGGTTTTGCTTGACTGATTTTTGATGTCTCATAGGGACATTCATTTCTATTTTTTCAATTCTGATTTTTAATGAATTATTTTCTTCATTTACTTTTTATTTACTTCTTTTTGTAATTGTCCAATTGAGTTTTTAAATGAGTTGTTTTGTTCTATGGATTTTTTTTCCCCATTTCACAAATTTTTTATGGAGTTATTTTCTTTTTCTAATTCACAAATTCTGTTTTCCTGGGAGTGCTTTGCCTTTTCCATTTCACATATCAGGGAGTTGTTTTCTTTTTCCACTTTATCAAATCTTTATTTTAATGAATTATAATGCCTTTTCTAGATTCTTTTAGAGTTTCCCTTTCCTTATCCCAGTTTTTCTTGTAGCTCTGTCTTAATATCCTTTTCAATTTCTTCTAGGAGAGTCTTGTCTGGTCGGGACCAGGTTATATCATCCTTTGGGGCTTTATCTGGAGACAATCTGTTTTTAGTCTCCTCGGGGTTTGAAATATGTTCTCTTTCAATGTAGCAGCTGCCTATAATTCGAGCTCACTTTGCCTTTTTACTCATTTTTTTTTTTTTTAAATTGGGGATCTGCTTTCAGGGCAAAAAGGTTCAAATCTTCCTCTACAGATCAGGAAGCGACAGCGGCTTCTTTGGGATCAGTGGCTGTGCTGGAATCAGTGGCTGCACTGATCCAGTGGCTGTGCTGGGATCATGCTGAGTCACTCCTCATGCTGGGTGGGCATGGCCAGGTCCTGTGAGACTCTGGGACTTTGGGGTACACTTTTTATCTTTTGTGTTTGTGTTGGATGTTTTATCTCTGCTGATCTACTAGCTTACAACCAGGGTGAGTAGCCAACACTGTGATTAGAGTCCACCCAGAAGATTTTCTACCCTGTGGAGACCGCCCCTCACTCCCGTTTTACTCAGCATTTGCTGGCCTTCATGTCTGTGTCTGGCCTCCTCCCATGCCTGCTCCTGATCAAAACAGACCTTTTCTGGTGATTTTTGAAGTTATCTTCTGCTGGTAATTTGCTGCACTCCAAATATTCATGAATTCTGTCAGTCTAGCACTATATCAGAAGTTAAATTTTGTTTTTAGTGTGAGGGTAGAAGGAGAGCTCAAAAATAAGTGTGTGTCCTCTCTGCCACTTCGCTCTGCCTGGCCTTAAACTTTTGATGAAGCATAAGGCCTTTGACTGAGAGGATGAGGGGAAAGATGCTATGGGAGCCTTAAGAAGAGATATGAATGCAATGTTTAATTAGGTGTGGACAGTGTGATGTTAGACTTTTGAAAGAATATATTAGAATATAATATATGTCTTACTCCATGGAGGGTTGAATTAATAATAAATAAGAGAAGTTTATAGTAGACCAAATTAGCATAATTTTATGAATTTTTTTAGCTTCATTCAGAATCACATGAGTAGGAACAAAGGTAACAGATGGTGGGAGTAAATAAGGGCTTTGGTTTGGCAAGACATGATTGGTATTTAGAAGATAACTAGAAGAGAGGTTCAAGAGTAGAGTTCAGTTGATTAACCAAGGAATCAAGATAGGGAAGAGAGGATAGTTAAACCAGTATGCAATGATCTGTGAAGGAATTGGTGGAGATAATGGAGATTATAGTGAGGATGAAGAAGAATTTGTAAGGCATGGAAAAAGATGGAATGAAATTAGGAGTGGAAAAATAAATTTTAGAATTTGCAAAAGTGAAAATGGAATACTTATTGGGAGGAATCAAATAGACTAAGGAACTGAGAATTAGGGTATTTGTTTATTTGGGAAATTGTCAATATATATTTTGAAGTCTGTTAGTATGAAGAGAGAGGCTGTGAGCCAGCCACTGAATTTAAGGAAGATGGAAGAGAAATGTTCCAAAATTTGATAGATAACAGTCACTAAAATGTAGATTTTATGACAAATTTGCATAGTATGAACTTCAGAATGAGAATCAAAATTTTAGAGTTGTAAGAAATGTCCACATCTCTCTAATCCAAGTCAAACAAAAAGGAACGCTCACAATAACATATTTTAAAAATGAAGCCATTCAAGGAGGGAAGGGAAAATCTATCACTTTTCAAGAAAGTTCATGTACGTATATATATATATATATATATATATATATATATATATATATATATATATATATATATATATATAATGATTCTTTTCTTCCTGAAATCAAGATTAAATTAATCTCCTTGCAACCCATTATTTTTACTTCTAACCTCTGGAATGAAACAGAATAAGTCTAATTTTTCCTTTACATTTACAATCCTTCAAAAAGAAGGTTAAATATGACCCATTCTATCAATATATCTTCATATATCTTGGATTTAAGGCCCATTACCATCTTGGTTGTTCTCCTCCAGATATTGTCCAGCTTTTCAGTGTCTTTCTTAAACTATAATGTCCAGAATTGGATACAGTATTACAAATGAGGTTTGATACTGACAAAGTATAATGGGAATGTGACAATTCTTCTTCCTGGAAGCTAAGCCCCTCACAATTTAACCTAAATTGTATTATTCTTCTTAGCTGTGATATCACACTGCTAACTCATTTTGAACTAGAAGTCCATTGAAACTAACAGTTCATTTTCAGAACAATGGTGATCTATCTATGCTTTATCCATATTATGTGTGTAGAATTGATATTTTGTATCTAAATTCAAGATTTAAAATTTTTCCCTATTGAATTTTCTCAGCACAATGATTATATCAAACTTGTGGTTCTTACTGTCAGCAAATATTCCAAATAAATCATATTAAAATGTTATTAACAGATGTCTTAGAAAATAAGTAAAATATAGTACAAGATATCTAATGTTAAATTTGTAGTATTCTATGTCAATATGTAGCCAGTAGAGATTCTTTGTATTTGAGTTTGATGCCATTGGTGTAGCCTAGCTCATGAAGTTCTTCTTGAATTGTTATTCTTTCATCTTGGATGTTAGTTATCCTTCCAACTTTATATCTATCCCTTTCATCCTAGTCATTGATAACCAACACAAACCACTTCCTTGTCGCTGTCCTAGGCAGAGAAAACTTTTGCCTTTTGCTTTTCTTCAGTGCATTTGTGTGTATGTGCATGGGAAGAAGATGGGGAAAGTTGTGGTAGTGCAGTAGAGTTGCACTCTATTCCATCTAATGCATCTTTGCATTATTGCCATGTCTAGATTGTACCTTCATAGTGTTATTGTGAAGCATTTTGTAAACTTTAAAATATTATAGAAACTAAGTTATTGTCATTTGGAGTTGTTGATTCAGTTACTTTAAAAGTATGCCCTTTAAAAGTGGTATACTATATGACATTTGCCCTCTCATATTTTGCTTATTCATCTTTCCTTTCTTCTTCCCTCATTACTCTAGTTTTGTTCCCTGGTTGCAATCTTCTCCATCCCCCAATCTTCCCCTCTTACCACATTATTTTACAAAATCTCTTTCATTGCTTTTGAGTGATCAATATTGCAGCTGTATAAAATAGCTCATACCTTAACCCATTTCCTCTGGCATTTACAAATTAATTAGATAAAAATGAAAAAGTTTAGAATTAACATAATATTTATTAAATGCCCTAGAGAATGAGGAATGAAAATGGAGAAGGACAGGAGAGAAGAGAAAGATCCTGATGCTGGTAGATAATATCACTATTTTTCTTCCTGTTTTCTATAGAAACTGTTTTTGACCACCTGAATGGGCAGGAGAGACTTGAGCAAGACACAAATTTCTGACATACTTTCATGTTGTCATAGATTACTTGGTATAGGAGAGACCTAAAGACCTTTCTTTATTGAGGAGTAGGGGAAAGAGAAATATGCATTGTGACATAATGCAAGGTTCCTTGAGTTCCAGAAATCACCTTAATGACAATCCTCTGAATCACAGTCCAGGCAATTATAGCCACAGGACCCACTATTCAGGTTTCAACTATAACTCAACATTTTAAGACATGGAATATTCTCTTAAAACTTGTTAGAAGAATATTTGCCACATCTTCTTCTTCTACTACTAGTACTACCACAAAAATAAGCATGCTAGAAATAATCCTTTATGTCACATTCCATAATTAAAATGCTTATTTCTTAGGGAAGTGGCCTGACTTTACCATAGAACCAGAGGGATTATATAGGGGCTTGGTGATCTACAAAATAATCTGAAACTTGAATGTTTTATGTTTCAGAATGATAGAATTTAGAAGTGGGAATGGACCTTGCAGGTTATCTAGTCAAACTGTTTTATGAGTGACTATCACTCACTCATAAATAGAACTAAAACCCAAATCATATAGATAGTAAGCTAGAGTTTGGACCCAAGTGACCCGGGTTTAAATCCAATTTTTTGTTTTTGTTTTTCCCTACTACCACATGCTAACTTTACTTCATTATTCTTTTTTTTTTTTTTTTTTAATAGTGTTTATTTGCCAGATATATGCATGGGTAATTTTACAACATTGACAATTACCAAATCTTTTGTTCTAATTTTTCCCCTCCTTCCCTCCCCTGCCCAGATGGCAGGTTGACCAATATATGTTAAATATCTTAAAGTATAAATTAAATACAATATATGTATACATGTCTAAACAGTTGTTTTGCCGTACAAAAAAGATTGGACTTTGAAATAGTGTACAATTAGCCTGTGAATGAAATAAAAAATGCAGGCAGACAAAAATAGAGGGATTGGGAATTCTATGTAGTGGTTCATAGTCATCTCCCAGAGTTCTTTTGCTGGGTGTAGCTGGTTCAGTTCATTGTTGCTCTATTGGAACTGATTTGGTTCATCACATTGTTGAAGATGGCCACATCCATCAGAATTGATCATCATATAGTATTGTTGTTGAAGTATACAACGATCTCCTGGTCCTGCTCATTTCACTCAGCATCAGTTTATGTAAGTCTCTCCAGGCCTTTCTGAAATCATCTTGTTGGTCATTTCTTACAGAACAATAATATTCCATAATATTCATATACCACAATTTATTCAGCCATTCTCCAATTGATGGGCATCCATTTAGTTTCCAGTTTCTGGCCACTATAAAGAGGGCTGCCACAAACATTCTTGCACATACAGGTCCCTTTCCCTTCTTTATTTACTTCATTATTCTTGACAGCTTCTTTAATTCTATAGCTTTTCATTAATCTCCTATAAGTATGTGAAATTTCTTCTCATATGAATACTTCTCATATCTTCCCTAATACTTTATACACCTTGATTAATCCATTTTCCTCCTTTCAACCCAAATAAAAAAGGAAAAAGTCCACTAAGTGCACAAATTATATATTTCAACTTTCTATGTAGCATAACTGAATTATTCAAATCTTTACTTCCCTTTGTGTTTTATTGATGTAGACTCAGTTCATTAAGGTTAGCTGTAAGTTCTGGGTAGGCTCCCTGGAGCCCTCAGAATCAGCCAGAGTCAGGATAAGTAAAAGTCCTTGGCTTTAGGGGAGAAGAGAAGGGGATGGACAAAACTGCCACAAGCTCTCCACCAATCTCCCTTCTCCTCGTCCTCCTCCAAAGTGACTCTGGCTTGTCTCACTCCACCCTTTAATCCCTCCTATGATTATCTGTATACACTAAATGATCAAGCCAGCACGAAATAGTGAGAAGGGCCATTTTCCCAAACATATACTAATAGAGTTATTGTCCAATAGGTAATTAGCCTTAAGTGTTTGGTTATCTGATTCCAGTGCACCTATACAGAGTCATTATAATTGCAAAGTATTCAATTTCCTTGTATTTCTTTCCATTTAAATTTTATAATCATTTGTAATATGATTTTCCTGAGTCTGATTGCTTTATGCTAATTCAATTCATTTAAGTCTTTTTATGCTTTTTCTGAGTAATATCCTATTACATTTGTATAACATAATTTGTTAAGTTAACAATGTTGATTTAATATTTTGGTTTATATAGGAATTTTATTCATGTCATTGAGCTCCTTGTGACATTTGGCATTCCATGTGGCCTCCATGTCAAAATATAGGGATTTCAGTCATTTTTTCAATATCATTGCTAAAAGGGGAAGTGATTTATAAATTCACCAAAAGTGTATTCCATTGACTTTTCTCATCATAGACAGCTGATGAGTGAATGGGAACAGGGGAATAGGAGTTGGTGACCTTAATGGCCAATTAATGACAGAACTAAAGAGCGTCAGAGCTGGAAGAGATCTTATCAGTTCTCTAGTCTGATTATGCTATTTTTTAAGAGGATACTTTGAGACCCAGAAAGGAGAAATTAGTTGTTGACAGTCACATATCAAATTAGAGGCAGAGGAAGAACTAGAATCCAGGACATTTTATTTTATTCTACACTTACATCCAAATGTTTGATCTTTGATATCTATTCTCTTCTGATTTGTTGTGGTAAACCAATGACATTCTAAGCATCAGACATCTCTCTCCAGAGGTCATATGGGACAAATATTTAGTGCCAGTTTCCTGTCTTACAAGATCATGGGTAAGATGCTTGGGCAATCCTAATAAAGCACAGAGAAAATATAAAATTGCTTTATAAATGTCACTAAATTTGTAAGACTGCTGACAATTATTTCTTCTGCAAAAGGTTCTGTTCTTCAGAAGCAACTTAACAGAAAAATATTTAATACTCATGCACATTTAAGTCAATTGTTTAGGATACAGAGTATCTGTTTTTCTGAACTTGAGGTGCACAACTAGCAATCCTGGAGGAGTGCACAGAGATGGACTGGGGCATTGAATCTATCATTTAGAGCAATCTGCAGACAGTCAAATATAAGGCCAAAATGACATCTAGTTATGACCATAATCATCAGAGGTTGTGGCAAGGTTACAGTTATAATGGCAGTTTTTAAACTCCAATTCATCATCAAGTACCATTCTGTCCCCTAGGTTACCGTAAACTTATTCTCCCATTTAGATTCCATTTCCTATGGAATTAATCCAGGGCCTTTCCAAACAATCGAGAATTCTTAAATTCTCAATTCAATTCCCTGTGTTTTTTTTGACTTGTATATCTTGAGAAGTTGGCATTCCAGCCATTTGCTGGCATTCTTCCATCCCTGAACTGATTTCTTCTTAAATTATGCTGTTTCTCTCCTAAAACACCTATTCTGCTGGTTAAAATTCTTTTCTAACTTCTAATCCATTTACCCCCACCAATGAGTAAGTAAATATGGCAATCTATTCCTGACAAGACTGTCAATGTCATTCATTTGACACTTTTCAAATGTTATTTTCTGTTGTTTTCTTTTAATGTATATGTTCTGTCGCTATCTAAATTGTAAACCCCAGTAGTTTAAGCATATGAATCATTTTCTATTTCCCATGGATATAGTATAAAATCCTGACCAGTCAATTCTTGATTATTTTCTAGAATTTATGTAAAGTGGCTACTAAATGGCAATATCAAATATTTTCTATCAGTGATCCTCCACATGGCTCCCAAAATTATATTCTTAAAGCATTTGGTCAAGAAGCTCCGGTGGCCAACTATGGCTTATAGGACTAAATACTAACTCCTGTTTGCCCCTTAAAGGCTTTTGTTATGTGGTGCTAGCCTATACTTCCAATCTTATTACACATAATCCCTCTTCCTATATTGCTTCCCCAGTCCAGCTAATACAATTTTGCTGTTCCTCCCCTTTTCCATCTCATTGTCTTTGCCCACATAATTCCCCATGACTGGAATGCATTTTATTTTTTCTTCTGCCTCTTAGAACTCAGAGCATCCTTCAAAGTTTGGCTCTATTGTCACCACTGTATAAAACTTTTCTTAATCATCAGTAGTGCCTGCTCCATGGAAGTGCCTTGCACTTAATTGGGTATTTTCTTGCATGTACCCCCCTCCCCCCCACACATTTATATGCCTATTATTTCCCTTGATAGAATTAATATAAATTCCTTGAAGTCAGAGACTTTTTCTTTTTCTTTTTTTCCCTTAAATCATCAGACACCTACCATGATGTCTGGAACATGGTAGGGTTTAATCAATGCTTTTTGATTAGTTTATTAATGTTTCAACTCCCTGACATTCCTCTGGCTAACTGTTGTAGTTGTTCATTAAAGATGGAACAACAAGGGAAGTTATTATGGACATAGGGTGCAGAGCAGGTGCGTTATGGGCCAGAACTTGAAACAAGGTACTAATGCTTATGTACTTGATTCACACCTTTAAAGGAGTTCACACCTTTAAGGGAATTCACACATTAGTTCACACATTCACGAGCATATAAAAGGAGGAGTTCACAAGCCCACTAGAGAACAAGAAGGCTGCCTCTAGAAGCTCCCCAGGAAACCTGCTCCCAGAGAACATTACATTTTAGAGAAGGAGATTATATTTTGGTGTCTGAATGTGGGACCAAAAACCTTCATCTGTGACCCAGAAATTAGGGTTAGTACAACAAGGAAACTTTGTTAAAGAACTAAAGTAGTATTTCAGCTGAAATGGCACAGATGTTTAGAAAACAGCCTTCTGTTTCTCTTCAAGGAAAATGTGTAGAGAGCATTGTCAGGGTTATGAAAAGCCAAGGTTTAATTATAATTTGGGAGCAGATCACTGAACTTTTAAAAACTATACAGCACACATCTCCTTGGTTTTCCAAGGAAAAAGAATTGGATCCAGACAAGTGGAAATTAGTAGGAGAGCAACTAGGTGAAAACTACAATTCCAATCCAAACTCAATTTCCAAAGATACACTTCATACATACAATTTAATACAACTGGCTTTAAGAAATTATATAAGTGTTAGACTAAGGAAAAAGAAGAAAGAGCAGGAGAGGGAGGACCCAACTAAACTAGGTGAAAAGAATGAAGAATTAGATATGAATGGAGTTAAGTACAATTCTGAGTGTGTCACTTCACAACAGGAACATTTCCCATCTCCTCCTCCCTCAATTAACCCTTCATGGGTTAATTCATGAGAAGGAGGAGGGGAAGGAGCAGTGACACAGTCAGCTGCATCTATGAAACAGCCTATGACAAGATTACAAAAGGCAACGACAGGATGTATGTAATTTTATAAATGCATACCCTGTGATTGAAGAGCTTAACTCTTCAGATCAAAAAAGGAGAAGATACATTCCTTTTGATCTGGAAAAAATTAAGGATTTGAAAAAAGGTTGCACTCTATGGAGCTACATTACCTTATGTTAAAATATTACTGGGTAATTTGGCTTATGAAATCCTAACTCCTAGTGTTTGGAAATCCATAGCTAGGACATGTTTAGAACTTGGACAAAACTTGTTGTGGTTTTCGGAGTATCATGAATTATATAGGATTCAAGCCAGAAGCAATAGGCCAATTAGAATTAACATACAAATCACTTTTGACCAACTAGCTGGTGAACAGGTCAGTATGGAGAGAATTCACCACAGATTATTTATCCCATAACAGTGTATGAGCAAATTTCTAAGGCTGCAATTAAAGCTTGAAGTTCTCTCCCAGAAAAAGATGAAAGTAAAGCCTTCACAAAAATAGAGCAAGGTCCCAATAAACCCTTTGCTAGTTTTGTGGGATGTCTGCAAACAGCTGTCACAAGAACCATTGGAGAAAATGCAGCTACAGAAATAATGACCAGACATCTGGCTAAGGAAAATGCCAATGAGATTTTCAAAAGAATTATATGGGGAATACACAAAAGTGCTCCTTTAGAGGAGATTATAAGACACTGTGCCACAGTGGGCATTTTGAACATTGGGTTTGGGGTTTTATTCTCTCACCCTGTCCTCTCACTCTATCTCCATATCTACATTGGCTTCTCAGATGTTCAACTTTTCCATAATGAAAACATCAATGAGTTTCTCTTGCCAAGAGGGACCCTGTCTTCCCATGTTCATCATATCTGGGCATAATAAGCTTTTGTGCCCACTGTGGGCACACCTTTAAAGAACATATATAAGAAGGAGTTTACAAGCTCACTAGAGGACAAGCCTACTCTTGGACTTCGGGAGATTCACAAGTCAGAAGCCCACAATCCCACTCTCGGAGGCAGAGAAGATTCATTCCAACTTCCACCTTTGTGCTGGCTGGAGACATTTGGAGAGAGCTCTCAGAACCAAGGAGAGAAATAGGCCTCTAAGAAAGCTAACCAGGCCCAGGAAAAGAGACAAGACTTTAAAGGAAAAAATAAAGGATTTGGATTTAACTCCTGGCTGAATTTGGGGTGATTATGCTGAACTGAAATGAAGGCTGCCTCCAGAAGCTCCCCAAGAAATCAGCTCCCAGAGAACATTACATTTCAGAGAAGGACATTACACAGGTATAAGGAACATGTAGACCATATTAAAATTAAATAAGAAAAGAACAAACCAGGCTCACAGAAACTCTACCTTTCTCACTCCCAGTCCTTAGGTAATACTGACACCATCACCCTTTGTCAATCCCTGTATAAGGCAATTAGATGGCAATGGACAGAGTGCCTAGAGTCAGGAAGACTTGCTTTTCTGACTTCAAATTTAGATATTTACTAGCTATGTGGCTCTGGGAAAATCATTTAACTCTTTTTGCCTCAGTTTCATCAATTGTAAAATGAGATGGAGAAGGAAGTAAGAAACTACTTCACTATATTTGCACAAAAAAAAAAAAAAAAAAAAAAAACAAAAAACAAACAAACAAAAACAGTAGGGTCATGAAGAATTGGACACACTGAGAGAAAACTGAACATCAACAGCAATCCCTGTATGGGACTATGCATCAACATATTAGTGATAAGTAAGCTAGAAGTCCTAGCATGCTATATGCATATGTTTTTTAAATCTAATTTTGTCATCTATCTGTTGTTTCAGAGCTCTTGCTGACATCTTAAGGCAACAGGGACCAATCCCAATAGCACACTGTGAAAGAGAGACTATCTCAGCTATTGATACCTCTCCCAAAGAGAACACACCAGTCAGATCCTCCTCAAAAAACCACTATACTCCAGTGCGTACAGCCAAACCTGCAACAGGTAAGTATAACCTTAAGATTTTCTTCTGAGGATAGTGGGATAGTTAAATGAGCTCTCTAGTTTCTCTATGAGAGAGCGAGAAATTTCAAAGTTGCAAGTGGCATAAAAGAGACAAAACTTTCAAATGTTTCAATGAATGACTTAAGTAAGATTGGGGAATCATTATGCCTGGAGATGATTGTGAATAGGAGAAATTTTCATCAATTTCTCAGCTAGGCAGGATACAATCCTTAAGTAGAAAAGTAGACAAGATGGCTTTTGGCAAATCCTTTAAGCCTGAGGAAAGTGTGATGATTTAGTGATTATATACTAGAACAAGAAACTAGAAAGCATGTCACAAGGAAGAACCTGCAGTAATCACTGTAGTTAGCTATAATCATTATTTGAGGCTATATTCAATTACATGTTCATTTATGTGTTGGAAATATTGACCATACTTGCACTGTTAGAAATATGAAAAACAAAATAATATACTGCTATTAGAGATAAGAGGGACTATTCAATTTGTCTTGTCACCTGAAGAATGTATCATACCCTGCAGTTTAAAAATGTAAATTTTAAGATCTGTCTTTTTGTGACCCTTTCCAGCCAGTTCCCTGAAGACACCCAGTTAGAACTTGGAGAATGGCTGAAAAATATTTTGAATCCCCTATTGAGTAGTTAAGGATGTAGGTCCAAAGAGAAAAATGCTGAATTTCTGAGAAGTAAAAAACCCTCTAAGTATGACTCAGGTGCTATCAATAAATATATGAAAATATAGTGATGACTGTAGCCCTGGAGACTCTGATTTTGAGAGAGTTTATTCTAAAACATGAATAGAATACTTCTTAAAATTTCTTCCTAAATCCTTATCTTGAAGTCAGATCCTTTCCAAGAGTTTGTTAATGGCTCTGAGAATTTAGGAAAGTTTGGTATCAAAAGCTCTGCTAGTTTGTTATCAGGTTGGCTTGAAATATTTTTTCTGTGACACTGATACAACTATAGTTCAGGCTCTAATCACCTCGTGCCTGGACTGTTACAGTCAGTTTCTTCACTGCCTCAAATCTCTATGTATTCCATCTTCTACTCAGCTGTCAATCTGATTGTCCTAATATGCAGGTCTAACCATGCTACATATACCCATCTGTAAACCCTGTTGGCTTTTTATTAACTTCAGGATATAAGATCCTTTCTTTGGCATTTGAAGTTCTTTTAAAGCTAGCACTTTCCTGAATTTCCAGTATTCTTGCAATATACTTTACTCCATAACTCTGTTATCCGTTAACATGAGAGAAGTAACACTATTCAAGGGCAAATCAACTCCCATTGCTCTTGTTGAAATTCTAAATTCTCATTCAATGGAAAAATCCTGGTCTGATCAGCTCAGGGTGTCCCAGCTCCCCACCAAGATACTCATATATCAGGTTCCTTTAAACTCACTCCTTGCAAAAGGCCTAAGCAATTTGCTAGGACCCTTTTGCCTGCTGAGGAGGCATTCCTTTCTCAGTGCAAAATTCCATTTCCTTAATAGTGGCAGCACTATAGAAATCAGTCTCTTAGCAAATTGGTTTCTATCCAACAATAAACTTTCATTTTTCAACTAATAATTCAGGAATAAGTGGATTCTTTCACTTTAAACCTGGGGCTGACCAAAAAGTTGTTTTTTTTTTTTTTTACAACTGCCTTAACCTCATCACTATTGGGAATTGAGGGGATACAAAGCTCATCATTGGCACTTTCGAGTCTTAGCAAATACCATATCCTTAATGTTGGAACCTTCCACTAGATTAGGGCTTCTTAAACTTTTCCATTTGCAGCCCTTTTTCATCTGAGAAATTTTTTATATGACCTTGGGTATATGAATATTAAAATAGGTATATGAATCAAACATTTATTGATAATAAATTATAATTTCATGAACCCCATTCAGATATAAGATCCCATATGGGGTAGATGAGGTGTGAGGCTGGGCTTGGAGAGAGAGGAAAATAGGGAGAGACAGAGACACAGGTCCACAAGAATTCATGAGCCCAAGGGTATCTCTGGCAATAAAAGGAAAATTTATTTCTTTTTTCATTAAGAAAAAGATTCTCTTAGTGGACAAAAACCCCTAATTCAATCAGGAGATTTTTGCAAAGAAGTTTGCTGATAGTACTTAGTTTTTTGGGCAGATACTGGCCTGGGACTAGAGGCAATTTGAGTTGAAGTTAGACTGAAATCTTTGAATTGAATAGGAATTTTCCATTTGAATTAGAAGTCCTAGACTAATCTTCTATTCAACTGAGGATGTAATCAGTTAGTAAGTGTTATCAATGGGAGTGGGCTGGTCTCATTCAGAATAATAGGATGAAACTATTTATCTTGATTCCCCAGGGTGGGTCTTTTGTATGGGAGAGGTTCTCTGAGAGTCAAGGAGAATTACTCCCTTTAAGGAGTTTCTCAGGTGTTTACCTCATGGTTCAAGTCAGAACTTTATGGGGTTCCCCTATCAGGATCACTGTTTAAGAAATTGAGCTCTAGATTTTCTCCAATTTATTCTGTGTATTACTTGTTTGTACGTAGTTGTCTTTTTATTACTTCTTCTATCAGACTGATAGTTCCTGAGAGCAAGGCCTGTTTTTTGTCATTTTTTTGTATCCCCAGTTCTTAGCACAGTGCCTGGAACCACAAGCACTTAATAAATGTTTGCTGACTTGACTTCTTCTTTAGACCAAACTTAGTCATAATAATAATGTAGCATTGAGCTTCCTTTTTATTGTTGTTCTTTCTATTTACATTGTTGTGGTCTATTCTTTGAAAGTTATCTGGTTCCTAAAACTTTATTATAAGATAAAGAAAAAAAAAGTCAACCTAAACAGTAATATTCACTGACTTTTTGAAGACAGAAAATGTTTCCCTTTCCTAAAAAGTTTTTCTATCTAGTGGCTAGAAATAAATTTAAATAAAATAGTTCCCTTTTGCACATTTTATCCCTCTCATCAAATACAACACCATTTTAAAGTTTGTTCTGTTAATTAGAATAGAATTTTGCTTTTTGAATAAAAATTCAAACAGATCTTAATAAATTTTTAGAACAGACATTTCTAGGTACTTTGTTATGATTATCAACTCAATAAAATAGTGCTTTTAGAAGAGGAGGGATAAAAAGTTACTAAATAGTAGGAAAATATAGAAGTTGTTCAATATCTAGAGTAGGGATTTGTCTCAGAGCACAAATTTAATACATATCCTCCTTCAGTAATTAGAAACATCTTGCTGCTAGGAGCTTATCAGAAAAATTAAGAATTACTCAAGCTTTGTTAATAAAATCCATCTCTAAGACACTGAAGTAACTAATTCTCTTTCCGGTTCACCTGAATTTTTCTGAGTTATTCATATTATTTTTATATAATTAATTTCATTGTCGATTTGAGATTGCTCTATGCTACTTTATTTTTTTATTGGTAGGGAAATGTAAAATATCTAGGTATGGCTCTGAATTCCCAAAGAACAGTAATATTCTAAGCTGGGATCATTTTATTAAGCTTCTGGCTTATATGGTAGTTTTTTTACATTAGAAGCTCTGGGTAAGCTCTGGATTAGCAGTTAGAAAACCTTAGTTAAAGTCACACTTCTGCTACACATTATCTCTGAATATTCTGACAAATTATTTTGGGCCTCAGGTCCCTCATTTACAAAATGAAGGAGTTGTATTAAATGACATTTCAAGTCCTTTACTCATCGAAAAACCAATGCATTTATGCAAAAAAAAAAAAAAATGGTTTTGAGGATGTCTGTTTATTGTTCAGCCTAACAGTAAGGTTTATAACTGGAACTATGCTCAAAAAGTTATCAGACTGTGCATATCCTTTGATCCAGCAGTGTTACTACTGGGCTTATATCCCAAAGAGATTTTAAAAAAGGGAAAGAGATCTGTATGTGCAAAAATGTTTGTGGCAGTCCTCTTTGTAGTGTCAGAAACTGGAAACTGAGTGGATGCACATCTATTGGGGAATGGCTGAATAAATTATGGTATATGAATATTATGGAATATTATTGTTCTGTAAGAAATGACCAACAGGATGATTTCAGAAAGGCCTGGAGAGACTTAAATGAACTGATGCTGAGTGAAATGAGCAGTACCAGGAAATCATTATATACCTCAACAACAGATATATTCTGATGGGCGTAGCCATCTTCAACAATGTGATGAACCAAATCAGTTCCAATAGAGCAGTAATGAATTGAACCAGCTACACCCAGCAAAAGAATTTTGGGACATGGCTATGAACTACTACATAGAATTCCCAATCCCTCTATTTTGTCTGCCTGCATTTTTGATTTCCTTCACAAGCTAATTGTACACTATTTCAAAGTCTGACTCTTTTTGTACAGCAAAATAACTGTTTGGAAATGTATATGTATATTGTATTTAATTTATACTTTAACATATTTAATATGCATTGGTCAACCTGCCATCAGGGAGAGGGGATGGGGGAAAGAAGGGGAAAATTGGAACAAAAGTTTTGGCAATTGTTGGGATCCTGGATCTCTTAGAATCAGCTGGAGTCAGGATAATTAAAAGTCTTTATTCTTGGTCTTTTGCCATCCCAGTCAGGGGATTAGATCTAGCAATCTCCACCAAGTCCTTCCTCTCTCTCCACTGCCAGGAGAATGAATCAATCTCTTCCTCCTATTCCACTCACTCATGTCACTTCTCCTTCTTTGTCCACACCCACAGATCCAGCCAGCACAGAATAGTTGGGGACAGTCATCCTTCAAACATATTAATAGACAATTGTCCAATTGGCAATTAGCCTCACATGCTCCATTATTTAAGTGCATTTGCTCAGTTCTAGCCCTTTGCAGGCAATTGTCAATGTTATAAAATCACCCATGCATGTATCTGGTAAATAAAAAGTTATAATAAAAAAGAAAGGAAAACAAGAACTATGGAATAGTGGTAAGTAATATTAGAAAACCACTCTCATTGAAATTGACTCAAAGAGAGAAAAAAAAATATATATATATGTATGCATATATATATGTATATATATACATATATATATATATATATATATATTTTTTTTTTTTTTTTTTAAGAAAAATTAAATGTTACAGAAGTAAAAATACAGTTAACTTTAAGAGTGGAAGAGTTAAGCTTTTCCCTCTCAGAACTAGGTATTGCTTCTTCTTGTCTACTTGCAGCATTTTCTCCTTGACCTGCAAGATCTGGAATTTGTCTATAATATTCCTGGAACTTTTCATTTTGTGACATTTTTAAGATGATCAGCAAATTCTTTAAATCTTTATTTTACCCTCTAGTTTTAGGGTATCAGGATAGTTTTCCTTGAGCATTTCTTAAAAGATGTCTATTATGGCTTGTTTGGGCTAGCTTTCTGGAGATTCTCCAGATGGGCCTTGCTCTCAGCAGAATAATCACCACAAGGATGTTCAGGAATAGAGTCTAAAGTATTTATTGTCTCCTTCACAGTTTGTGAGTGTCACAGTCTGACCGAAGCTGACTCAGTCTATGTCCTTCACAGTCTGTCTCCTTCACAATCTGTCCCAGTCTGACTGCATCCCCAGTTTTCTCAGCCCTTAAATACCTTACTCTAATTACAGTATCATTACAGCACACTGACTATATGCTAACTAGAGTGATTATATCATTATATCAAACTACAAGGATTATATCATTATATCATACTAGACATATGTGAACTAGAGAACCATTATCTCATCAATTACACCTTGTTGTAAGTATCCTCATTTCACGTTTACTTCTCCAGAGTTCTGGCCCTCTACAGTGGCTTTCTAGTAGTCTAATAATTCTTAAATTTTGTCTCCTGGATCTATTTTCCAGGTCTGTTGTTTTTGTAATGATATTTCAAAAGTTCTTCTATTTTTTTAAAAATACTTTTCATTTTATTTTATTGTTTCTTGATTTTTCATAGTGTTATTAGTTTCCACTTGCCCAATTATAATTTTGTATTATTAAAGCTTTTTATTTTCAAAACATATGCATTCTCCCTTGCAAAATCTTGTGTTCCAAATTTTTTCCTTCACTTCTCCTTATCTCGTCCCCTAGATAGCAAATAATCCAATATGTGTTAAACATGTACAATTCCTGTATACATATTTGCACAATTATGCTGCATAAGTCCAATCAAAAAGGAAAAAAAAAATAAGAAAGAAAATAAAATGCAAGCAAACAACAAAAAACACCACTGTCGTCTCTCTGGATGTAAATGGCTTTGTTCATTACAATTCTATTGGAACTAATTTGAATAATTTCATTGTTTAAAAGGACCACGTCCATTAAAACTGATCATCATATAATCTTACTGTTGCCATATATAATGATTTCCTGGTTCTACATCTTTTACTTGTATCAGTTCATGTAAGTCTCTCCAGGCCTCTCTGAAATCATCCTGCTGATTATTTCTTATAGAACAATAATATTCCATAATATTCATATAACTTATTCAGCCATTATCCAACTGATGGGCATCCCCTCAGTTTCTAGTTCCTTGTTGCTATTTTTTGTACTTGCTGCTACAAATATGTGTGTCCTTACCCCTTTATTATGATCTCTTTGGGATGCATGCCAGTAGAGATACTGCTGGATCAAAGGGTTTATACAGTTTGGGAGCCCTTTGAGTATGATTCCAAATTGCTCTCCAGCCAATTTTAATTTTTAAGGAATCATTTCTTTAAGTCAGTTTTTGTAGCTCTTTTTCCATTTGGTTAATTCTCCTTTTTCAGGTGTTTTTCTCTTCAGTGGATTTTTGTGCCTCTTTTACCATTTAGGTATATTTTTTTGGGGGGGTTTGGATGCCATTATTTATTTATTAGTAATTTTTGCTTCTCCTTTATAAAACTGTTGATAACTTTTTTTTCATGATTTTGTTGTATCACTGTTAAACCTGAGATCAATTCAAATTTTTCTTTGAGACTTTGCAGGTAGTTGTTTGACTTTGGTACCTTTTTTTGGAATATATTGTTTGACCTTCCCTGTTACCACAGTGACTTTCTATGGCCAGGATCTTTTTCTTTTTCTATTGTTTGCTTATTTTTCCATTCTATTTCTTGACTTTAAACTTTATGTTAAAGTTGGGCTCTATTTCTTGAGTGTAGGGAGCAGTGTCCCAAGGTACAACTTTTTATACTGTTACAGCTGGTTCTAGGGTTTCTGTAAGCTTTTAGTTCTTGCAAGTGGTATGATATAAAAAGAGGTATGGTCAATACTCTCCTGTACTATGCTATGGTCTGTGAGTGACCACAAATACCTTTCTCCTAAGCTAATATCTGTTTTTTTTCAGAACATCTCCAAACAGACTATAATTTGCATTTTCCAAAAGTGAATGTCATTTTTTTGCCAAGATTTCAAATCCTCTCTGAAGATGCTTTATGTATCTTTCTTCATGGATGTCATTCATTTTCTTCTGAGGAAGTGAGGCTAATGCCCACAAATATCTTTACTATGCTTGTCCCTGTCTTTTCTACTGGATAACTCTGTATACTCTAAGAATATGAATGAAGTGCTGGCAGTTGGGAGCCCATTACTATTTCAGAAGTAAATGAAGAATTACCTTTTACTTATCATAGATATGATGCTCAAAAGAAGCAAAAGATTACTAAAATAAAGTTACTTTTAGAAAACTTGGATGTCACTGTACACTTATACTTCACCTTGCAATTAAACTTATACAATAATTCCTCAATCACAAGGCATTGCTGGGAATGAGGCATTCCAAATTAATGAAATTAATGGAATGTATAATCAAATTAATGAGAGTTCACCCCATTAATTTTTAGTGTAAATGTAAAGTAGTTTAAAAATTTTTTTGATGTAAAGTTTTCTATAATTTATCTCTCACTTACCTATGTTATTAAATTGAGCTTATTAGATGTAATTTTTTTTTTTCTTTTTGACTCAGTCATCATGATGAATATTTTTTTTAAATCAAAGAATCACTGAATTTTAGATTAGGAAGGGAACCAAGAGGCCATATAGTCAAAATACCCTCAGCAACCCTTCTAGCACGTGGTTATCAAGCCACTTCAAGGGTTAGTAAGAATGAATTGCCTACTTTCTGAAATAATCTATGTTGTTAATATTTTATTGTCCCCCTCAGCCACATTTTTTAAACCTCAAGCTTAGATTTTCCTCTTTGAAACTTCCACCCACCATTATCAATAATATAATTTGTTAAAAAGAAACATGTGCTTCCTATTTGACAGTCTTTCAAACATTCAAGAAAACTATCATATCCCATAATTTATCTCTTAATGTTTTATTCTTCAGAATAAATATCTATAATTCTTTCAAGCAATCCTTAAATTTAATGCTCTAGAGCAGTTATTATTAATCATATTAATTTGGGGTCCAATTACCAAAGTTCTCAGACATCTGAATGATGTTACCATCATCAATGATGTTAAAGATAATAACAACAATAAAGATAGCATTAATGTAGCATTTATAATGCTTTAAGATAAAATGATTTTTTTTTGTGGTATCATGTGAGTCTCAAAAGAACTCTGTGAGTATGTACTATTATTACCTCGATTTTACAGAGATGTTTGTGAAGAGATTTAAATTCTAATTGGGGGATTTTTTATTTAACCTCAGAGGTAAAAGAATGCCACTGGGACTGTATGTGACATGGTTAGATTTGCACTAAAGAAAATTACTTTAACAGCTATATGGACTACAGATTGGAGTGGAGAGAGACGAAATAAGGAAAGCAATTAGAAAACTATTGCATCAAATTAGGTGGGAGATGATAAGGGCTATATGAAAGGAGAGGACAAGATATAGATATTTGTCAAGATAAGATTTGGCAATTTGTGAGTTAAGTGAAAAGAAATGTCAACAATACCACAGATTGTGAATATAGGTTACTGTGTTCTTGACAGCAATCCAGAAGTTTGGAAAAAGGGTTGTTTTCGCTATTGTTGTATGTGGGGTAGAAAATGAATTCTGTTTTTGATATATTAAATTTGAGATGATTATGAGAAATCTAGTTGGAAAATCTCCAAAAGGCAATTGGTGATGCATGACTATAGGTTAGGATTGAGCCGGATTTGATATACATATTGAAGTTTTCTGTAATGACATTGCAATTGAATTGACTGAGGCTAATGTTAGGATCCTTACTAGGTGCTAAGTTGGTACTTAACAATTCTCTAGCTCAGAATTCACACCTTTAGTTCAAACCTTTAAAGGAGTTTACACCTTTAGACTTGTGAAAGGAATTTACACCTTTGAAAAGAACTAGCTCATTGGTTATGTAAGGAGTTTTCACAAGCCCATGGAGTACCCACAAGCCCATTCCCTGGGAGGATATAAGGAGCCAACATTGAGTCTGGAAAGAGTCAGTCTGGAGTGAGTCAAGGGAAAGACTTCCTGGGAGAACTTCAGGGAAGCATGAGGAGATTCAGAGGCAGGATTCAGTAGATTCACAAGTCTAAAAGAAAAGCCTGCTGATGGAGATTCATAACTCAAATTGACTTCCAGGAAACCCACAATCCCACACTCTTGGAGGCAGAGTCTGATTCATTTCCACATTTACCTTCATGCTGGCTGGAGGTTTTGGATTCAGAGGGAGCTTAGAGACTGAAGCTATCTGGAGACATTCTGTCAGGAAAAGATTCAAGACTTTGAAGGACACAATATAGGAAAAGGACTTTGCCTGCATTTTGGGGATTACTGGTACTGGAACTAAAATTAAGGCTGCCACCCCAGAAGCTTCTCAAAAGATCTCCTCCCAGAGAACAATTGCAATCTAGAGACAACAGAATATTACATTTTGGCGCCCAATGTGGGGCAAGGACTTTTGCTTATCTTTACTCTGGCTAATTCTGAGCCCTTCAAGGAGCTAGCCCGGACTTTACAGCTAATAAAGCAAGTGAGAAAGAATAGAAAGAAGCAGGAGAATTGAGGACAGAACCTCTGGAGATACTTCCAGTTAATGGGTATGATAACATAAGCATTTCCTGATTCAATTTCTTTCCTCTCATTCTTAACATGGGGAAATTAACTAAGAGAAGATAAAGTTGAATCTGATTGGCCTGTTTTACTTGCCTCAGTTTCCCTGATGAAGCTTTTTTATCTTCTTATTCTTCAACCAACATAGGGTAGGAAAAAGCTGTCCCTGAAATTTAATTAGCCTTGGCGTTCCTAGTATAGCTTGCTGTTCACCTAAAGGCATTAAAATTCCGAATCATAAAATGTTTGTACCAGTCCTTTTTGTAATGGCAAAGAACTGGAAATTGAGTAGATGCCTATTAGCTGGTTGAATAAGTTATGGTATACGAATGTAATGGAATATTGTCTTCTATAAGAAATGATGCGTAGGCTGATTTCAGAAAAACTTGGAAAAACTTACATGAACTGATGTTGAATGGAATGACTAAAACCAAGAGATTATTATCACAGTAACGATGATTAACTTGATGGCCCTGGCTGTTTTCATCAAGAAGATGATTCAGGGCAATTCCAATAGTCTTGAGAGAGATTAAAGGTGGAAAGATACTTTCCATATCCAGCCAGGGAAAGAACTATGGAGACTGATTGGATTAAAGCATAGCATTTTTACCTGTTGTTGTTGTTGTTGTTTATTTGTTTTTCCTTGTGTTTTTTTCTCTTTTGATCTGATTTTTCTTATGTAGCATGACTAAAATGGAAAAGTTTAGAATTGCACATGTTTAACCTATATCATATTGCTTTGCTGTCTTAGGGAGGGGAGACAGGGGAAGGAGGAAGAAAATTTTAGAATACAAGGTTTTGCAAAGATGAATGTTGAAAACTCTATTTGAATGTATTTGGAAAAATAAAATATTATTAGCCACCTCTGATAATGAACATGACATGTTTTCAGATCTAGGAAAGGAGACAGAAAATAAATAAATGAATCAAGAAAGAGCAATGTTATGAAAATTATATCATGTCTCTTCCCTAGGCTCATAGTTGTTTTGTTTTTTTCCCCTTATCTCTATTTTCTTTTTCTTTCTAGATGTCCTGTAATAAAGTCTTATCAAAATTTTTGAGTCTTGTTGATCTCTGTTGATCTAATTTAATGTTCTTTGACATGCTTTCCCCTTCTTGTTCTTGGAATTTTAATATATAAATATATCTTCTTAATATATAAAATTACTTTAAACCCTCCTCCTTTACCTAACCTATTTCTTTTTTTCAGTAAACTACATTCTCACATTTAAAACTTTTTTTTAATAACTTTGTTTCTTTCTACCTTTTTATATTTCTTATATTTTACTCTTCTTAAGTTTTTTTTTTTTTTTTTTTTTTTTTTTTTAACCCTGCTCTACTGGTCTCCTTGCTGTTCTTCATACATTACATTTCATCTGTTGTCTCAGTGTCTTTACACTTGCTGTCCAACATTCCTGTTATGCTCTCTCTCCTCAACTCTGCCTCTTAGAATCTTTGGATTTCATTAAGATTTAGATCAAATGAAACTTTTTAACAAAGATTCTCACCTGGTTCCTTTGCTGGTAGGCTTTTCCTATATCAGGGAGATTTTCCCTATATGTTTACTTTCCACTACTCTATAGGTATTTTATAGATGTTTAATTCATTAGAATGTAAGCTCCTTTTTGGTAATCTTATCACAAGTCTGAATTCTCTTTCTCTGTTCTGCTTTTTGCTTGGAAATGTTCATCTTATTTGGTGTTTGTTAACTTCAAAATTAAACAAACAGCAACAATAACAATAACAAAAACAATTGAGGATAGGTACAGGGAGAAAAAAAATGTGGGCTTTTTGAAATTAAGGGATACTTTTTCCCTTTCATTATATCTCCAGTACTTAGCACAGTGCCTATTTTAAAAGCACTTATTGCTTGATTCTATCACTTTAATATTTTAGTCATCAATCTCATGTGTTGGCATAATAACATCATATATCAGTTATACACAGGAGATAAAAACATGGCTCTTTATGTTGGTATCTCTAGTTCATCTTGCTTGTCTCCAGTATTCTGTATAATTAAGTATAGCTAGGTTCTGATTACTGTGAATAATGAAACCACTAGAATGGTTGCCTTACTTGAATTTGTACTGCATAATCCTGTTGGAACTGGTTTCAGTTATCATATTTTACATAATTACAAGTTCAAACAGTGCAAATTCAAATACATGGGACTACTTCAGGAAATTCGCTTTAATTGGAAACTTTATTCATAAACATCTAGGGCAATGGGATTTACTATTGACTCATTTCTCAGATTTTGTTTCCTGTGATGTTCCTAATGTCTCTTCTATTATTTTTCCTATATAATATGTATCCTTTATGATATCTAGCTTGATATATCAACACATTAAATTTTATTCCCTATCCTTTTTGAATTAGGTTTGCAAAAATGGTGACAAATATATATTTACTTATTTTTTAGGTTAACCTGGGCTCTGGCAAGAAGTTCTGTCATTCCTGTGTTTAAGCCATAATGTAGAAACCCAAATTACTCAGCCATAACTAGTTGTGCACTCTCTAAATGTCCCTTGATTTTCTGAATGCTTTGCGTTCATGGGCAACAGCTCTGAAAAGTCACCTATTCCTTTCAGTCAATATATTGCCTTTCATAATCTTTAGCAATGCTTTCTTTCATTATTATTTGCACCTGCATGTAAATATTACTGTCAAAAGTAAGTAGCAGTTATATAGTTTAATTACTCTTAGAAGTTTCTATGTCATATCTTGGATAACTGGAAGACAACTTTTATCAAGTTGACAAATCAATAGTTACCTTAATGCTCTTCATTGAGGACTAACTAGGAATCACAGCTAAACTTTTGTTTCCAGTCCTTACTGAATGATCTGTTTCCTGAGAATACCTGTGGATACAAAACTATTTCTTAGAGAAAAGAATATGTTGCTTCTTTAAAATATCTAGCTCTTTCCACTCTAGGAAAAAAAGATTTGTATTTGTTTCTTATCTTCAACTTTTCACTGGTTCTACTATCCTCTTTACTATCTTTTACATTCTTTCACCTTACAATACTTTAAAACCAGTCAACTGCCCTTTATCTGTCCAATGTTTGCTTTTCTTCTTTGTTTTTACAATTAAGTCTTCCTTTCTTCTTCCCTTCCTGTCTTTCTTCCCTTCCTCCCTCTCTCCTTTCTTCTTTCTTTCTTTCCTTCCTTCTTTCCATTTTTATTCCTTCTTTGTCCATATGTGAAGCTGAGAATTTCTATTACATAACTTTTTTTTTTTTTTTTTTTTGCTGAGGCAATTGAGGTCAAGTGACTTGCCCAGGAAGTGTTAAATGTCTGAGCTCAGATTTGAACTCAGGTCCTCCTGACTTCAGGGCTGATGCTCTACCCACTGCACCACCTAGCGGCCCCTATTACATAACTTTTAAAAAATGTATGTTAAATTTAAAAGAATAGTAATAAAATAAAAAGAAGTTCTGAATCTCTGTATATTTCTGTGTGTTTATTCTTTCATTTTTTTTCTTTCTTTTCTTCATTTTTTGAAATCATTATACTATCTATCCAGGTGTCTATGTCCCAACCCCCTCCTCCCAAATAGAAGCCTCTCCCTTATTAGAAAGAAGTACATTACCTATATCTGTATCTTAATCTATACTTCTAGTCTATTATCTCTCTTTTTTTGCTGAGGAAATTGGGGTGAAGTGACATGCCTAGGGTCACAGAGCTAAGAAGTGTTAAGTCTCTGAGGCCAGATTTGAACTCAGGTGCTCCTGACTTAAGGGCTGGTGTTCTATCCACTGTGCCACCTAGTTGCTCCCTATTATCTCTCTCTTAAGAGATAGGAAACCATGTGACATCATTAGCATTCTGAAATTATGACTGATTATTGCATTGATAAGAGTTTTTGTCTTTCAAAACTATTTTATGATCATTAATTATGTAAATTATTAGATGAATAATTTCTGAAGAGAAACAATATTTCCATGGAGCCACTGGCAAAAACTGATCTGAGCCTGGTCCTTGGAGATAAATATGTCTTAGAGCCATAGAATGTCATACTTAAAGAACATCTAGTCCATCTCTGCTGCCTTCATTTGCATTTATCTAAATTGAGTCCCAAGAAAGGAAAATAATTTACATGAGATCAGATAATTATATAGTATTAGAACTCTTAGGAATCTCTCCTACCCTTTCAATAGCATCAGTAAATAGAAAATGAAATATTTATCTGGATTATTTGATCAGAGTACTCAGCAAGTTTGATCAATTAATTTATATGATAAATAGCTATTATATTTTTCTCCTAACTAGCAAATTCTGAGTTTTTTTCCTTGAATTATTTGGAAAATTTAATTCCATGGACATGACTTAAATCCCATGTTTCTTACACTGGGACATATTACTATTCTCCTTCTGCTTAAAAGTATTCATACACTATTAGAGTCCCTTTATGAGCGGGGAATTTAGCAAGTTCCTTGAAGAGTGCCAGTACTTGTCTCTCCTTGGTTCCTTTATGCTGATTTGTATTCAGGTCCAATATTTCTCTTTATATGTGTTTGGTTAGGAATTTATCACTCATCTGTGATGATCTATTGATAAACATACACTTTAATAAATGTGGTTTTCTGTTCCCTTTCATAATTAAAGCAAAGGAAATTGGACCTCTGTTGAGGAAATCCATAGGTGGGTAGAATGCTATGGTGGGGTAAGGGGAAGATGAGCCTTACATATAGGGAGTGAAGGCCCTGTGGAGAGTTTTTAAGCCATTTTATTACAATGAGACTCTCATGCAGGAATGCTTCACAGCAAGAAGAGAAAAAAAAAATCACAAATCTTGTTCCACTTCCCACCTGGCTGTTTTCCTGGACTTTCTCATCTCTAAAACCTCATCAATGTGTAACATACATTCAACTCTGAAACACTTATCTCCACAGTACCTTGTCTCTGATTGGAAAGGAGGAATGGGGATGGTCATTATAGAATTCCTCTCTTCTCCTCCTTCATTTGGAAGGCACTCAGGGAATTCTCAAAATTTTTTATTCAGCTGCTTTCCTATATTTAATCATCTCCAGAAACTTATCATTCTACAAGATCAAATCATCTCTGAAACTCTCATCTTCCTTTGATCATTTCCCACTTTTGTTATAAAATATCATTTCCCCCACTCTGCTTACCCCTTATTGCCCATTTTTAGCTTTGTTTTATTTAATGTCTGACTCCTTGAAGTCATATTCTCGCACTTTTTTTTTTTTTTTTTTTTTTTGTATACTGAGTGCTTAGCTCTGTGCTTAGTTCATAGCAGGAACTTGATGAGTGATTTTTGACTATAAGTAAGCAGAAGTCACAGTTAAGGAGAGTTAGGGACCTCTAGATTAGGCTATACTTTCTTTAATCACAAAGCTCCTGAAATAATTTCTGATTTTCTTTTCAAGCTATTAACAATGTTCATTGACTGATTACCTCAAGTAAGATCTCACATCTATCACATGATAGTTGAGTTGGATCTACTGTTGAGAAGGAGCTCATTACTTTGTGACTTATGGGATATTCTATACCCTGTATATTTATTTGACTTTCCTCATGTGAGAGAGTAAAGTATATACACAGATAGCTGTCTTTAAGTATTTTGTCTTCAAGCCTTTCATATGAAATCAGGATTAGGTCTACTTTCCCCACAGGACTAGGCCATAATTAGGAGTACTGGATGGCAGTTGCTGAGTGAAAGATTTCAGGTTGATACAAGGAATAACTTCTTAGCAATTAGAAATCACCAAAGTTGAAATGTAAGAACTTGAATATTTGTTTAAATAAAATAATGAATTTCCTATATTCTGACAGAAAATCAAAGGAAGTAATTATGGAAGTAGTAACAATTTTAGATCCTAATAACCAAGAACTTCAAGGAATAATGAAGGAAATAGCAATTTTGTTTTACAATGTGGAAAAGTATCTCTTGGACTTTATCTGATTTTGGGTAGAAACATACATGTATCTGTATATGCACATATAAGCATACACTTATATATGCATATCTATGTACATACTGAACAAGGGAATGCACAATGATAGTCAAAATGATTATCCCCTTTGAAGAGTTTAGGAACAATGTTTTTTTGTTTGTTTGTTTTTGTTTTGTTTTGTTTTGTTTTGTTTGTTTTGTTTTTTTAAAGACAAAGGAATGGGCATCCAAGTTTTGGGAAGAGGATTTTGAATGATGAGTCAGAAAGACTTGGGGTCTAATTCTAGAACTGCCATTAATTCGTGTCTGACTTGGATCAAGCTATTTTGCCCCACTCAGATTTTGTTTTCTAATCTAGAGAATGAAACAACCTATAGAAATAGGACGTAGTAGAAGGAATATGGTTTCTACATAGCGAGGGTATCAAACTAAAAAATGTGCTGCTTAACAAGAACAACACAGCCAAGATCACTGACCTGGGTTCTTGCAATCCTGAGGACATGATGTCTGGTAGGATTGTGGGTATCCCAATCCATATGACTCTAGAGCTCTTCACAGGGAAATATGACAATTCTGAGAATATGTATGCTTTGGGGATCCTCTTCTGGGACATTTGCTCAGGCTAAGTAAAGCTCTCTGAAGTATTTAAAAGGTGGTCCAGCAAGAATCACCTCTGGAACAATGTGTGCAGAGGAGCCAGTCCAGAGTGATTCCCAGTGTTTTATGAGGAATGCTGGCAGCTGAGGGAAGCCAGCTGGGATGGTGATCCCTCTAGGCATCCTCTCCTTGGCATTGTTCACTCCATGCAGTTTCAACTATACTTGGCCCTCTACAGTATTGATTTGGGTGGAAAATTTCTCCAAGGAGCAATTCAATAAATACTAATTCAATAAAATACTAATATGGAATAGGCATTCTATAAGAAAATACCTGATTAGGTTCTATTTATACTTAAGCAAAGAATTAAGAAAGAGTATGTATGTATTTTTTGTTCAGGAGTTACCCTTAAGTTCTCCTTAGCTAGTCCTACCTCATACATTCTAAGCACCTCCACTAGAAATTCTCTCCAATAGAAAGGGTGCTGCAGCAGCTAGACATTTTGACTGGAGTTAGATCTCAATTTCTTCCAGTGCCATTCTGCCAATGAATTGCTTATAATAATGGGCAAGTAACTTCACTCATCCTTTTAGGTTTGAAATTTCTCATCTTTAAATTTAAGAATTGGGTTAGAGGAACTCTGAGATGCCTCTCATTTTTCTTTTCTGGCTTAAAACTTAAAATTATATATCAAGTCAAAATTCTGAATTATTGGGTTTTAAATGAAACTAAGTGGCATATGTAAACATAGAAAACAAACATATAGATCCAGGAAGCAAGATAAAAGAATAATTCAGAGTAGAGTGTATACTGTTTTTGTTTTGACCTTAATAAAAGGTCAAAACACTTCATGTCACTTTATAACTCACTATAGAGAGGGCATTATTAAGCTCTGCACTCATTTTTGCAAAATTCCTTCTCAACAACAAATATATATTCTTTAGAGATCTACATTATAACATTTTATCTCTAAAACCAATTTAATTCATTCTAAAGTCAATATTAAGTTATTATCATATCCTTTCATCTATTTCAGGGAAAGAAAGGTAATTATAATAAGATCCTTTTTAACATGGAACTCCAGTCAAAGAGAAGGATTGGAATAAAGATCTTTCTTGACTTATGCTTGCGTATGGGAATGTATATTATATGCTGTGCTTTGTTCATGTAGGTTATGTATAGGGTCTTTCTAGGGTCCCAAAGAGAGACAAAACTTCTATCTCTGGAGTCCATTTTTTTTTACTCTTCTCCAAAGGAAATTTTGATTACTCTGAGAAGGGGAAGTAAATGATTGGGACCAGAAACTGGCCAGTCTATTCTCCTCAGAGAAAGGGAATAATGGGCTAGAATTACATCTACTTGTTCTCTTGAACATTATTAATCAAGGGGAAATACTTTTAGATTCCATCTATACTTTTGATAACTATCCCATAAAAGGGAATAAAAGGGAAGGAGTGTCTCAGACTATAAATACAAGGCTTATCTCCCTTCTCAGGAGATGCCAGTAAACCCATTTTTCTAAAGCAAATAGAAATGAGAAAGTATATGAGACCATATGCAAGACAAACAACACACATAGTAGATAGTCTTCCATCTGAGAGTAAGACAACTTGAGAGAGAGAGAGAGAGAGAGAGAGAGAGAGAGAGAGAGAGAGAGAGAGAGAAGGAGGGAGGAGACAGAGACAAAGAAGCAGACAGACACAGATACAGACACAGACACAGAGACAGAAACAGAAACAGAGACAAAGAGAGATTCAACTTAAAGGGAAATTCCCTGAAGTCTATAGTATAATGAGATGGAAACAGGGACATGACCAAAGTTCTTGTTAGCTTCTTTCCAAAATCTTTCTTTATCTTCAGAGAAAAAGAGTCTGGAATCCCATGTCTTTTCTCTTGAAGTTGGAAGACCAAAGATCAGGATCTTTCTTCTCTCAAGTTCTTATCAACTCCGCTTTTAAGCAGGCTTAGAACATTGAATAATCAAGCTCTACCCATAAAGAGATTTTTATGGAAATATTCTTCATCTTAAAGGCCAAAAGCCAAGGGTTTTACTTGTTAGTGACTAGCTACAATTTTGAAAGAGAAATAAAAAAACCAACTAAACGAGCTCTATATAAATATAATATAATCTATCCTTGAATCTCTTACTTTATTCTCAAGTTTAATAATGTGAGAGGTTAAAAATACAACAATAAAATTCATGCATTAATTTCTTAATTGTAAAGCCAATGTAATATATATATATATATGTGTGTATATATATATTTTGTTAAAGCTATTTATTTACAAAAAATATGCATGGGTAATTTTTCAACATTGACCCTTGCAAAGCCTTCTGTTACAAATTATCCCCTCCTTCTCCCCACCCCCTGCCTTAAATGGCAGGTAGTCCAATATGTGTTAAATGTTTTTAAAAATATATGCTAAATCCAATATATGTATACATATTTATATAGTATCTTGCTGTACAAGAAAAATTGAAATCAATAAGGAAAAAAACTGGAAGAATACAAAATTCAAGCAAACAACAACAGAAAGAGTGAGAACGCTATGTTGTGTTCCACACTCAGCTCCCAAGGTCTTCTCTTTGGGTGTAGATGGTTTTATTCATTACTGAACAATTGGAATTGGTTTGAATCATCTTATTGTTGAAGAGAGTCATGTCCATCAGAATTGATCATCATATAGTCTTGTTATTGTAGTGTATAATGATCTCCTGGTTCTGCTCAGTTCACTTAGCATCCATCAGTTCATGTAAGTCTCTACAGTCCTCTCTGAAATCATCCTGCTGGCCGTTTCTTACAGAAAAATAATATTTTTTAACATTCATATGCCATAACTTATTCAACCATTCCCCAATTGATGGGCATCCATTCAGTTTCCAGTTTCTTGCCACTATAAAGAGGGCTGCCATGGAATATAATTCTTTATAGAGAAGATGGAACAAATCTCTAGTTGGGGCCAAGGAAAGCTGTATAAACAGATTCAATTCAATAATAAAAGGAACCATATTTATTTCAATAATACTAAGAAGAAATTCTTTGAAAACATGCTTTTGTATTACTTCCTAACCTAAAACTGTGGAGATATTGGACAGAGGCAGGCTCCAGTTGCTGTTGAACTCTCCAGATAGCTTCTAAACTCCTTAGCTGTCACTAAACAAGGCTTTACCTTCACAACTTTTAATCATGGCTAATTCCCTTTCCTAGCTGTCACCTGCATTAGCTAGGCTTCTGCAGCTATCAGTCATAATTAACTCTTCCTCTATAGTTATAAGTCTGTCCCTGAAGTCACATCTTTATCTTCTGTCATTGAAGATCTGTCTCCTCAGCTATTGCTGTGTCCCAATGTTTCTTCTATCATTGATTACCAAATTCCTGCCACTGTAACATCAAGCTGAAGTCAGCAATACTGCTTATTGTTTTTTACCAGACCACCTGGGCTTATATAAGCCCAGTAGCAATTGTTAATTCAATTTTAATGTAGCTTACTAAAGATTGCATAAAATACTTTGGGTGTCTATACTACAATAAATGCAAGAACTATCTAAAGATAACTATAAAGAAATATTTGCAGAAATACAAAAATAATTGAAAAAATATTAATTGCTGACAGGTAATATGAGCCAATATAATAAAAATAGGAATAGTACACATATTTAGTTTTTCAATGATATTCCAATCAAAACACCAAGTTATTATTTTACAAAATGAGATTAAGCGTTATACCCACTGCATTAAGGTTTTTAGACATGACAATAAAGAAGACCTTTGAGGAAAGAATTAAAGAAGGCACAAAAAATGAGATGAACAGGTCTCTGAAAGACATAGTTTCAATAATTTTTGAAAATGTGACATTTAAGAGGTCAGCATTCCTACCCAATTGAGAGGAACTTTTATTGGAACATGCTAGTAATGTTATATAGAATGTCAAATAGACTGAAATAAAACAATATAGAAAATTAATGAAACAGTGTGATGGAGGATATAGAAAGCTGACATCAGAGAAAAAAAAAACTGGGTTCATATCTGTTTTTGCCATAAACTAGCTGTAAACTTAGGTCATGTAAACTCCATGTTAAAGACCAGTTGCCAATTTACATGGTAGAGGTAGTTTCCACACTAAGAGTTCACTCTTCTAATAAAATCACACACACACACACACACACACACACACACACACACACACACAGACACACACACACATAAAATTGAGAGACTCAGGGGCTATGGTTTTGATCTCACAGACTCTTTGATAATGCATCACAAGAGCTCATAGTATATTAGTTTTCATAGATGTTAGATAGAGAATTTGAGAAACAAAGATACCTAGGGTCTCTATAACATTATTGAATAGCCATTAGTTCCATTCCAGATTATGGAGTGCCTGTAGGATGCTGCTGAATGAACTTTTAAGTGAGTATCTAGAGCATACTCCCTATATTCAAAATAGATATATTTCATAAAGAAAATAGAGATGAAAGTGATGGGGGAAGAGAGGGATCATACCAGATTTAAACATTATGTACCAAAAGAAATACATGCATTTCAATAAGATATTAAGATCAGACCTGCTATAAGGCCAACCATCTAGATCTGAATAGAATTTTAGAAAAGTTAGAAAGACTAGACCTCTCATTATTATTAAATAGGAATATAAAAGAGTGTGTATCTATGTATATACATACATAGATACACATATACATTTATAGTTCTAAACCATGCCTGGTAGCTTTCTAGAAATTGACCTTATGTTATGATACAAAAATCTCATAAACAAATGCAGAAAATCAGAAATATTAAATATATATTTCTTTAGCATAGTGCAATAAATATATTAATATTATATCAAATAAAGTACCATAAAAAGATTGAAATTAATTCAAGTTCAAATAATTTAAACTTAATGAATTGATGGCTTTTAAAGAAGACAGCATAAAAAGAAAAAAGAAAACAAAGAAAATTATGAGACAAACGATATCAATTTTTGGACATAATCAAAATATTCCTAAAGGAAATTTTTTTATTTTCATCAACATAAAGAGAAAGAACAGATCAATAAATATAGCATGCAACTAAATAGCAGACAAATTAGAAAATCAATAAATTATAAAATCTTAACTAAACACTGAAGTAGAAATTCTGGGAAAAAAGAATAAATCAATAAAATTAAAAGCAAAAATTGGATTGATACACAAACATAGAAGGTGTTTTGAATGCAAAAAAAATAATATATTATTTAGGTTTTTTTTTTACAGAAGTGAAATTGAGTGTCAAAAAGAAAAGAATTTGTAAAAATGAAGAACAAAGATAATTATTTAAAAAACAGCCATGTTGCTCAATTATGTGCCAGAATAAGAACAAAAATTTAAATGAATATACAAATGTTAGCAAATATATAAAAGGTTTACATTTTGTAAAACAAAGCTAGGAGAATTTAAATAATTAAATTTCAGGAAAAGAAAATAAAGAAGTCATGGATGAACTGCCAAATGAATGTGTTTCTTTTGCTACATAACTAAGAAGCTATCTTGAAATACTTAAAACTTCCAAAGTTCCCAAAGGAACAAAACAACACAACTTCTAAGACTAGATTGATTCATAAGGAAATTATGACATACATTTAGAGAATAATTAAATTCAATATTGCATATTTTTTTTTGGAAAAAGTAGTAAAAGGATGCCCTAAAATTTCTTGTATGGTACCAATATGGTCTTGATACCTAAATCATATAAAATCAAAATCTCTATTATTAAATTAAATAAAATGTTAACAGAGGTTGTAGTGACATAAAAAATACAGTGTGACCAAGTTGAGCTTAGACAAGGAGTAAAGAGTTTTAAAATATTATGAAAATTGTAACCACAATAAGACATATTAACAAGGACAATAAAAAAGTATATGATTATATCAGTAGATGTGTGGGAGGAATATAAAATTCATACATGTTTAAAAAAAAGCATCTGGAAATAAAGGTGAAAATATACATTTACTTGATTTAGTAAACAACATTTAAATAAAGGGGAAAGTACTTAACATTTAGTAAGTGAATGCCTCCTACCAATCATTGTACTAAGCACTTTACAATTACCTTATTTAAACTAAAATCAAGTGGCAGGATCTTATATAATGAGGATAAAAGAGAGGCATGTCCATTTACATTAAGGTTAAAGCAAAGATGTTTAATATTATCACCATTATTTGATATAGTGCTCAAAATGGTAGGTACAGTGATAAGATAAGGAAAATAAAATGAAGAAATAAGTATAGGCAAAGGATAAACAAATTTGTTATTTTGGGGGATGATATGATGCTTGTTTCCAGATCCTATATTGTCAACTAGAAAAATAATTGAAACAACAATTTAAGTGAAGTTTTGGAAAGCAAAATAAATATAAATCACTGGCATTTCTGTTTCTTGTCAATAAAACACAACAGAAAGAAAAAGAAACACTTCATTCAAAATAATTACACAAAATGTAAAACATTTGGTAGCTCACCTATTAATACAGATACAAGAATTATATTAATGTATATAAAATAATAAAATAAAATAATAAAAATGTATATAAAAGTACTCTTTATAAAAATAAAATATTAAATGTTTGTGGGTAGGTCATTAAAATAACAATAACTTATTGGCTTAGCCTCATCTAATCAAACTAATAAAGGATAGAATTTTTAAAAAAAATTTATCTGAAGGAGCAAAAAAGGTCAAGAATGTTAAGGGAAACAAATTTTTTAAAGTGGGAAGGAAAAGGGGCTAATAGTGCCACATCTCAAACTATAATGAGTGCAGTAATCATCAAAACTTTTCAGTATTCATTAAATTATAGAGAAATAAATCAGTGGAAGAGATAATGCATGATGCAGAAGCATATAGTAACATAACATTCAATAAACTAAAGAATCCTATATTCTGAGGGAAACATTCACTATTTCACAAAAACTCTTGGAAAACTGGAAAATAATCTTGTAGAAATTAAAAAACAGACCAACATCTTATACCATATAACAGGATAAACACCAAATGGATATGGACGAAATGTTGTATCTTTTTATTTATTTATTTATTTTCTTTTTAAAAATTTTATTTATTTAATATTTCCCCCAGTTACATTTAAGACAATTTTGTAACATTTGTTTTTTTTTTTAAACCTTTTACTTCCAGATTCTTCCCTTATCCCAAAGTGTATGTGAAATTATCCAAAACATTTTCATAAAAGTCATGTTGTGATAGAAAACATAGATCTCCCCCCTCCAAAAAAAAAAAATGAAGAAAAAAAAGTGGGGAAAGAGAGGGAGAGAATGAATGCTTCAATCTATATTAAGACAGAATCAGTTCTTTCTCTAGGTATGGAAAGGAATTTTCATAAGTCCTCAGGATCATCATGAATCATTGTACTGCTAAGAATAGCAAAGTCACTCACAACTGACCATCCCAGAACA
The DNA here is from genome assembly GCF_048593235.1 of Sminthopsis crassicaudata. NCBI lineage: Eukaryota > Metazoa > Chordata > Mammalia > Dasyuromorphia > Dasyuridae > Sminthopsis > Sminthopsis crassicaudata. Next base: position 309,949,246 of record NC_133620.1, on the reverse strand, counting down.
TTGCTATCACTTTGTATGTTTCACATTGCTTGAGTTCATAAGGGACTTTTCAGGTTTTTCTGGATGATATTATATCACACTCATGTAACCACAATTTTTTTTTAGCCATTGCCCAATTGATGGGCATCCCTTCACTTTTTGATTTTTGCCCTGAGAAGAAAACTGCTACAAATATTTTTGTACCTATAAGTCCTTTTCCATTTTAAAAAATCTCTTTTGGTATTCATGCTTTTTTTAAAATTAATTTTATAATTATAATTTTTTTTGACAGTACATATGCATGAGTAATGTTTTTTTACAACATTATCCCTTGTATTCATTTTTCCAAATTTTCCCCTCCCTCCCTCTATTCCATCCCCTAGATGACAGGCAACCCCATACATATTAAATGTGTTACAGTATAATCTAGATAGAATATATGTGTGTAAATCCAATTTTCTTGTTGCGTGGTAAGTAACCTGGGTAGAAAGAGAGTAGTGCAAACAGTTTACATTCAGTTCCCAGTGTTCCTTTTCTGGGTGTTAGTTGTTTCTGTCCATCACTGATCAACTAGAAGTGAATTAGATCTTCTTTATGTTGAAGATATCCACTTCACTCAGAATATGTCTTCATACAGTATTGTTGTTGAAGTGTATAGTGATCTCCTGGTTCTGCTCATTTCACTCAGCATCAGTTCATGCAGTTCTCTCCAAAACTCTGTATTCATCCTGCTATTCATTTCTTACAGAGCAATAATATTCCATAACGTTCATATATCATAATTTATCCAACCATTCTCCATTTGATGGACATCCATTCATTTTCCAGTTTCTAGCCATTACAAAAAGAGCTGCCACAAACATTTTGGCACATACAGGTCCCTTTCCCTTCTTTAGTATTTCTTTGGGATAGAGGCCCAGTAGTAGCACTGCTGGATCAAAGGGTATACACAGTTTGATAGCTTTTTGGGCATGGTTCCAAATTGCTCTCCAGAATGGCTGGATTCTTTCACAATTCCACCAACAATGCATCAGTGTCCCAGTTTTCCCACATCCCCTCCAACATTCATCATTATCTTTTCCTGTCATCTTAGCCAATCTGGCAGTTGTGTAGTGATATCTCAGAGTTGTCTTAATTTGCATTTCTCTGATCAGTAGTGATTTGGAACACTCTTTCATATGAGTGGAAACAGTTTCAATTTCATCATCTGAGAATTGTCTGTTCATATCCTTTGACCATTTATCAACTGGAGATTGGTTTGATTTCTTATAAATTAGAGTCAGTTCTCCATATATTTTGGAAATGAGGCTTTTATCAGAACCTTTAATTGTAAAAATATTTTCCCAATTTGTTACTTCCCTTTTAATCTTGTTTGCATTAGTTTTGTTTGTTCAAAAGTTTATAATTTGATGTAATCAAAATCTTCTATTTTGTGATCAATAATGATCTCTAGTTCTCCTTTGGTCATACATTCCTTCCTCCTGACAGGTCTGAGAGGAAGACTATCCTCTGTTCCTCTAGTCTCTTTATGATCTCATTCTTTATGCCTAAATCATGGACCCATTTTGATCTTATCTTGGTATATGGTGTTAAGTGTAGGTCCATATCTAATTCCTGACATACTAATTTCCAGTTTTCCCAACAGTTTTTTTCAAATAATGAATTCTTATCCCAAAAGGGTATCCTTGGGTTTGTCAAACACTAATTTGCTATAGTTGTACCATTTTGTCCTGTGTACCTAACCTGTTCCACTGATCAACTAGTCTATTTCTTAGCCAATACCAAATGGTTTTTGTGACTGTTGCTTTATAATATAGCTTTAGATCAGGTACAGCTAGCCCACCTTCATCTGACTTTTTTTTTTCATTAATTCCCTTGAAATTCTCTACCTCTTATTTTTCCATATGAATTTTGTTGTTATTTTTTCTAGGTCATTAAAATAGTTTCTTCGGGAGTCTGATTGGTATAGCACTAAATAAATAGATTAGTTTGGGGAGTATTGTCATCTTTATTATATTCGCTCGGCCTATCCAAGAGCACTGAATGTCTTTCCAATTATTTAAATCTGACTTTATTTTTGTGACAAATATTTTGTAATTTTGCTCATATAATTACTGGCTTTTCTTTGGTAGATGGATGACCAAATATTTTATACTCTCGATGTTTATTTTGAACGGGATTTCTCTATGTATTTCTTGCTGTTGAGTTTTGTTGGTGATGTATAAAAATGCTGAGGATTTATGTGGATTTTTTTTGTATCCAGCAACTTTGCTGAAGTTGTGAATTATTTCTACTAACTTTTTATTAGAATCTCTGGGAGTCTCTAAGTATACCATCATATCATCTGCAAAGAGTGATAGTTTGATTTCCTCATTACCTACTCTTATTCCTTTAATCTCTTTCTTGACTCTTATTGCCGAGGCTAGCATTTCTAATACAATATAGAATAGTAATGGTGATAGTGGGCAACATTGTTTCACTCCTGATTTTACTGGGAAAGTTTCTAGACTATTTTAAGGAATAGTCCTGTTATTCCTATACACTCAAGGGTTTTTTAGTAGGAATGGATGTTGTATTTTTTCAAATGCTTTTTCTGCATCTATTGAGATGATCATATGGTTTTTATTAATTTGATTATTAATATGGTCAATTATACTAATAGTTTTCCTAATATTAAACCAGGCCTGCATTCCTGGTATAAATCCTACTTGATCATAGTGTATTATCTTGGGGATGAATTTCTGCTGTCTTTTTGCTAATAGTTTATTTAAGATTTTAGCATCAATATTCATTAAGGAGATTGATCTATGGTTTTCTTTCTCCGTTTTCAACCTACCTGGTTTAGGTATCAGTACCATGTCTGTGTCATAAAAGGAGTTTGGTAGGACTCCTTCATCCCCTATATTTTAAAATAGTTTATTTAATATTGGGGGTAATTGTTCTTTAAATATTTCGTAGAATTCACATGTAAATCCAACTGGTCCTGGGGATTTTTCCTGGGGAGTTAATTAATAGCTTGTTCTATTTCTTTTTCTGAAATGGGACTATTTAAGCAGTTTACCTCCTCCTCTGTTAATCTAGGAAGCCTATATTTTTGGAGGTAGTCATCCATTTCACTTATGTTATCAAATTTAGTGGCATAAAGTTGGGCAAAGTAACTCCTTATTATTGTTCTAATTTCCTCTTCATTGGTGGAAAGATCCCCCTTTTCATTTGTAAGACTAACAATTCGATTTTCCTCTTTCCTTTTTCTGATCAGATTTATGAAAGGTTTATTTATTTTATTGCCTTTTTCATAAAACCAACTCTTTGTTTTATTTATTAATTCAATAGTTTTTTGTTTTTTTTTTTTTTTTTACTTTCAATATAATTGATTTCTCCTTTTAATTTTAGAATTTCAAGTTTAATTTTTGGTTGGGGGTTTTTAATTTGGTATTTTTCTAGCTTTTTAAGTTGCAGGCCCAATTTATTGATCTTCTCTTTCTCTATTTTATTCAAGTAAGCCTCTAAAGATATAAAATTTCCCCTAATTACTGCTTTAGTTGCATCCCACAGATTTTGGTATGATGTCTCATCATTGTCATTATTTTGGGTGAAATTATTAATTGATTCTATATTTTACTGTTTCACTCAGTCATTCTTTAAGATGAGATTATTTAGTCCAATTACTTTTTTGGTCTATTTACCCCTAACTTCTTGTTGAATGTAGTTTTTATTGCATTGTGATCTGAGAAGAAGGCATTTATTATTTCTGCCTTCCTACATTTAATTTTGAGATCTTTATGTCCTAATATATGATCAATTTTTGTATAGGTTCCATGGACTGCTGAGAAAAAAATATACTCCTTTCTATCACCATTCAATTTTCTCCGAAGATCTCTCATACCTAGTTTTTCTAATGATCTATTTACCTCTTTAATTTCTTTCTTATTTGTTTTCTGGTTTGATTTATCTCATTCTGAGGGTGCAAGGTTGAGATCTCCCACTATTATAATTTTGCTGTCTACTTCTTCTTGCAACTCTCTTAACTTCTCCTTTAGGAAGTTAGATGCTGCACTGCTTGGTGCCTATATGTTTAGTATTGATATGGCTTCATTGTCTATGCTACCTTTTAGCAGGATATAGTTTCCTTCCTTATCTCTTTTAATTAGATCAATTTCTGCTTTTGCTTGATCTGAGATAAGGATAGCTATCCCTGCTTTTTTGGCTTTACCTGAAGCATAATAGATTCTGCTCCAATCTTTTACCTTTACTCCGTATGTATCTCCCTGCTTTAAATGTATTTCTTGTAAAGAACATATTGTAGGGTTCTGACTTTTGATACAGTCTGCTATCCGCCTCCATTTAATGGGAAAGTTCATCCCATTCACATTTACAGTTAAAATTACTAATTCTGTATTTCCTACCATCATATTATCCCCTAATTATGCTTTTTTTTACCTTGTCCCCCCTGAAATCCTCCCCTAGTATTGAATTCATGGACCCCACTTGTGACACACAGCCCTCCCTTTTTAGTATCCCTCCCCCCTGCTTATAAGTCCCTTCCCCTTTCTTGTACCCTTCCCTTATTACTCTTTTCCTTTTCCTTTTTCCTCTCCCACCTTATAATGAGGTGAGAGAGAATTCTTTGAAAAACAAATATGTTAATTATTTCCTCTTTGAGCCTACTCTGATTAGAGTAAGAATCACACAATGTTTCTCCCCCTCTCTAAATTCCCTCCGATCTGGTAAATTTTCTATTCCTCTTCCTGGGATGTAGTTTCCCTCTTTTTATGTCTCCTTTCCCTTTTGCTGATACTATCCCCTTCCCTTTACTACTTCCCTCCTTTTTTTAAAGTTATATCAGTAAAATCAAATTATCCATGTGGACTTTCTGTATATCCAAAACAGAGATACAGTTATCAAGAGTTCCTTTTACCTTTTTCTGCTTCTCTTGTGTCTTGTGGATGTAGATCAAATCTTTTGTTTAAGTCTGTTTTTTTTTTTTTTCTTAGAAAGAAATGGAATTCCTCTATTTCATTGAATGTCCATCTTCTTCCTTGGAAGAAAATGCTAAACTTAGCTGGGTATTTTATTCTTGGTTGCATTCCAAATTCTTTTGCCTTTCTGGATATCAGGTTCCAAGCCCTTCGATCCTTTAATGTGGAGGCAGCCAGATCTTGTGTGAGCCTTACTGTGGCACCTTAATATTTGAATTTTTTTCCCTAGCTGCTTGCATTATTTTTTTCTTTGTTTTATAGTTCTGCAACATAGCCACAATGTTCTGTGGAGTTCTTTTTTTAGAGTCTTTTTCAGGTGTTTGATGAATTCTTTCAAAGCCTATTTTCCCTTCTGTTTCTATTATCTCTGGACAGTTCTCTTTGATGATTTCTTGTAAAATAGAATCTAGGCTCTTTTTTTTTTAATCATAGTTTTTGGGAAGTCCAATGATCTATTTTCCAGGTCTATAGATTTTCCCAGTAAGTATTTGATGTTATTCTCCAGCTTTTTATTTTATTTTTTTGTTTTTGTTTTGTTTGACTGATTCTTGGGTTCTCAATGAATCATTCATTTCTATTTGTTCAGTCCTGATTTTTAATGAGTTATTTTTTTCATTCACATTTTTCAGTTCTTTTTGTATATGTCCAATTGAGTTTTTAAATGAATTATTTTGCTCTGTTGAATTTTTTTTCCATTTCACTAATTTTTTTTTGTTTGTTTTTTAGTGATTTATTTTCTTTTTCCAAATCTTATTTTTTGGAATTTTTTATCTTTTCCAATTCATAAATCTTACTTTCCTGTGATTTTTTTTTAACCTTTTCCAATTCACAAATTTTGTTTCCCTACACCTCCTGTGAATTCTTTGTTTTTTCCAACTCAAATTTGAGGACATTGTTATTCTCTATCATAGCTTCTCTTTCCTTTCTCCATTTTTCTTCAAACTCTCTTGACTTTTTAATAGTCTCTTCAAGGAGAGAGTTATGTGATGGGGAGCAGGTATCATTCCCCTTTAGAGTGTTATCTGGAGACTGTCTGCTGTTAGCCTCCTCGGGGTTGAATACCCGCTCTTTCTCTGTATAGAAGGTGCCAATTGTTCTCTTTTGCTTCTTACTCATTGTTACCACTCTGTGCGGGGTCTGCCTTTTGGGTAGGAAATTTATCAGCTTCCTCTGAGACAGGGATAGGTTGCCACTATCCTGTGTCTGGATTAAGGGAGAGTTCCCCTTCCCCCCGGAAGTGAGTTAGAGATGGTTAGCACGGCTGCATTGTGAGGAGTGCCCAGTGAAGAACCCTTGCTGTGTGGCCTAGTGACTGCCCTGAGACTAGAGGCTGAACAGTCAAAGCATCACAAACCCCAGCCAAAGCCTCCTGTGGGGCCATGGATTTTCACAGATGATGTGAAACAGCCCCTGAGCTCAAACAGGAAGTGTCTGCCCAGAAAGCACAGTCCCTGCTGTGAAGGTTCCCCTGTTATGGGAGTTCCGCTGCTGCTGGAGTTTCGCTACAGGGAGAATTCCACAGCCCCAGGCTGTGTCCCCTGCTGTTTAGGTTCTGAACTGCCCCAAGGAAAAGCCCCAGACAGCAGCAGGCAGTTGCACAGCCGTGCCGAGATCTGTTAGGTTGCTTCTGGTTTGGGGTGATTATATATTCTGGCTATTGCTCTAATGCGGCTTTGATTTCTCTTCTCATCTGCTATTTTATAAGCAGAGTAGAGCTATCAGCCTATGCCAGATTCTTCTATCTCAGTGGCTTCTCTGATCCCAGAGTTCTCCCCAGCCCAATGGGCACAGTGTGCCCCTACCCCACTGTCTGTGCTGGTCTTTCTTATTCCTCCCCTCGAGAACTGACCTTTCCTGTTGAAATTCCAGAATCTCTTCGGCTAGTAAGTTGTGCTTCTAATCCTTGTGGTATTTATCAGTCCTGAGCTAATTTGAGACTTAATTTATCTAATTTATTTATTTATTTACTTATTTATCTATCTATCTATCTATCTATCTATCTATCTATCTATCTATCTATTTATTTATTTATTTATTTATTTATTTATTTGTTTATTTATTTATTTATTTATTTATTTATTTATTTATTTGGTATAGAGTTTCCAAGTTTTATTTTCTCTCTATTTTCTTTCTTTCTTTCTTTCTTTTTTATTAATAGTTTTTATTTACCAGGTATTTGCATGGCTAATTTTACAACATTGACAGTTGCCAAACCTTTTATTCCAATCTCTCCATTCCCTTCTCCCCCCCCCCCCAGATGGCAGGTCAACCAATACATGTTAAATATGTTAGAGTATAAATTAAATACCTTATATGTATACATGACCAAACAGTTGTTTTGCTGAACAAAAAGAATTGGACTTTGAAATAGTGTACATTTAGTCTGTGAAGGAAATCCAAAGTGCAGATGGATAAAATTAGAGGGATTGGAAATTCTATGTAGTGGTTCATAGTCATCTCCCAGAGTTCTTTCCTTGGGTGTAGCTAGTTCAGTTTATTACTGCTCTCTTGGAACTGATTTCATTCATCTCATTGCTGGAGAAGGCCACATCTACCAGAATTGATCATCATACAGTATTGTTGTTGAAGTATATAATGATCTCCTGTTCCTGCTCATTTCACTCAGCATCAGTTCATGTAAGTCTCTCCGGATCTTTCTGAAATCATCCTGTTGGTCATTTCTTACAGAACAATAATATTCCATACTATTCATATACCACAATTTATTCAGCCAATCTCCAACTGATGGGCATCCACGTAGTTTCCATTTTCTGGCCACCACAAAGAGGGCTGCCACAAACATTCTTGCACATACAGGTCCCTTTAAGATCTTTTTGGCATACAAACCCAGTAGCAACACTGCTGGGTCAAAGGGTATGCACAATTTAATAACTGTTTGAGCATAGTTCCAACTTGCTCTCCAGAATGGCTGGATGTATTCCCAGTTCCACCAACAATGTATCAGTGTCCCTGTTTTCCCACATCCCCTCCAACATTCATCATTATTTGTTCCTGTCATCATAGCCAATCTGACCGGTGCGTAGTGGTATCTCAGAGTTGTCTTAATTTGCATTTCTCTGATAATAATGACTTGAAGCATCTTTTCATATGCCTATAAGTAGTTTCAATTTATTTATCTAAGAATTGTCTGTTCATATCCTTTGACCATTTATCAATTGGAGATTGGCTTGATTTCTTATATATCCAGTGTTATTTTTGAGTCTGATTTTTAACTAGTTGGTATTGAGGGAAGAAAGGAGCTTAAAAATTCACGTGTATCTTCTCCATCATCTATGTTGTATCTCTTTAAAACAATATTTTATTTTTCTCCCAACTATGTGTTAAAATATTTTTAACATTAAAAAAAAAAGTTTGGAGTTCCAAATTCTCTCTTTCTCCCTCTTTCTATAAGGAAGTAACTACTTCAATATAATTTATATGTATGCAATCTTGTGAAAATGACCATATTTGTCATTTTGTATAGCAAAATTCAAATAAGAAAAAAATAGCAGAAAGAAAGTGAAAAATAGGATGCTGCAGTCTATTCAGAGAAGATCAGTTCATTCTCTGAAAGCAGATAGCATGCTCCATTTTGAGTCCTTTGGGCTGGTTTTGGATCACTGCATTGCTAAGAATTCTTGTTATTCACAGTTCTTCATAGTACAATATTGCTATTAATGTGTACAACATTCTCCTCGTTCTGCTCACTCTACTTTGTATTAGTTCATATAAGTCTTTCCAGGTTTTTCTAAAAACATCCTGTTTGTCATTTCACAATTATTATAATTTCACAATAATACTCCATCACAATCATATACCACAGCTTGTTTAGCCATTCTCTAATTTGTAGGCATCCTTTCTTTTTCCAATTCTTAGCTACCATAAAAAGAGTTGCTATAACTATTTTTGTACAAATAGGTCCTCCTCCTATTTTTTGGATTCTTTTGGAATACAGATCCAGTGGAGACACTACTACAAAGGGCATGCAGAGTTTTATAGCACTTAGGCATAGTTCCAAATTTCTATCCAAAATGATTGGGACAATTTACAACTCCATCAACAATACATTAGTATATCAGTTTTCTTACATCTCCACCATTTGTCATTTCCTTTTTTTTTTTTATCATATTAGTTAATCCAATAGGTGTGAGATGGTACCTCAGAGTTATTTTAATTTGCACTTCTCTAATCAATAGGGATTTAGAAATTTTTTTCATATGAGCACAGATAGCTTTGATTGCAATCATATCTTAAGTAAACTGAAACAGCAAGGCAATTGTCTTTCAGAACTATGAATGGGAGAAGAGCTCATGACCAAACTAGGGATAAAAACGATTATTGAAAATTAAATGAACAATTATATAAAATTAGAGGTTTTACACAAGTAAATATCAATGCAGTTAAAGTTACAAAGGAAATTTAGTTAATTTGAAAAAACAATCCTTGGATAAATTTGTCTGGTAAACATCTTGTGTCCAAAGACATGAAAATCACTAACATGAATTTTAAAGACAGGATCCATTTCCTCACAGATAAATTGGGGATGTATTTGAAGCATGAGTTTTCATAGGAAGAAATCCAACTTATCAACAAGCATAAGAAAAATGGCTGAAATAACTAATAACTGGATAAATAAAAATAAAACCAACTCTGAAATTTATCTCACAAATCATATTGACAATCTTGCTCCATCCCCAAGAAAGAAAGAAAATAACAATTGTTAGAGAGGCTGTGAAGAAACAGAAAATGAACTGTTGATAGAGCTGTCCAGCTGCTCAGCCATTCTGGAAAGCAATTCATATCTATGCCTCCAATGTCACTAAACTTTAACCCAGACATCCCACAATTGTGCTTATATTTTTAATACAGTCAATGATAAAAGGAAGTTTAAAATAATAAGTTTAATTTGGGACATGTTGAGTTTAAGATGTGTAATCCAATTGAGATGTCTAATAGGCAATTGAAAATATGAGAATAGAAGCTGGAAGAAAGGTTAGGGTTAAAAAAACTGGCCCTGGACATCATCTGTATAGATTTATTAATTGAAACCATGGGAGATGGTAAGTCATCAAGTGAACTAGTGGTGAGGGACACAAGAGGACTCAATATCGTATTTTGGGGGATACTATGGGTCATTTTGTATAACTGGATGAATATTCAAGAAAAGGACTAGTCATATGGTTTGGAAAAGAACCAGAAAAGAATAGTGATTGGAAACCTTATAAAAAAGCATATCAAGGAGAAAAGGTGAATTAAGAAGAAGGATTAAGGAAAGGCTATCAAATTTGGCAATAATGTCTTCATTATTAACTTTGTTGTAGAAAGCAGGTTCAGTTAAATGAAAAGGCCAGAAATTAGAAGCCAAAGAACTAAACTTGAGACATTAAGATGAATAAAAATGTAATTCAGTTATGATAGTGTAAAATCTTGCACTTTGAGTACAAAAATCTATTTCACCATTATAGGGAAGAGAGGCACAGACATTTTGAAAAAGATTGGGATTCTAGTGGATTGTAAGTTCCATAAAGTCAGCAGCATGATGTTACAATTCCAACTATTAATGGACTCTTGAGTTGCATGAAAAGAGAAATATCTTCTAAGAATAGGAAAGTAATATTTTAGTCAGTCATCAAGAAATAAGCATTTATTAAGTGCCTACTAAGTGCAAGACAAAGTGATAAGTATGAATCATATGTAAATAAGGAAAGACAGTCACTGACAATGTTGGAGACAAGTGTACACACAAAACTATAAACAGAATAAATATGAAGGAAATAAGAGAGGGAAGGCATTAGAATTAAGAGGATTTGGGAAATGATTTCTATAAATGATGAGATCATAGTTGGGACCAAAAGGAAACCAGGTGAATCAGTAAATGGCAATGAATAGGAAGATCATTCCAGGAACAGTGAATAGCCAGAGAAAATGCCCCGAGCTGAATAATGGAATGTCTTGTTCATGGGGAAAGCAAGCAGATAAGAGCCACTGGGTTGTAAAGTACACAGTGCTTTGCAAGGTGTAAGAAAATTGGCAAGGTAGGAGGAGGATAGGTTATGAATGGCTTTGAATGTCAAGGGGAATATATTTAATCTTGAAGGGAAGAGAGAGTCAATGGAATTTTTTTGAGTAGAAAAATTATCCTGTGCTTAAGGACAATCACTTAGGTGGCTGAACAGAGAATAGATTAGAGGATGGAGATAATGAAGCAAGTATAACCACCAGCAAGCAATTGCAATAGTATAGACCGAGCAGATGAAGATATTTCATTTGAACAGGCAGCGGGGTTAGCCTTGCTAAGGAGTAAGACTGCCTTACAACATGAATTAGGGATGAAGAAGGAGATAGTGATAGAAGGCATATGAGTGATATGAGATTAAGAAGAGGGAAAAAAGGGAACTTTCTGTGAATAGTCTCATTTTTTCTCTGTAGAATCATGAGATAAAGTCCTCAGCAGAGAGAGTGGGAAGAGGGTAAGCTATGGAAGGTTTAAGGAGGCACAAAAAAGTTTGGAGGAAGTGCTATGTAAAGCAGGATGGTGAGTAGATGAAGAAGGCAGGGTTGCCTAACAGCAATGAGGACCCAGTTGAGGGACTGTATTGTGATCAGTTGGTGTGTTGGAGAGTTTCAAATAAACTAAAATAGCCTTTAATCTATGAAGGAATTGGACATGTTTAATTTGAAAAAGGGAAAACTCAAAGGGAACATGGTAGCTTTGTTCAAGAATTTGAAGGGTTATCATCTGAAGTGGATAGTAGTCTTGTGGTTAGCCCTAAAAGTCATTTCCAGCAACAATAAGAGGAGTGGCAAACAGGCTGTTTTAGGCTTGATATTAGGAAACATCCTAACAAATAGAAGTTTCCCAAAATGGATTATGCTGGTGGTCTTCAAGCAACGGCTAGATAGCCATTTGTTAGATATAGTAGGGTTTTCTTTGTGAACCCTTCAAATTCTGTGCATATATATTTTCTGTGGTATTTTCTTGGATTTTATTTTTGATAAGTGATGTACAAAAGAAGTTTTCTTCCTCTTTTCTTATTTTTATTTTAAAACAATTCATCATGTTTTAATTTTTTTTAAATTTAATTTAACCTATATCACATTACTTACTGTCTAAGGGAGGGGAAAAAATGGAACAAGAAGTCTAAAAAATGAATGCTGAAAGCTATCTTTACATGTATTTGGAAAATAAAAATACTATTAAAATGTTTGTTTATTTTATTTTTAATTCATGAAATAAAAAAAGCATTTCCATAAAATAGTAGAATAATAAAAGATGATTTCATATGAAGCTACAAATCTATTATGGACAACTATCTCTAGAATGAGGAGGAAGGGAAGGAAAAAAAGGGGAAAAGATATTCACATGATAACTTGATTTTATTATATATTTAAAAGGAATAGCAAGTTGTCCATAATAGATTTGTAGCTTCATATGAAATCATCTTTTAAGACTATTTCCATCTCTTGTCATCTTTTCTAATTTTTCTGATTATTAAGTATCCTCAGTATTGTTTTATTTTTGACTTTTTCTTATTATTGTTTTGGTTTTTTATTTGGGTATTTATAGAACACTGGCTTATCAGGTACCATTATTTATGACTTTCCCTTGTCTAAACTAGTCTATAAAGCCACTATTTATTTTTTTTAAACAGAATCAAATGTTTTTGATGTCTACTACTTGTGATATAGTTTTGGTTCAGAAATTGTCCCTTCTTCCATCAGTTCTTTCTCCCCTACACACATTACTTCCCCTTATAATCTAAATTTTGAATTTCTCCAAGTGAAATTTGTTATTTTTATCTTGCTTTGTAAAGTATCCCTTGGTAGCTTGATTGGTATTTAAATCTAAAAATTAACTTTGGTATCATGGTCATTTTGATTGTATTAAAACAAGCTAGCTTAATATTTCTACATCTATTTAAGTTTTTTTTTTAATTTCTTTAAGTGATATTTTGTAATTGAATCTACACAGATATTGAATGTGTTCTGATAGGTTGCCTCCCAAGTATATTTTTCATTATATGTTATTTTGAATGCCACTTCTATTTCTATTTTTGCCTCCTAGATATTGTTCTCACTAGATAGACATGGTTTTTATTTTCAACAACTTATTTTAATTTTCTTTAACAATTATTTTTTTCTGTTCTACATCCTCTATTAGAAAAAGAGAAAAAATTCCTTGTAATAACATTTTTGAAATTTTAATAAACATCATTTTAATTTCACTATCTTCTCTACTGTTTTTTTTTTGCTTCTGCTCTAGGTTTACAGTTGAGTTTTCCTCCCCTCTTAAAATCTTTAGTGATTTAGACATTTTAAAAAATATTTCTTATTCTTTCCTCTTTGACTGTGGATATGGCTATCTCTCTCTCTCTCTCTCTCTCTCTCTCTCTCTCTCTCTCTCTCTCTCTCTCTCTCTCTCTTAATGCAAAAAGTTCTTCACCATTATATTCAGGTTGCTTGTGCCTAATATGAATATACTTTTAGAATGTTATTTCTTTTCCTTTCCACCTTCCCACATGATTTTTGCCTTTCGGGTTTCTTTTGAGTAAAACGTACCCATGAGCTGTATTTTAGCCATGGACCTCATTGCAATAATTCTCAATGAAACCATTTTTAAAATGTCTATGTTTTTTTTTTTTTTTTTTTTAACAATATAAGGGGACTCTTAGTGAGGAATTGTTTTTATCAATGTGGCCTAACACCTTCTCTGTCTAGTATAGTCATAGAAAGTTGCCTGGGGCCACTGAAAGTTTAAGTGACTTGCCTAGAGTTACATATTTAGGAAATATCAGAAGTAAAACATGAATGCATGATTTCCTGAGTTTGAGATAAGTTTTCTATTTCATTCCTTTATTTATTTATTCATTTTTTATAATTATAATTTTTGACAGTACATATACATAGGTAATTTTTTACAACATTATCCCTTGCACTCACTTTTGTTCTGATTTTTCTCTTCCTTCCCCCCACCCCTTCCCCTAGATGTCAGACAGTCCCATATGTGTTAAATGTGTTATAGTATATCCTAGATACAACATATGTGTGCAGAACCGAATTTCTTGTTGCACAGGAAGATTTGCATTCAAAAGGTAATAACCTGGGAAGTAAAACAAAAATGCAAACAGTTTATACTAATTTCCCAATGTTCCTTTTCTGAGTGTAGCTGATTCTGTCCATCACTGATCAATTGTAACTGAATTAAATCTTCTCTTTGTTGAAGATATCCACTGTTAGGATTCTTACAAGGTACTTATATACTTAGTTCATACCTTTAAAGGAGTTTGATCATTGGTTCACACATTAGACTTCACACCTTTAGAGAGCATATAAAAGGACAAGCCCACTGGGAGGAGATGGAGAGCCAGGATTCAGTGGGGAGATTCACAGGTCTAAAGGAAAAAGTCTGCTCATGGACTTTGGGAGATTCACAACTAGGATTGACTTCCGGGAGATTAACAAGGCAGAAACCCATAAGTCCATGCTCTGTGAAGAAGATTCAAGATTCATTCCATATTCCACCATTGTGATGGCTGGAGATATTCAGAGAGAGCTCTTGGAGAACCAAGAAGAGAGATAGGCCTCTAAGAAAGCAAACTGGGCCCAGGAAAAGATTCAGGACTTTGAAAGACACAATAAAGGATCTGGACTTTAACTCCTGGCTGCTTTATTGAACTGAACTGAAACTAAGGCTGCCTCCAGAAGCTCCCTAAGAAACCTGCCCCCAAGAGAACTATTACAATTTAGAGAACAGAACATTTCATCAGAATACATCGTCATACAGTATTGTTGCTGAAGTGTATAATGATCTCCAAGTTCTGCTCATTTCACTCAGCAGCAGTTCATGTAAGTCTCTCCAAGCCTCTCTGTATTCATCCTGCTGGGCATTTCTTATGGAACAATAATATTCCATAACATTCATATACCACAATTTACCCAACCATTCTCCAATTGAGGGGTATCCATTCATTTTCCAGTTTCTAGCCACTACAAAAAGGGCTGCCACAAACATTTTGGCACATCTAGGTCCCTTTCCCTTCTTTAGAATTTCTTTGGGATATAAGCCCAGTAATAGCACTGCTGGGTCAAAAGGTATGCACAGTTTGATAACTTTAATGGGCATAATTCCAGATTGCTCTCCAGAATGGTTGGATTCTTTCATAACTCCACCAACAATGAATCAGTGTCCCAGTTTTCCCACAGCCCCTCCAACATTCATCATTATTTTTTTCTGTCATCTTAGTCAATCTGACAGGTGTGTAATAGTATCTCAGAGTTCTCTTAATTTGCATTTCTTTGATCAATAGTGATTTGGAGAACACTTTCATATGAGTGGAAATAATTTCAATTTCATCATCTGAAAATTGTCTGTTCATATCCTTTGACCATTTATCAATTGGAGAATGGTTTGATTTCTTATAAATTAGGGTCAGTTCTCATATTTTGGAGATGAGGCCTTTATCAGAACCTTTAACTGTAAAAATGTTTTCCCAGTTTGTTGCTTCCCTTCTAATTTTGTTTGCATTAGTTTAGTTTGTACAAAGGACTTTTAATTTGATGTAATCAAAATTTTCTATTTTGTACTCAATAATGATCTCCAGTTCTTCTTTGGTGACAAATTCCTTCCTCCTCTGAGGAGGTCTACTGAGGTAAATTATCCTATATTCCTCTAATTTATTTATGATCTCGTTCTTTATGCCTAAATCATGGACCCATTTTGATCTTATATTGGTATATGGTATTAAGTATGGGTCAATGCCTAATTTCTGCCATACTAATTTCTAGTTTTCCCAGCAGTTTTTGTCAAATAATGAATTCTTATCCCAAAAGTTGGGATCTTTGGGTTTGTCAAACACTGGATTGCTATACTTATTGACTATTTTGTCTTGTGAACCTAACCTATTCCACTGGAGATCAGTTTTCTATTGACAATGCCATACAGCCTCTGATCTATAAAGTCTATGATGTCAAAACTCCTTCCTTATATATTAAAACCTCTGGTATCTTTTGCATATTGCCTAAACATTGTGAATGAATGAATAAGAATTTATTAACCACTTACCCTACATGTGTGTACATACATATATAATAAACAGTCCACATAGATATTGAATATTATATCCAAGGAAGATGAAGAAACATGGTCCCATAGTGAAAGTTTGGGGATAGAAACATGAGAATATGCAGGATGATTGGGTAATAAACAGTATCATGTATTCTAAGTGTGAGCCTGAATCTTTGGTAATTACCTAGATTTTGTTACCTTGTTTGCTCTAAGTAGCTCAATAACTCTTCTTACAAATTACAATTTTTGTTCTATTTTATCTGTTCCCCATTCTTTTAAAGTTTTTTAAACCAATTTTATAAGACAAGTGTCAAATGCATTCTAAACAGTCTTAATTAGATGAACTCCATCCCTGGATAGCAATCTGTCATTCCTATATTTTGAACCACAATCCACCTTTTGCAACTATCCTGAAGTCCAATTCATGTATCATTTCTCTCATGAATGATTTCAGTAATGTCCAAATAGAGTTCCCTACTTCTGGTCTCTCCCTTTTCCAATAAATCTTCCAAAAGGTTACCAAATTAATATTCCTAAAATATAGACCTGATCATGTCACTGTCCTGATCAAATAACTCCTTTTTGTCTTTAGTGTAAATTACAGACTCTTCAGCTTGGCATTTAAAGCCCTCCACAATCTGGCTTCCACCTACCTTTCCAGACATATTTCTTGTTACTCCCCTTCATAAACTCTATGTTCCAGACAAAGTAGAACATTGCTGTTCTCTCAACTTGACATTCCATCTCCTTCCTGTCTTTGTGCTTTTGGACAGGCTGTCCCTCATGCCTGTAATATATGCCCCTCATTTCCTTTTCCCTTTAGACTTCATGAAGGTGACTGCACTTCCAAATCTCCCAAGTTGTTAGTGTGATCCTTTTCCCAAGTTTCTAATATTTTAAATTATCTATACTTTCCTTCCCTACCCAACAATATAAGCTTCTTGAAGGGAGGAGCTATTTATTTTTTCCTTATATCTCTAGCACCTTAACACAATATTTTATACATAGTAGCTACTTAATAAATATTTGTCAAATTAAATTAGAAATTCTTTAGCTCTTCTCATATTCATATACAATTCCTCAATTCTCACTACATTTATACAGAGAATAGAAATTGTCTTTCCCCTCTGTGATACAGATGCCTACTAATGTTTCTAGCTAGATTTCATTCTGAAATTAGACAGAGCATGTTTTTCCAAGTGTGATTTCAAATGAAGACTCTTCAATGATTTATTTTAAAAATCCAGATATATTTCATCCTTTTGTTTACCAAGCCCCTTTATTTTACAAACTGCTTCAAAAAGCAATCAAGTTTGTAAAGCATGATTTGTTCTTTAATAAACTCTGTGATCACAAAAGCTGATCTTTGCCTAGAGAGCAGTGTGCAAACCAGTATTCTTGTAAGGTAAATATACATTTGGGATTCTCTTCGGAGTAGAATAATGGGCAACATCATATAATAAATGCTTCAGTAAATAGAGAAAGCTGCCAACTCTTTTGAATGGGCATAATGATGAATTGTTGAGTTATCAAGTTTTCAGTTTCATGTCTTATTGCTCTATTTTAAACTCAAAAATTGGCTAATGTTAATGAACTGAGTCACCTTTGTTGACTACTCTTTAGGCACTGACCTTGTTATAAGGTAGAACTAAATCTTTGTCCATTCTGGTGGCTAATCAGTTTTTGTAATATTCAGAATTGATTATTTCAGTGGAATAGTATCCATTCTGATTCATCTTATGCCTTTACTACATCTACATACATACAACATCCTTGACTACCTACTACTACATTTTGTCTTCTAGAGACAATTCTAATTGTGTGGTCATTAATAAACATGCTTTAGCTGTTTTTTTCTTATTTTTTTTTTACTTCTTTTGAAGGGATTATTTTCCTCTAGGTATTAGGTGTGTGTGTGTGTGTGTGTGTGTGTGTGTGTGTGTGTGTGTGTGTGTGTGTGTGTTACAACATTTAGACATTTAGAATTATAACTGAGTGTTAAGTACTCAAGGAGCTCTCATACTTTCAAACTTGACAATATTTTCTTACAGACTGGAAATACTAATCTAAATATTATTGCTCAACTAGTTATCTTTGATTGAGGAAAAATTAAAAAAAAACAACCCTAAAGCACAGTAAGAAGCCAAAAGCTCAGATTCAAACTCCTTAAATTCCATCTTCTTCTTAACCACATATAAGCAACATTCATGTCTTCTGAGTAGGATGAAAATCCCAGAGAAGGCTACATATCATATATATTTTGGAGGCATGAAAGAAAGCTGAGTCAGAATTCATATCTTTTCTGGTTATATCTGTGGCACCAAAGCTGTTTTATTACTCTGTCCAGGAGTTAATAGTCTACATCTAAGCCTCAGGCAGACATGCAAAGAGCTCAGTTGCACCATTCATTTCTGCATGCCACATGTATCTGTAATCCAGGAGTTTTCCAATTTCTCAAACTAATAATACTATTCCAAAGACTATAAATATTCATCTCAGGACCACTGTTCAGCCATCATTACTATGGCTCCAAGATGGAGAATAAACTCTAATCTCCCAATTTGTCTCTCCCAAAATTCTCCAAAATAACATGCCAAGAATCATATTTTCAGTACATCACTAGTTGTGGGCTCTTGCATGCATCTGTTTGAGTTCTTTGCTTCTTCTGTAGCATCATGTAGGTGTTACAACAAAACTTGACAACTTATTAAACAAAGGGGCTACAGATAGTGATGAATCAAGATGATTTTGAGCTTGCAAACCTATTATTAAGAAGATGAAAGAATCTCAATAGAAACAAGTTATGAAGAGGATGATTTTGGGAGAAAAGGTAGTGTTCCCATTAGAATTTGTTTTTTTTCCTAGAATGAAAAGAATTAATCAAATTTCCTAAACTTTTGAAAATTCAACATTTGAGCATAAATACTTCTTCAGATGATTGAATCCATGGTAAAGCATCATCTTACTAAGGAGACAAAAACTGCTTTTGAGAGCCCATGCATGGAACTTATATACATCTAAATAAAATTGAATGATATTCTCTTTAGCCAATTGATGATGCCTGAAAAATATCCATCCAAATTTATTTTATATTAACATCAGAAGATTAGGGGAGCCATTCAAAATGGCTTCCCAATTTTTCTTTTTACATACTAGTCTATCTGGCATATTCTTAAGCTCCTAGGGCAGTGATTGAAGGGAAAGTAAGATATTATTTGTAACTTCCACTTTCAAATTTATGCTGTAGAATCTTTGTGTATTATAACAAGTTAGCAGAATAAAGAAGAAAAGGAAAAGCAGGAAGTTTCTGACTTACCTTATGCCTGACTTTGTTGTGACTTTCATAATATTGAGAGCACACTGTGAAATATTTTAACATCTCAAATCCTTTAAGAATATAGGTGACCACGGACTCATTTGGTTCTACATATAAAATACAAAAACAAAGATGACATTGTGTTAGGTACTTTCCTTCTGCAAATTGCCATGTATGCCTTGTCTGCTGGTAGGGTGGACCCAGGAGGTAAAAAGGAGCTTGGCCTCTGAGGTTGTGCAGGTGTCTCCCTTCTGTGGATTCACTTACACAGTGCTGAGTAGGTTAGGCATGGGGTAATCCCCAAGAAAGTAAATATAAATAACCAGCTTTGAGTCCATAGGCAAGAAGGATGAAGAGAGAAGTAGAGAGGCAGAGATGTAGAGAGATTCAGAGAAGCAGAGAGAGACACACAGACACAGAGACGTACATACACTTGCTCTTGCTTCCTGCTAACCACTGCTGAGATTACCAATAAAGAAAGGCTGTTTGGCACCTTAATATCTGCTCTTTTTTAAGTGTTTCTGAGAAAGATTGCTATGTATGGCCCTGACAATCAGTAGCCTTGGTGGGAGGTCACAGTATTGTTGTTCCCAGCTTTGGCTTGTGATTTAATTCAACCCTTCTGAAGCCCTCTGTAAAACATATTATAGGTTGATTGAACAGGTCAAGTTCATGGAATATAAAGGCCTTTTGTTCAATACTTCAAATGTATTTTGAACTGATCATTTGAGCTAATTAGGCTAAAGGTATTTTTGCAAATATTATCTGGATAATTCATTTACATTCACAAAGGAAGGGAATGTGGCATTTGGAGTTAAAACATGCTAAATAACAAACATCCCTCATAAATTTCTGCATATAGAGGGAAATATGTCAAATCAGTAGAGTATAAACATTCTCAAAAGCCATAAGCATAGTTATCTAGTCATTGGTATATGTTAAGGCTTGTAAAATACACACACACACACACACACACACACACACACACACACACACACACATATACTTTTGCTTATGTGCAGGATCAATGCAGAGCTGTGGATCAGCACATTGTACACAATCTGGCAATATGGTATTCCCCTTCTTTTCTGTAATTTTGAGAGGCTGAAGTTATCTAGCCAAATGCACTAAGTAGATTCTAGATATTCAGATTTTAGTCATGTCTATCTAACCAAAAATAGATACAACAGTAATTAGAGAAACAGAGAATGAATTAAGCCTGATAGATTCTTTGGCATGTAGGGAATACCAAATTAAATACAATGGAAGTTGACCACTCGACTTTGGCATTTTTTTCCTAGGTTTTTTGGACATCACTTTATTCTTATTTTCTTCCTATTAGGTGGCTCATTTTTAGCATCCTTTATGGGAGTTTCATCTGGTTGATATTTTCTTACCACTAAATGTCTCACAAAGTTCTGTCCTAGACAGTCTGTTTTTCTTTTTCAATAGTGTTTCACTTGGTGGTCTCATCAGCTTTCATGAATTTAATTTACTATCCTAATACAGATAATTTTCAAATCTGTCTTACCATAACCTCTTTGCTAGCTTGCATTCTTGTGTCTTCAACTACTTCTCAGACATCTCTCAATTCTGGTCATTTTCTCTGGTTATCCACATTGTCTGGAATGCTTTTTCCCTTCTTATCTGTGCCCACTATTTTCCCTGGTTTTCTTCAACTGTCAACTAAAATTTCATGTATTATAGAAAACATTTCCTAACTTCTCTTAATTATATAATGCCTTCTCTTTTTAATGTTTTTTTGTTTCTTTCCTGAGTATAGTTTGTGCTTCTACATATTTGTTTGCTTGCTGTTTTCCCCCATTAGATTATGAGCTACTTAAAGGCAGATATTCTACCTCTTTTTCTGTTCTCAGTGGTTAGCACAGTGCCTGGCACATAGTAAGTACTTAGTTAAATTTTATTAATTAACTATATCCAGCTTATTTAACTCTGAGATCTGATCCTGGTTTACATATTAACTCTGATTTTGTGATCAGTTTCATATGAGTTACTGATGAAATCAGTATCTTCTACAAGTGAAATTTAAATGGGTTAACTAAATGTCTAAAGAGCCTAATCTGTATTGCTGAGAATAGTAGAGTCTTTCATAGCTGATCATTCTACAACATTGCTATTTCTTTGTATATGTAGAGTACATTTCATTTTGCATGAATTTATGGAGAACTTTCAAGGTTCTCCTGAGGATATACTGCTCATCATTTCTTCTACAACAATAATATTCCATCATTATCATGGACCACAATTTATTCAGCCATCCCCCAATTGATGAGTATCTCCTCAATTTCCAATTCTTTGCCACCAGAAAAGAGCTGTTATAAATATTTTTGCATATATAAGACCTTGTTCTTTTTTTTTCTTTTTCATTTCTTTAAAGATTCATGCATAGTAGTTTATATTGTTAGGTTAAAAGATTTGCATGATTTTAGAGCTCTTTGGGCTTAGTTCCAAATTGCTCTACAGAATGGTTGAAACAATTCACAACTCTACCAACTAATTGGTGAAATTACTGTCTCCTCCAAAATTTGTCATGTTATATTTTTGGTCTATTAGCCAGTCTAATAGGAATGAGGTGGTACCTCAGAATGATCTAATTTGCATTTCTCCAAACAATAGTTTGCTTAGTGCAATTTTATGTGAGTATAAATAGCTTGACTAGTTCCTCAGAAATTTTCATATCAATTAAACAATCTTTTTTTTTTTTTTTAATAAATTTAACTCAGTCTCCTATGTGTTTGAGAAATGGGGCCTTCATCAAAGAAACTTGTTTCAAAATCATTTCACAATTACTATTGGTAGCTATATTACCCACTCTTTATTTTATTCTTTCTCTCCTTTCACTCTATTTCCCTAAAAGTATTTTGCTTCTGACCAGCCCCTCCTTAATATGGCCTCTCATTTTTTATTCTTTCCTTCTTGTATCACCTTCCTGCAAGGTAAAATAGATTTCAATACTTATATTGAGTGTATATATTATTATATATACTCCTTCTGTCCTAAAAATGAGAAAGTTCTTATAAATTAGTAATATCTTCCATATAGAAATATAAACAGAATAACCTTAATAAGTTCCTTATGATTTTTCCCTTTCCTGATTGCCCCCATATGTTTCTCTTGAGACTTGTATTTGAAAGTCAGATTTTCTATTCAGCTCTGGCATTTTTATCACATACGCTTGAAAATCTTCTATTTCATTGAATATCTACCTTTTCCCCTGAAAGATTATACTCATTTTTGTTGAGTAGGTGATTCTTAGTTGTAGTCATACCTTCTTTCTTCTCCAGAATAACTTATTTCAAACCTTCTGATCCTTTAATGTAGAAGCTGCTAAATCTTGTGTAACCCTGATTGTGGCTCTACTTGATTTTTTTTCTTTATGGATGCTTGCAATATTTTTTTTCCTTGTCCTGGGAATTCTGGGATTTGACTATAATATTCCTGAAAATTTTCATTTGATGAAAACCATCTTGGTTTCTTTCAGGAGATTATTGTAGATTCTTTTAATTTCTATTTTATCCACTAGTTCTAGAATATCAGGACAGGTTTCCTTGATAATTTCTTGAAAGATTATGTCCAAGCTTATTTTCTAATCATGGCTTTCAGGTATACCAATAATTTCTAATTACCTTTTCTGGATCTATTTTCCAAATCAGCTGCTTTTTCAATGTGATCTTTCCTATTGTTTTCTGGGTTGTTTTTCCATTCTTTTGGTTTTATTTAATTGTTTCTTGATTTCTCATAAAGTCATTAGCTTCCATTTGTTCAAATCTATTTTAAGGAACTATTTTCCTCTGAGCTCTTGTATTTACTTCCTCATTTGGCCAATTTTGCTCTTCTCCTCATTAACTTTTTGCATCTTCTTTTGTATCTCTCACTCTCATTTCTCTCCCTAATTTTTACTTGATTTTCAAAATTCCTTTTGAACTCTTCCATGGCCTGAAAACAATTCTTATTTTTCTTGGAGAATTTGTATGCATGAGCTTTGACTTTATTTTCTTGTTATGAATGTTTGTTTTGATCTCCTTGTCACCATAGTAATTTTCTATGGTCAGAAATCTTTTCTGTTGTTTGCTCATTTCCTCAGCCTGTTACTTGATTTTTAATTCTTTGGTAATATAAGGTTCTGTTTCCATGGGAGAGGGTGCAATGTCCCAACTTACAAGGATTTTATGCAGCTGTCTTTAGAGATCCAACTAGGGACCTGTACATTTTTAATTATTCCAAGGTGGTAGGATACAAGGAAAAGTGTGTTTACTACTCAGCTGGCCTATCCTCTGGTGTGTGAGTGACCACAAGCACTTTTTTCGACCATGGAATTGTGAGGAGGAACCCCATTTCACAATGGATATATGTTCCTGTTTGCTAGTGCACTTCTTCACTCTGGGACTGAGCCAGGATTATGTCCTGGATCTGAGTATGGACGAAGTAAGAGTCTTTTCTCAGTGCTAGTAAAGCAACCTCTTTCTGATAAGCTATTTTATCTCTTTACCATCTGTGGGCTGAGATCTCTGGAAGCCTCTACTGCTGCTTCTGCTGCCACTTCCAGTTCAGTGGCTCCCAAGGCCCATTCCTGATTTGCTTGTCTACTAATGCTTTCTAAATCTCTTGGAACAAACCTTTCCTGCTGACCGTCCAGATTTTCTTTGATGTCTATGGAAGGAGAGGTCATAAATTGTCACTGCTGCCACTGATTCAGAGGCTCAATGCCAACTAATGATTTGTTGGGGGCCAGGACTGTGCTGGCATGACTTGAATCAGGACTGCATCCTCTTCCATTCCAGTGCAACATACCTTTCCCAATGACCTAATTAGTCTAAGGCTGGAAAATGAATTTAATCATTGTGTCAGTTCTGATGCTCTAAAACTGGTTTAGAGTCATTATTTAAAGATATTTGTAGGGGTTTAGAGTGGGAGGAGCTCAGGTGAGTCCTTGCCTTTACTCCATCATTTTGGCTCTACCCCTATCTTGATATATTGTGAAAATCAGTTTTTTTTTAAATATATATAAAGCATCTTATATTTTCCTTCCTTCCTTTCCTTCCTTTCTCCTTCCCTCCTTCTCTCCTTCCTCTCTTCCTTCCTTCCTTTCTTCCTCCCTTCCTTCCTTCCTTTCTTCCTCCCTTCCTTCCTTCCTTTCTTCCTCCCTTCCTTCCTTCCTTTCTTCCTCCCTTCCTTCCTTCCTTTCTTCCTCCCTTCCTTCCTTCCTTCTTTCCTTCCTTCCTTCCTTCTTTCCTTCCTTCATTCCTTCCTCTCTTTCTTTCTTTCTTTCTTTCTTTCTTTCTTTCTTTCTTTCTTTCTTTCTTTCTTTCTTTCTTTCTTTCTTTCTTTCTTTCTTTCTTTCTTTCTCTTTCTCTCTCTCTTCCCCTCTCTCTCTCTCTTTCTCTCTCCATCTCTCTCCTCTCTCCTTCTCTTTCTCTCTTCCTCCATTTCTTCCTCCTTCTTTTTCTCCCTCTCTCCCTCTCTCTCTCTCTCTTTCTCCTTTTCTTTCTCTCTTCCTACCTTTTCTTCCTCCTCTCTTTCTCCATCCCTCCCTCCCTCCACTCCTCTTTTTTCTCTGTCTCTCTGCCTCTGTCTGTCTGTCTGTCTCTCTCTCTCTCTCTTCCTCTCTCTCTCCTCATTCCTACTTCTTGTGAAGTTCCAGGCTGGAAGGAGCCACTTATCATAGTATTTCATTTTATTTCTTGTCATTATGCAGCAGGGAAGCTGATAGATTGTTTTTGTTTAGGCAGGTATTTTAACGAAAAGTCCAGAGTTCTTATTTTTCCCTAAGCATACTGACTATAGTTTTGGCAATTATTGGAGATGCATTCATTAAGTTAACATAACATAAATTAATTCTCCTTCCTGTTTTATTTGCATCTTCTATAAAAATAAGGGGATTGCACTAAAGAGAATGGAAAAAAAAGAAAAGGAAGGACAGAAAGAAAGAAAGAAGGAAAGGATTGACAATTTATCATGTTCCTACTATATGCCAAGCACTTTGTTAAGAGTTTTATAATCTCATTGATCATTTTAATATCCCTGGGGGATAGTTGCCATTATGATATATACATGTAATATTGTATAGTTATAACAGAGGAAATTGAATAGCATGCTTAGGGTCACCCATCTAGTAAGTATCTAAGACTTTACTTGAGAAGTCTTCTTTACTCTAGTCCCAGTCTACTGTGCCACTTAGACAATTTTTAAAATTCCCTTCTGTTTTGACATATAACAATTCTGTAATTCTGTTAGATTCGTTTGTATCCAATTTCCCAGTCTTGAAGATGATTATTTGTGATACAAGTTTACTGAGGTTGTTTTATGAGAGTGGATGAGAATAGAATGTCCCAAAAGTGAATTTTTAGTGAGTTAGAATGCGAGTACAGTAATGGCAAGGAAGAAAGA
The DNA here is from genome assembly GCF_048593235.1 of Sminthopsis crassicaudata. Lineage (NCBI taxonomy): Eukaryota > Metazoa > Chordata > Mammalia > Dasyuromorphia > Dasyuridae > Sminthopsis > Sminthopsis crassicaudata. Next base: position 309,923,499 of record NC_133620.1, on the reverse strand, counting down.
CACAAGAAATCATTTGTGCAAGGTGAATTAGTTAATGAACAAGTATTTATTAAGCACTTTACCAAGAAATATGGTGGATGCTGGGAACAGCAAAAAGAGAGTGAAAAAACCTGTACTTTCAATGAGCGTTCATCCTGATTTTGTTTCCTTTTATCCTTAGACATAAAGTACATACAAATGTGGGGAAACAACAGCAGCAGGGAGACCATCTATCTCCTTGTGTGAGGCAATTAAACACTGTGTGGGAGAGAAGGAGGATTCTCCAGTTTAATTAAGATTCAGAGTCACAAACACCAGCTTGAAACCAAAACATGATGTAATGGAGAGAGCACTGTACTTAGGAGTCAGTAAGCATAGGCTCTGTCTCTGGCTAAATATATGACTTTGGACAAGTAGCTTAATATCTGTGTGCCTCTAGAAAATGAGGTAATTAGAGCAATCACCTATATGTTCCCTTTAGTTCTCATGTTTTATTAACTGAATTACATGTGATTACATGAAGAAAATTCATTGTAGAAAGGACAGTCTTTAGTATTTCTATATACTTAGATTCAATTATTAACAATCTGGGGAAAATTAAATATATTTACACTGTAACGGTTTAGTCTTCCTGCATTTTTTCAGCAATGGAATATTCTGGATATCTTCTAATAGGCAACTTAGCATAATGGAAAAACAGATTTCGAGACAGAAGACCTAAGTTTGATTTTTAGCTCAGCTATTTTTTGTTAGCTATGTAACTTTGGAGACAATTAATTTAACCTCTCCACCCCTAAGTTTTCTTTTTTTTGAGTGAATTTTTATTAATTTTATAAGTATAACATTTTTAAAATTTGTTTATTTTTTTAAATTTTATAATTATAAAAATTTTTGACAGTATATATGCATAAGTAATTTTTTATAACATTATCCCTTGTATTTATTTTACCAAATTTTCCCCTACCTCCCTCTACTCCCTCCCCTAGATGACAGGCAATCCCATACATTTTACATGTGTTACAGTATAACCTAGATACAATATATGTGTGTAAATCCAAGGTATAAGTAACCTGGGTAGAAAGACAGTAGTGCTAACAATTTACATTCACTTCCCAGTGTTTCCTTCTCTGGGTGTAGTTGTTTCTGTCCATCATTGATCAACAGGAAGTGAGTTGGATCTTCTTTATGTTGAAGATATCCACTTCCATCAGAATATATATTCATACAGTATTGTTGTTGAAGTGTATAGTGATCTTCTGGTTCTGCTCATTTCACTCAATATCAGTTCATGTAAGTCTCTGCAAACCTTTCTGAATTCATCCTGCTGGTCATTTCTTACAGAGCAATAATATTACATAACCTTCATATACCATAATTTACCCAAACATTCTCCAATTCATGGACATCCATTCATCTTCCAGTTTTTAGCCACTACCAAAAGAGCTGCCACAAACATTTTGGCACATAAAGGTTCCTTTCTCCTCTTTAGTATTTCTTTGGTATATAAGCCCAATACCAGCACTGCTGAGTCAAAGGGTATGCACAGTTTGATAACTTTTTGGGCATAGTTCCAGATTGCTCTCCAGAATGGCCAGATACTTTCACAGCTCCACCACAACGTATTAGTGTCCCAGTTTTCCCACATCCCCTCCAACATTCATCATTATTTGTTCCTGTCATCTTAGCCAATCTGACAGGTGTGTAGTGGTATCTCAAGAGTTGTCTTAATTTGCATTTCTCTGATCAGTAGTGATTTGGAACACTCTTTCATATGAGTGGAAACAGTTTCAATTTCATCATCTGAGAATTGTCTGTTCATATCTTTTGACAATTTATCAATTGGAGAGTGGTTTGATTTCTTATAAATTAGGGTCAGTTCTCTATTTTGGAAATGAGACCTTTATCAGAACCTTTAACTGTAAAAATATTTTCCCAATTTGTAACTTCCCTTCTAATCTTGTTTGCATTAGTATTGTTTGTACAGACACATTTTAGTTTGATGTAATCAAAATCTTCCATTTTGTGATCAATAATGATCTCTAATTCTCCTCTGGTCATAAATTCCTTCCTCCTCCACAGGTCTGAGAGGTAGACTATTCTCTCTTCCTCTAATCTATTTATGATCTCATTCTTTATGACTAAATCATGGACCCATTTTGAACTTATCTTGGTAATGGTGTTAAGTATGGGTCCATATCTAATTTCTGCCATACTAATTTCCAGTTTTCCCAACAGTTTTTTTCAAATAATGAATTTTTATCCCAAATGTTGGTATCTTTGGGTTTGTCAAACACTAGATTGCTATAGATGTACCCTTTTTTGTCCTTTGTAACTAATCTGTTCCACTGATCTACTGGTCTATTTCTTAGCCAGTACCATATGTTTTTGGTGACTGCTGCTATATAATATAGCTTTAGATCAGGTACACCTAGACCACCTTCATCTGACTTTTTTTTCATTAATTCCCTTGAAATTCTCGACCTTATATTCTTCCATACGAATTTTATTGTTATTTTTCTAGGTCATTAAAATAGTTCCTTGGGAGTCTGAGTGGTATAGCACTAAATAAATAGATTAGTTTGGGGAGTATTGTCATATTTATTATATTTGCTTGGCCTATCAAAGAGCACTGAATGTCTTTCCAATTATTTAAATCTGACTTTATTTTTGTGGCAAATGTTTTGTAATTTTGCTCATATAATTCCTGACTTTTCTTTGGTAGATGGATTACCGAATATTTTATACTCTCGACATTTATTTTGAACGGGATTTCTCTGTATTTCTTGCTGTTGAGTTTTGTTGGTGATGTATAAAAATGCTGAGGATTTATGTGGATTTATTTTGTATCCAGCAACTTTGCTAAAGTTGTGAATTATTTCTAATAACTTTTAATTAGAATTTCTGGGGTTTTCTAGGTATACCATGATATCATCTGCAAAGAGTGACAGTTTGATTTCCTCATTTCCTACTCTTATTCCTTTAATCTCTTTCTTGACTCTTATTGCCGAGGATAGCATTTCTAATACAATATTGAATAGTAATGGTGATAGTGGGCAACCTTGGTTCACTCCTGCTCTTACAGGGAAAGGTTCCAGGTTACCTCCATTACATATTATGCTTACTGACGGTTGTAAATATATGCTTCTGATTATTCTGAGGAATAGTCCATTTATTCCTATACTCTCAAGTGTTTTTAATAGGAATGGATGTTGGATTTTATCAAATGCTTTTTCTGCATCTATTGAGATGATCATATGATTTTTATTAATTTGATTATTAATATGGTCAATTATACTAATAGTTTTCCTAATATTAAACCAGGCCTGCATTCCTGGTATAAATCCTACTTGATCATAGTGTATTATCCTGGGGATGAATTTCTGCTGTCTTTTTGCTAATAATTTATTTAAGATTTTAGCATTCATTAAGGAAATTGGTCAATAGTTTTATTTCTCCATTTTTGATCTACCTGGTTTAGGTATCAGTACCATGTCTGTGTCATAAAAGGAGCTTGGTAGGACTCCTTCATCCCTATTTTTTCAAATAGTTTATTTAACATTGGGGCTAATTGTTCTTTAAATATTTGGTATAATTCATATGTAAATCCATCTTGTCCTGGGGATTTTTTCCTGGGGAGTTGATTAATAGCTTATTCTATTTCTTTTTCTGAAATGGGACTATTTAAGCAATTTATCTCCTCCACTGTTAATCTAGGAAGCTTATATTTTTGGAGGAAGTCATCCATTTCACTTAAGTTATCAAATTTATTGGCATAAAGTTGGGCAAAGTAACACCTCATTATTTCTCTAATTTCCTCTTCATTGGCGGAAAGATCCCCCTTTTCATTTGTAAGACTAACAATTTGATTTTCCTCTTTCCTTTTTCTGATCAGATTTACCAAAGGTTTATATATTTTATTGGCTTTTTCATAAAACCAACTCTTAGTTTTATGTATTAATTCAATAGTTTTTTTACTTTCAATATTATTGATTTCTCCTTTTAATTTTAGTATTTCAAGTTTGATTTTTGGTTGGGGGTTTTTAATTTGGTCTTTTTCTAGCTTTTTAAGTTGCAGGGCCAATTCATTAATCTTCTCTTTCTCTATTTTGTTCAAATAAGCCTCTAAAGACATAAAATTTCCCCTTATTACTGCTTTAGCTGCATCCCACAGATTTTGGTATGATGTCTCATCATTGTCATTATCTTGGGTGAAATTATTAATTGTTTCTATAATTTGCTCTTTCACCCAGTCATTCTTTAAGATGAGATTATTCAGTTTCCAATTACTTTTTGGTCTATTTACCCCTAATTTCTTATTGAATGTAGTTTTTATTGCATTGTGATCTGAAAAGAAATAATTTACTATTTCTGCCTTCCTGCATTTAATTTTGAGATTTTTATGTCCTAATATATGGTCAATTTTTGTATAGGTTCCATGAACTTCTGAGAAGAAAGTATTCTCCTTTCTATTACCATTTAGTTTTCTCCAAAGGTCTACCATACATGGTTTTTCTAATGTTCTATTTACCTTTTTAATTTCTTTCTTATTTGTTTTGTGGTTTGATTTGTCTAAATCTGAGAGGGCAAGGTTGAGATCTCCCACTAGCTGTCTATTTCTTCTTGCAGCTCTCTTAACTTTTCCTTTAGAAAGTTAGATGCTATACCACTTGGTGCATATATGTTTAGTATTGATATGGCTTCATTGTTTATGCTAACTTTTAGCAGGATATAGCTTCCTTCCTTATCTCTTTTAATTAGATCAATTTCTGCTTTTGCTTGATCTGAGATAAGGATGGCAACCCCTGCTTTTTTTTTTTTTTTTTTTTGGCTTTACCTGAAGCATAATGGATTCTGCTCCAAACTTTTACCTTTACTCCGTATGTATCTACCTGCTTTAAGTGTGTTTCCTGTAAACAACATATTGCAGGGTTCTGACTTTTGATCCAGTCTGCTATCTGCCTCTGATAAATGGGATAGTTCATCCTATTCACATTTACAGTTGAAATTACTAATTCTGTATTTCCTGCCATCATATTATCCCCAGATTATGCTTTTTTTTTCCTCTTGAGCCCCCTGAACCCCTTCCCCAATATTTAATTCATGGACCCCACTTGTGACACACAGCCCTCCCTTTTTAGTATCCCTCCACCCTCCTTTTAAGTCCCTTGCCCTTTCTTTTACCCTTCCCTTATTCCCCTTTTCCTTTTCCCTTTTCCTCTCCCCCCTTTTAATGAGATGAGAGAGAATTCTCTGAAAAACAAATATATCAATTATTTTCTCTTTGAGCCTACTCTGAGGAGAGTAAGATTCACATTCCCCTCTCTAAATTCCCTCATATGTGGTAGATTTTCTATGCCTCTTCCTGGGATGTACTTTCCATCTTTTTATCACTCCTTCCCTTTTTTCTGATACTACCCCCTTCCCTTTACTACTCCCCTTTTTTTATATTATATCAGTAAAATCAAATTATCCATGCGGACTTTCTGTATATCCACAACAGAGATACAGTTCTCAAGAGTTTTTTTTTGTTTGTTTGTTTTGTTTTGTTTTTTTTACCTTTTTCTCTTCAGTCTTGTGGATGTAGATCAAATTTTTTGTTTGTCTGGTTTTTTTCTTAGAAATAAATGGAATTCCTCCATTTCATTAAATGACCATCTTCTCCCATGGAAGAAAATGCTAAACTTAGCTGGGTAGTTTATTCTTGATTGCAATCCTTGATAGTTTTTCTTTCAGAATATCAGGTTCTAGGCCCTTTGATCTTTTAATGTGGATGCAGCCAGATCTTGAGTGACCCTTATTGTGGCACCTTGATATTTGAATTGTTTTTTTTTCTAGCTGCTTGCATTATTTTTTTCCTTTGTTTGGTAGTTCTGTGGCTTAGCCACAATGCTCCGTGGAGTTCTTTTTTTAGGGTCTTTTTCATAATGTGTTCGATGAATTCTTTCAACGCCTATTTTCCCTTTTGTTTCTATTATCTCTGGACATTTCTCTTTGATGATTTCCTGTAAAATAGAATCTAGGCTCTTTTTTTTAATCATAGTTTTTGGGAAGTCCAATGATCCTCAGATGATCTCCCTTAGATCTATTTTCCAGGTCTATAGATTTTCCCAGTAAGTATTTGACATTATTCTCCAGCTTTTTATTTATTTATTTATTTATTTATTTTTTGTTTGACTGATTCTTGGGTTCTCAATGAATCATTCATTTCTATTTGTTCAGTCCTGATTTTTAATGAGTTATTTTTTTCATCACATTTTTAAATTCTTTTTGTATATGTCCAATTGTGTTTTTAAATGAATTATTTTGCTCTATTGAATTTTTTTCCATTTCCCTAACTTTTTTTTTTTTTTTTTTTTTTAGTGAGTTATTTTCTTTTTCCAATTCAGAAATCCTACTTTCTTGGGAATTTTTTATCTTTTCCAATTCAGAAATCCTACTTTCCTGTGATTTTTTTTTAACCTTTTCCAATTCACAAATTTTATTTCCCTGCACCTCATGTGAATTCTTTATTTTTTCCAACTCAAATTTCAGGACATTGTTATTCTCTATCATAGCTTCTCTTTCCTTTCCCCATTTTTCTTCAAACTCTCTTAACTTTTTAATCATCTCTTCTAGGAGAGAGTTGTGATGGGAGGCAGGTATCGTTCCCCTTTAGGTTGTTATCTACTGACTCTCTGCTGTTAATTTCCTCGGGGATGTATATCCTCAATCGTTCTCTTCAGCTTCTTACTCATTGTTAAAAATCTGTTGGGGTCTGCCCTTGGGGTAAGAACTTTATTTATTTATTTATTTACCAGCTTCCTCCCAGACTGGATGGATGCAGCAAGGCCTGTGCCTAAGGTAAGAGAGAGCGCTGGGAGAGAGTTCCCCTCTGCCCTCCCCGGAAATGCCTCAGAGGTGATTAGTAAGGCTGTGCTGTGAGGAGTGCCCAGTGTAGGACCCAGCTCTGTGGCCTAGCGACTGCCCTGAGGTTTAAGGCTGAAAGTCACAAACCCTAGCCAATGCCTCCTGGGGGCATGGATATCAGCAGCTGATGTGAAAAGCCCCTGGGCTCAAACTGGAAGTTTCTGCCCAGAAACCTCGATCCCTATTTCAAAGGTTCTGCTTCTCTGGGAGTTCTGCTTCTCTGGGAATTCCAAGGCTGCTAGAATTCTACTGCCTCAGGGTGAGCCCAGCACTATTAGATGTTGCCTCAGGCTTGTCCCCACTGTTCAGGCTCTTAACTACCCCAAGGAGAAGCCCCAGGCCGCAGAAGTGGGCTTCACAGCAGTGCCAAGATCTATTAGGTCACTTCCTGATTGGAGTAGATTAAGGATATAGCTTTATATTTTAAAGTGGCTTGATTTCTCTTCTGAAATGCTATTTTACAAATAGAGAAGAGCTTACAGCCTGTGTCTTATTCCTCTATCTCAGTGGCTTCTCTGATCCCAGAGTTCTCCCCAGCCCAATCAGCGCAGTGTGTTCGCCCCTAACCTTGTCTGTGATGGCCTTCATTTTTTTTTTCCCTCCCCTTGGAACTGATCTTTTCTGTTGAAATTCCAGATTCTCTTCAGCTGGTAAGTTGTGCTTCTAATCCTTGTGGTTTTTGTCAGTCCAGCGTTATTTTTGAGGCTGATTTAACTAATTGGTAATGAGGGGAGAAGAGAGCTTACAAATTCGCATGTATCTTCTCCAGCATTTTGGCCAATCCTCTATAACATATTTTTTTGACAGTACATATGCATAGGTAATTTTTTACAATGTTATGCCTTGCACTCCCTTCTGTTCCGAATTTTCCCTTCCTTCCCTCCACCTACTCCCCTTACATATTAAATATGTTATAGTATGTCGTAGATACAATATATGTGTGCAGAACCGATTTTGTTTGTTGTTGTTGTTTGCAAAGAAAGAATTGGATTCAAAAGGTAAAAATAACCTGGGAAGAAAGACAAAAATGAAAACAGTTTACACTGATTTCCCAGTGTTCCTTCTCTGTGTGTAGCTGATTCTGTCCATCATTGATCAATTGGATCTGAGTTAGATCTTCTCTTTGTTGAAGATATCCACTTCCATAAGAATACATCCTCATACAGTATTGTTGTTGAAGTGTATAATGATCTCCTGGTTCTGCTCATTTCACTCAGCATTAGTTCGTGTAAGTCCCTCCAAGCCTCTCTGTATTCATCCTGCTGGGCATGTCTTACAGAAGAGTAATATTGCATAACATTCATATACCAAAATTCACTTTCCAGATTCTAACCACTACAAAAAGAGCTACCACAAACATCTTGGCACATACAGGTCCTTTCCCTTCTTTAGTATTTCTTTGGGATATAAGCCCAGTAGTAGCACTGCTGGATCAAAGGGTATGCACAGTTTGATAATTTTGGGGGCATAATTCCAGATTGCTCTCCAGAATGGTTAGATTCTTTCATGACTCCCCCAACAATGCATCTGTGTTACAGTTTTCTCACAGCTTCTCAAACATTCATCATTATTTTTTCCTGTCATCTTAGCCAATCTGACAGGTGTGTAGTTAGTTGTCTTAATTTGCATTTCTCTGATCAGTAGTGATTTGGAACACTTTCATATGAGTGGAATTAGTTTCAATTTCATCATCTGAAAATTGTCTGTTCATATCCTTTGACCATTTATCAACTGGAGAATGGCTTGATTTCTTGTAAATTAAAGTAAATTCTCTGTATATTTTGGAGATGAGGCCTTTATGAGAACCTTTAACTGTAAAAATGTTTTCCCAATTTGTTACTTCCCTTCTAATCTTGTCTGAATTAGTTTTGTTTGTACAAAAGCTTTCTAATTTGGTGTAATCAAAATCTTTTATTTTGTGATCAATAATGATCTGTAGTTCTCCTTTGATCACAAATCCCTTCCTCCTACACAAGTCTGAGAGGTAAACTATCCTATGTTCCTCTAATTTATTTATGATCTCATTCTTTATGCCTAAATCATGTACCCATTTGGATCTTATCTTAGTATGTGGTGTTAATTGTGGGTCCATGCCTAGTTTCTGCCATACTAATTTCCAGTTTTCCCAGAAGTTTTTGTCAAATAATGAATTCATATTCCAAAACTTGGACTCTTTAGGTTTGTCAAACACTAAATTGCTATATTTATTCCCTATCTTGTCCTGTGAACCTAACCTATTCCACTGATCAAGTAGTCTATTTCCTAGCCAATACCAAATGCTTTTGGTGACTGTTACTTTATAATATCTTTTTGATCAAGTATAGCTAGGCCACCTTCATTTGATTTTTTTTTCTCATTAATTCCATTGAAATTCTTGACTTTTTGTTCTTCCATATGAATTTTGTTGTTATTTTTTCTAGGTCATTGAAATAGTTTCTTGGGAGTCTGATTGATATAGTTTAGGGACTATTGTCATCTTTATTATATTTGCTCCGCCTATCCAAGAGCACTTAATATTTTTCCCATTATTTAAATCTGACTCTATTTTTGTGGCAAGTGTTTTGTAATTTTGCTCATATAACTCCTGACTTCCCTTTCATATATAAATTCCCAAATATTTTATACTATTGACAGTTATTTTGAATTGAATTTCTCTTTGTATCTCTTGCTGTTGGATTTTGTTGGTAATGTATATAAATGTTCAGGATTTATGTGGAATTTTATTTTGTATTCTGCAATTTTGCTAAAGTTATGAATTATTTCTAATAGCTTTTTCATACAATCTCTGGGGTTCTCTAAGTATACCATCATATCATCTGCAAAGAGTGATTGTTTGGTTTTTTCATTACCTACTCTAATTCCTTTAATCTCTTTCTCGACTCTTATTGCTAAAGCTAGCATTTCTAATACAATATTGAAAGTAATGGTGATAGTGGGCAACCTTGTTTCACTCCTGATCTTACCAGGAAAGCTTCCAGTTTATCCCTATTACATATGATTTTTACTGATGATTTTAAACATATGCTCTTGATTATTTCAAGGAATATATATACTATATTATATATACATACTATATTATATATAATATATATACTATACTCTCAAATGCTTTTTTTTTTTTTTTTTAGTAGGAATGGATGTTGGATTTTGCCAAATGTTTTTCTGCATCTATTGAGATGATCATATGGTTTTTGTTAATTTGGTTATTGATACAGTTGATTATGCTAATTGGCCAGCCCTGCATTCCTGGTATAAATCCCAGTTGGTTATAATGTATTATCCTGGGTTTGATTTTCTGTAGTTTTTTTGCTACTATTTTATTTATGATTTTAGCATCAATTGGTCTATAATTTTATTTTTCTGTTTTCAGTCTACATGGTATCTATCAGTACCATGTCTGTGTCATAAAAGGAATTTGGTAGGATTCCTTCAGTCCCTATTTTTTAAAATAGTTTACATAGCATTGAAGTTAATTGTTCTTTAAGTGTTTGGTAGAATTCACATGTAAATCCATCTGGTCCTGGAGATTTTTTCTTAGGGAGTTCGTTAATAGCTTGTTCCATTTCTTTTTGTGAAATGGAACAATTTAGATTTTTTACTTCCTCCTCTGTTAATCTGGGCAAGCTATATTTTTGAAGGTATTCTTCCATTTCATTTAAGTTTTTGAATTTATTTGCTTAAAGTTGGACAAAGTTCAAATAATTATTGTTCTAATTTCCTCTTCATTAGTGGCGAGTTCTCCCTTTTCATTTTTAAGATAAAAATTTGCTTTTCCTCTTTCCTTTTTTTAATCAGATTTACTAAGGGTTTTTGTATTTTGTTGGTTTTTCATAGAACCAACTCTTAGTTTGGATAATTAATTCAATAGTTTTTTGTTTTTTTTACTTTCAATTTTATTAATCTCTCCTTTTATTTTTAGAATTTCAAATTTAGTGTTTGTCTGGGCGTTTTTAATTTGTTCCTTTTCTTGCATTTTTAGTTGTAAGCCCAATTCATTGACCTCTTTCTCTATTTTATGCAAGTAAGCCTCTAAAGATATAAAATTTCCCCTTATTACTGCTTTGGCTGTATCCCACACAGTTTGATATGATGTCTCATTATCATTTCCTTGGGTGAAGTTATTAATTATGTCTATGATTTGCTGTTTTATCCAATCATTCTTTAGTATGAGATTATTTAGTTTTCAGTTATTTTTTGGTCTCTTTTCCTCTGGCTTTTTATTAAATGTAATTTTCATTGCATCATGGTCTGAAAAGGATGCATTTACTATTTCTGCCTTACTGCATTTGATTTTGAGATTTTTATGGCCTAATATATGGTCAGTTTTTGTATAGGTTCCATGAACTGCTGAGAAGAAAGTATACTCCTTTCTGTCTCCATTTAGCTTTTGCCAAAGATCTATCATATCAAACTTTTCTAGTATTCTATTTACCTCTTTGACTTCTTTCTTATTTATTTTGTGGTTTGATTTATCTAATTCTGAGAGTACAAAGTTGAGATCTCCCACTGTTATAGTTTTGCTCTCTATTTCTTCTTGCAGCTCTCTTAATTTCTCTTTTAAGAATTTATATGCTATACCACTTGGTGCATATATGTTTAATATTGATACTGTTTCATTATCTATGTTACCCTTTAGGAATATATAGTGCCCTTCCTTATATCTTTTAATTAGATCAATTTTTGCTTTTGTTTGATCTGAGATAAGGATGCCTACCCCTGCTTTTTTGGTTTCACCTGAAGCATAGTAGATTGTGCTCCAACCTTTTACCTTTATTCTGTATGTATCACCCTATTTCAGGTATGTTTCCTGTAAACAGTATATTGTAGGATTCTGGCTTTTAATCCTTCCCTTTTCACTTTTCCCCTCCCACTTTTCAATGAAGTGGAAGGAGTTTCACCATAAATCGAATGTCTATATTTTTCTCTTTAAGCAAATTCTAATGCAAATATGATATACACTATGTTCATCCCCATCCATTCTTTCTCTCAGATATGATAGGTTACCTTTCCCTCTATGTGAGATGTAATACCACCACTTTACCTTTTTTATGATATAATTTCCTTTCCACCTCTAGTTTCTACAACAAATTGTACATATGTACTTTACATATTTTTTTTTGCAGAAGTATAGTTCTCAAGATTTTTTTTTACCTTTTTAGAAATTTCTTGAGTTCCATATTTGGAGATCAAACTTTTTGTTTAGATCCAGTTTTTTCATCAAGAATAGATTGAATTCATTTATTTCGTTAAATATTCATCTTCTTCCCTGGAAAAAGATGCTCATTTTTGCTGGGTAAGTTATTCTTGGCTGCATATCAAATTCCTCAGCCTTTCAGAATATCATATACCAGGCCCTTCGATCCTTTAATGTGGATGCTGCTAGATCCTGAGTAATCCTTATTGTGGCTCCTCCATACCTGAACTGATTTTTTTCTAGTAGCTTGCAATATTTTTTACTTCATCTGATGGTTCTTGAACTTGGCCACTATATTTCTTGGCATTTTGACTTTAGGGTCCCTTTCATTAAGTGATTGATGAATTTTTTCAATGTCTATTTTACCCTTTGTTTCTAAAACGTCTGGGTAGTTCTCTTTGATAATTTCCTGGAAAATAGTGTCCAAGCTCTTTTTTTTCCTCATATTTTTCAGGGATTCCAATTATTCTCAGATTGTCTCTCTTGGATCCATTTTCCAGGTCTGTTGTCTTCCCAAGAAGTTACTTGACATTCTTTTCCATTGTTTCATTTTTCTGGTTTTGCTTGAATGATTTTTGGTGTCTCCTTGAGTCATTCACTTCTATTAGTTTGATCCTGATTTTTATTGAAGTATTTTCTTCACTCACTTTTTTATATCTTTTTGTAATTGTCCAATTGATTTTTTAATTGAGTGTTTTTGTTCTATGGAATTTCTTTTTCATTTCATCAGTTTTATTTTTCAGGGAGCTATTTTCTTTTTCCAAATCACCTATTCTGTTTTCATTAGAGTTGTTTACCTTTTACAATTCACTAATTTTGTTTTTCAATGATTTCATTTCTTTATCCACCCTGTATTTAAATGCATGGAATGACTTCTCCAGACTCTCTTGCCAAGCTTCCCTTTCCTTTTCCCATTTTTCTTCTAGCTGTCTTGTGAGAGCCTTTATGATTTTTTCTATGAGAGTTTTGTGTATTGAAGAGCAAATTATATCCCTCTTTGGGAATTCCTCTGGGGACAGTCTGTTTTTAGTCTTCTCAGGGTTTGAAGTCTACTCTCTATTCATATAGAAGCTGTCAATGGTTAGAGTCATTTTAATTTTTTTTTTCATTTTGTCAGAGATGAATCAAAGAAAACAAATTAATAAGGAGAACAAATGGTTTGCTTGGGGGGGGAATGGGTCTGGATGGTGTTACTGGGCTTCCTCTACAGATTGCGGGAGACAACAGTGAGGCACTAACAGGACAGCAATGGCTGGGCTGCGTCTGCACTCTGAGGCTCTGAGACTCTAAGAACGTGCTAAGTTTCTGTGGATGGGGGTGGCCAGATTCCGAGAGACACTAGCTTTTGGGGGTTTTAGTCTTTACCTCCTGTGTTTACAACTTCTCTGTTGATTCTGACTTGCTGCCAAGACAGAATATCCACACTGGGCAGAGATCGCACTCCTCAAGTCTGAGCAGTGTGAGCTGCCTGACTCTTGCTCCTGCCCTCAGCCTGTGCAGAATCTGTTCATTCCCTCCCCCAAGCAAAAACAGACCTTTTCTGGTGAATTTCAAGGATGTCTTCTTTTGGTAATTATTTGTGTTTTTTTTCCCAGTCAAGTCTTAATTCTGAGGCTTGTCATGAAATAAATTCTGAGAGAAAACATAGAGCTTAAGCAGCTGAGTGCCTCTTCTCCACCATCTTGGCCAGAAGTCTCCTAAGTTTTCTTTATAAAATTATAAATCTGGAATATATGACTTTCTTGCTATATATCAATTATCTTAATTGAACCTTATGTTACATGAGGTTTTTGGGGAGTTTTGTTATTGTTGTTTGCTTCAATTTTTTTTTTTTGCAATTTTCCTAAAATACATCAGTGATTCCCCTGACTTAGGAGTAAATGTGCCCTGACAGTGCTAAACATGATTTAACATTTTTACCATGATTCAATTAGTCTGATTTTTTTTTCACTGAGATGGCTATATTATTATAGAGGTAAATTTTTAGGACACTAATTATATATATATATATATATTTGAAATTCACCTTCTTGAAATGATTCCAATTGTATTTCTTTTGATTTTTTTGTACTTTTAATGAAAGTAGAGTGTAGGGTTTATAGAATATGTGACTTACTGGGAAATATAATATGACTTTCTTTGTGGAAGAGAGATTATCAAATCAAAAATTAAGGCATTTTTCTCTTATTATTTTCTTGTCTTTATTCCAAGTATTACCTTCACTGTTTTTACTAGTATATTTTTATTTTAGCTAAATTTAACTTATACATTTACTTTTTCTTGAAGAGGAGAGAGTAACCAGTACCAGAAAAAGAAAATGCACAATATTAATAGCAACAGGAAAGAATGAGAAAAAAAAAAGAAAATTGAATTCTACCTAATTATGATGACCAAGATTGGCCCAAAAGAAAAAGTCAACAAACATGTAGTAAACTTCTGTGTAGCCAGGCACAATGCTAAATACTAGTGACATAAGGAAAAGCACAAAAGTCTAATGGAGGTGGTAACATGAAAAGAACTCTACACAAAGAAGAGAAATTAGAGATAATGTCAGAAAGTTATAAGATTAAGGTGGAGTAGAAAAGGCTTTATGCAGAAAGTGAGATTTTAACTGAGACTTAAAGAAGTTTAATAAATATATCACAGAGGACATGGAGCTTTAAAAGACCTTCAAAGAATTTTATATTTGATCCTGTTAGTAATAGAAGGTTACTAGAATTTATTGAATAGAGGAGTGGATAGCTTGGTCAGACTTTCATTTTAGAAAAATGAATCTGACAGTTGAGTAGAGGGTGGACTGAAAGGAAAAGAGAATTAAGGCAAGGACATTACACAAAATGTTATTGTGATAATCTAGGTGTGAGTGATTTGCATTAGGTTTGAATTAGGATGTTCACAATGTAAAAAGATGGATTGTAATATATTGATATATATATGTTTTTGTGTATACACACATACATGAGTAGGGGGACAGAGAGAGAGACAGAGAGACAGAGAGACAGAGAGACAGAGAGACACAGACAAAGAGAGAGATAGAGACAGAGAGACAGAAACAGAGACAGAGACAGAGATAGATACAGAGAGAGACAGAGAGAGAGAGAGAGAGAGAGAGAGAGAGAGAGAGAGAGAGAGAGAGAGAGAGAGACTGACAGAGAGAGGCAGTCAGGCAGAACAGACAGAGAGAAAGTATAGAAATAGAAGAATTCAATAACTGTTTGGATATAAGGAATTGGAGAGATTAAGGAATTTAGGTTCACACTTTGACCTGAGCAGCTGAGAGAATGGTGGTGGCCGCTAAAGTAGCAGAGAAATTACTTAGATGGGAGCATTTGGGGCAATAATTAATGAGTTCATTTTTGGACATGTTGAGTTTAAAGTATTTAAACATTCATTCAGTTTAATAGGTAAACTGGAGAAAATGCATTTCTCTGTTTCTCTCCAGAGGTGTGGAATTAAAGATGCAGCACAGTATGTACTGTCAGACTCAACTGATGAGTTATTTAGTTAGACTACTTTTTTTTTCTTTCCTCTTTGTATTCTTTGTTATAAGGGATATTTGGTATAAAAAATGTATATATATATATATACATATATATATATACATATATATATATGTATATATATATATCAATACAAAATTTAACAATACTTTTTTAAAGAAGAGGGAAGCAAAATCTCAGACTTTTAAGGAGTCACTGCTAAAGATAATTAAAGTTATGTTTTGTCTATAGGCATAAATGAATCTTTAACATGTTACATTGTTTATTTACTTTGGGTTCACCACAGTGCCAGATTCCAGGGTGCTGGATAATCAAGTTATTACATTCTTCAAAGGGATTTGTATCTCACTGAGTTAGTGAGGAATGAGGTTTTCCCTGCGTGAAGATACAAAAGGAACAGTGCAGCTGTGTCTATCCATAGCCATGGGCAGAGCCAAGAGATTCACAACATTCTGAAGAATCTGTAATAATTTTCACAAAGCAGAAACTCATGAAACAGCTTTATTATTTTTTAAATTTCTCCTAATAATACAAAGTGCTTGTCCTACAGTTACATTTCTGCTTGTTTAAAACAAAGTTATCAGATAAATGCACACCATTTACTTTTTTTTCAGTGATGGAAATGTTTTTATTGATTCTTAAAAATAGGAAAATATTGTATGCTAGACAGAAGTTGGGAAATATGACTAATAACACAATATAAGTTAGATTTAAAAAACCTGGTAATTCCTTAGATCATCATTTCTTGTTATTGTTCATCCTTTAGTTTTGAATAGAACCAATGACATCATGACTGACATCTTGGCTTGTATGTGAATTGAATTTAAGTAAGGCAGAATTGTGTAAACTTTCAACCTCACTCTGTTTTGCAGGGACATCTAAATCAAGTGGCAGGACAAAATTCAAAATGACCGGCAATGGCATGGGATGTAGTGGATGATCTTGACATCTTCAATGTCTGAACAAGCTCTAAGCACTCCTTACAACATGTTTCCATCATTTTCATGGTCATTGACGGATGTGGGGGCTTTCTGAATCCTCTTCAGGGTTGCTTATATATCTTTAGTTTTTATTTCTCACCACAGCCTGTCCTGTAGTTTCAAGAAGCTGTAGGATGTGCAGTGGCCACACTGATAAAACTATCTCAGCAAACAGGCTAAACCAGGTTGAGAGCAATTGACAGTCCTCAAACCTGTCAGTAAATTAGAGGGATATCTACCCTAAGCATATGAACACTGTTCCAGCCCTGGTGGAATAGGTGGATAAGAACTATTTGTTCATTATCTTTTAATGTGTGATCTGAGGTGCTGCATCTCTAAGATCCTTATAGTAATATATTTATTATGTCCATGAGGTACATTTTTTCATAATTTTCTAATATGGAAAATATCAATTAATATAACTACATAAACAAAAGCTCTTTTGGGAGGAAATCATCAGTAACTTTTTTTTTTTTTCTCATATCAGAAAGTTTAATAATCCCTGTCCTGGACTGGCTGCTCTTCAGCGATCATCTTGTTACTTAATCCTCAGAATAGCCAATTTTCCTATATATCTTTTTGCAGAGCGTTTCTTGACTTTTTCTTTTTTTTTTTTCACTTTATTTATTTATTTATTTATTTGTTTATTTATTTATTTATTTTAATTCATTTTTCCAAATTATCCCCTCCCTCCCTCCACTCCCTCCCCCCGATGGCAGGTAATCCCATACATTTTACATGTGTTACAATATAACCTAGATACAATATATGTGTGTAAATACCATTTTCTTGTTGCACATTAATTATTAGCTTCCGAAGGTATAAGTAACCTGGGTAGATAGACAGTAGTGCTAACAATTTACATTCGCTTCCCAGTGTTCCTTCTCTGGGTATAGTTATTTCTGTCCATCACTGATCAACTGGAAGTGAGTTGGTTCTTCTTTATGTTGAAGATTTCCACTTCCATCAGAATACATCCTCATACAGTATTGTTGTTGAAGTGTATAGTGATCTTCTGGTTCTGCTCATTTCACTCAGCAACAGTTGATTTAAGTCTCTTCAAGCCTCTCTGTATTCCTCCTGCTGGTCATTTCTTACAGAGCAATAATATTCCATAACCTTCATATACCACAATTTACCCAACCATTCTCCAATTGATGGACATCCATTCAACTTCCAGTTTCTAGCTACAACAAAAAGAGCTGCCACAAACATTTTGGCACATACAGGTCCCTTTCGACTCTTTAGTATTTCTTTGGGATATAATCCCAATAATAGCACTGCTGGGTCAAGGGGTATGCACAGTTTGACAACGTTTTGGGCATAGTTCCAAATTGCTCTCCAGAATGGCTGGATTCTTTCACAACTCCACCAACAATGTATCAGTGTCCCAGTTTTCCCACATCCCCTCCAACATTCATCATTATTTGTTCCTGTCATTTTAGCCAATCTGACAGGTGTGTAGTGGTATCTCAGAGTTGTCTTAATTTGCATTTCTCTGATCAGTAGTGATTTGGAACACTCTTTCATATGAGTGGAAATAGTTTCAATTTCATCATCTGAGAATTGTCTATTCATATCCCTTGACCATTTATCAATTGGAGAATGGTTTGGTTTCCTACAAATCAGGGTCAGTTCTCTGTATATTTTGGAGATGAGGCCTTTATGAGAACCTTTACTTTTAAAAATATTTTCCCAATTTGTTACTTCCCTTCTAATCTTGTTTGCTTTAATATTGTTTGTACAGAAACTTTTTAGTTTGATGTAATCAAAATCTTCTATTTTGTGATCAATAATGATCTCTAATTCTCCTCTGGTCATAAATTCCTTCCTCCTCCACAGGTCTGAGAGGTAGACTATTCTCTGTTCCTCTAATCTATTTATGATCTCATTCTTTATGCCTAAATCATGGACCTATTTTGATCTTATCTTGATATATGGTGTTAAGTGTGGATCCATATCTAATTTCTGCCATACTAATTTCCAGTTTTCCCAACAGTTTCTTCCGAATAATGAATTTTTGTCCCTAATGTTGGTATCTTTGGGTTTGTCAAAGATTAGATTGCTATAGATGTACCCTTTTTTGTCCTTTGTATCTAATCTGTTCCACTGATCTACCGTTCTATTTCTTAGCCAGTACCAAATGGTTTTGGTGACTGCTGCTATATAATATAGCTTTAGATCAGGTACACTTAGACCACCTTCCTCTGACTTTTTTTTCATTAGTTCCCTTGCAATTCTCGACCTTTTATTCTTCCATATGAATTTTGTTGTTATTTTCTCTAAGTCATTAAAATAGTTTCTTGGGAGTATGATTGGTATAGCACTAAATAAATAGATTAGTTTGGGGAGTATTGTCATCTTTATTATATTTGCTCGGCCTATCCAAGAGCACTGAATGTCTTTCCAATTATTTAAATCTGACGTTATTTTTGTGGCAAGTGTTTTGTAATTTTTCTCATATAATTCCTGACTATTCTTTGGTAGATGGATTCCCAAATACTTTATACTCTCAACATTTGTTTGGAATGGAATTTCTCTTTGTATCTCTTGCTGTTGCATTTTGTTGGTGATATATAAGAATGCTGAGGATTTATGTGGATTTATTTTGTATCCTGCCACTTTGCGAAAATTCTGAATTATTTCTAATAGCTTTTTAGCAGAGTCTTTGGGGTTCTCTAAATATACCATCATGTCATCTGCAAAGAGTGATAGTTTGAGTTCCTCATTTCCTACTCTAATTCCTTGAATCTCTTTCTCGGCTCTTATTGCCGAGGCTAGTGTTTCTAGTACTATATTGAATAGTAATGGTGATAGTGGGCAACCTTGTTTCACTCCTGATCTTACTAGGAAAGATAGCAGTTTATTTCTATTGCATATTATGCTTACTGAAGGTCTTAAATATATGCTCCTGATTATTCTAAGGAATAATCCATTTATTCCTATTCTCTCAAGAGTTTTTAGTAGGAATGGATGTTGGATTTTGTCAAATGCTTTTTCTGCATCTATTGAGATGATCATATGGTTTTTATTAATTTGATTATTAATATGGTCAATTATACTAATAATTTTCCTAATATTAAGCCAGCCCTGCATTCCTGGTATGAATCCTACTTGATCATAGTGTATTATCCTGGGGATGATTTTCTGAAGTCTTTTTGCTAATATCTTATTTAAGATTTTAGCATCAATATTCATTAAGGAAATTGGTCTATAATTTTCTTTCTCACTTTTCGATCGACTTGGTTTAGGTATCAGTACCATGTCTGTGTCATAAAAGGAGTTTGGTAGGACCTCCTTCATTCCCTATTTTTTCAAATAGTTTATATAGCATTGGGGCTAATTGTTCTTTAAATGTTTGGTAGAATTCACATGTAAATTCATCTGGTCCAGGGGATTTTTTCCTGGGGAGTTGATTAATAGCTTGTTCTATTTCTTTTTCTGAAATGGGACTATTTAAGCAATTTATTTCCTCCTCTGTTAATCTAAGAAGCCTATATTTTTGGAGGAAGTCATCCATTTCACTTAAGTTATCAAATTTATTGGCATAAAGTTGGGCAAAGTAACTCCTTATTATTTCTCTAATTTCCTCTTCATTGGCGGAAAGATCCCCCTTTTCATTTGTAAGACTAACAATTTGATTTTCCTCTTTCTTTTTTCTGATCAGATTTACCAAAGGTTTATCTATTTTATTGGCTTTTTCATAAAACCAACTCTTGGTTTTATTTATTAATTCAATAGTTTTTTTACTTTCAATATTATTGATTTCTCCTTTTAATTTTTGTATTTCAAGTTTAATTTTTGGTTGGGGGTTTTTAATTTGGTCTTTTTCTAGCCTTTTAAGTTGCAAGCCCAATTCGTTAATCTTCTCTTTCTCTATTTTCTTCAAATAAGCCTCTAAAGATATAAAATTTCCCCTTATTACTGCTTTAGCTGCATCCCACAGATTTTGGTATGATGTCTCATCATTGTCATTATCTTGGGTGAAATTATTAATTGTTTCTATAATTTGCTCTTTCACCCAGTCATTCTTTAAGATGAGATTATTCAGTTTCCAATTACTTTTTGGTCTATTTATCCCTAACTTTTTACTGAATGTAGCTTTTATTGCATTGTGGTCTGAGAAGAAGGGATTTATTATTTCTGCCTTCCTACATTTAATTTTGAGATCTTTATGTCCTAATATATGGTCAATTTTTGTATAGGATCCATGAACTGCTTAGAAGAAAGTATATTCCTTCCTATTGCCATTCAGTTTTCTCCAAAGGTCTATCATACCTAGTTTTTCTAATGTTCTATTTACTTTTTTAATTTCTTTCTTGTTTGTTTTGTGGTTTGATTTGTCTAAATCTGAGAGTGCAAGGTTGAGATCTCCCACTATTAAAGTTTTGCTGTCTATTTCTTCTTGCAACTCTCTTAACTTTTCCTTTAGAAAGTTAGATGCTATACCACTTGGTGCATATATGTTTAGTATCGATATGGCTTCATTATTTATGCTACCTTTCAGCAGGATATAGTTTCCTTTCTTATCTCTTTTAATTAGATCAACTTCTGCTTTTGCTTGATCTGAGATAAGGATAGCTACCCCTGCTTTTTTGGCTTTACCTGAAGCATAATAGATTCTGCTCCAATCTTTTACCTTTACTCCGTATGTATCTCCCTGCTTTAAGTGTGTTTCCTGTAAACAACATATTGTAGGGTTCTGATTTTTAATCCAGTCTGCTATCCGTCTCCGTTTGATGGGAGCGTTCATCCCATTCACATTTACAGTTAAAATTACTAATTCTGTATTTCCTGCCATCATATTATCCCCAGATTATGCTTTTTCCCTTGACCCCCCTGAACCCCTTCCCCAATATTTAATTTATAGACCCCCCTTGTGATGCACAGCCCTCCCTTTTTTTTAGTATCCCTCCCCCTTCCCTCCACGTCCCTTCCCTTATTCTCATTTTCCTTTTCCCTTTTCCTCTCCCCCCTTTTAATGAGGTGAGAGAGAATTCTCTGAAAAACAAATATGACAATAATTTACTCTTTGAGCCTCTTCTGATGAGAGTAAGATTTACACAATGATTCTCCCCCTCTCTAAATTCCCTCAGATATCGTGTATTTTCTATGCCTCTTCCTGGGATGTAGTTTCCCTCCTTTTATCACACCCTCCCCTTTTTCTGATACTACCCCCTTCCCTTTACTACACCCCCTCCTTTTTTTTTTCTTTTATATCAGTAAAATCAAATTATCCATGCGTACTTTCTATATACCCACAACAGAGTTACAGTTCTCAAGGGTTCTGTGTACCTTTTTCTGTTTCTCTTCAGTCTTGTGGATGTAGATTAAATTTTTTGTTTAAGATCTGCTGAGTCACCCCTGGGATCCGGGAAGATCCAATCTAGTTTTAAATTTTAGAGTGGCTTATATTTCTCCTCTGAACTGCTGTTTTATAAACAGAGAAGAGCTAACAGTCTGTGCCAGATTCTTTTATGTCAGTGGATTCTCTGATCCCAGAGCCCTCCCCAGCGCGACCGGTGCAGTGTGCCACTACCCCACCGTCTGCGCTGGCCTCTCTTCTTCCTCCCCTGGGAGCTGACCTTTCCTGCTGAAACTCCAGATTCTCTTCAGCTGGTAAGTCGTGCTTCCAGTCCTTGTGGATTCTATCAGTCCAACGCTATTTCTGAGGCTAATTAAATCTAGTTGGTTGTGAGGGAAGAAAGGAGCTTACACAGTGGCGTGTATCTTCTCCGCCATCTTGGCTCCACCCCTTGACTTTTTCAAAGAATAGTTCTATGGCAAGAAAATCCTAGTAGTAGAGTATAGTATAGTAGAAGTATAGTGTAATTACATTTTGCTATTAATTAATTTAAGGCCAGTCAATGAATGAAATTAAAAAATATATATAGATACATTTTATTTTTACATTATCTTCATTTCTAAATACATTTCTCACACGCTTCTCTCCCCAGAAAACTAGCCTTGGAATAAGGAATTTTTATAGGAAGTTTAAATAAAACATTTTAGCAAAATTACATAAAGCATCAATCATTATAACTACTCTGTTCAGTTTTGTCTTGTTTTTTCCATTTATATCGTTATAGATATTATACATTTAATTTTCCTTTTTCTTACTAATTTTTTTTTTCTTTTAGAATATGGTTAGACTTAGGTTTTTTCATCTCTTCTTGAAGTTCAGACTTGGTCATTATAATTTCATAGTGAGCAGCTTCTGTTGTTTTTGTTCTTTTTATTTTCATAGTTGAAGTCAAAGTATATATTCTTTTCCTGGCTCTTTTTTGTTATCAAATCCTAAAAGTCTTTCTGTGCTTTTCTGAAATCTTCAAACTCATTATTTCTTAATATAATTAAAGTTTTGTTCACTTTTTCTGCCTATTTTTTGATTTTGTGCTTTTATGTAAAAGTTGGACTCTATTCAGCATTACTTTATATCAATGGTATTCTATTATATTCCCCAGTGTTTGGACATACATTTACTTTTCTACATGCATTGATTAACTGACTACTATGTACCAGACTACAGAGTGAGAATGCACATAGGGACGACCTTAGAAGAGGTTATATTCTATTATGATTAGAAATGTATCTGAGAATAGACTTTGTCTAGGTAATTATAGGGATTCTGAGTTTTATCATTTCTACCTTGATTACAAGGATGAGGAAACAAAGGAGTTCAAACATGGGGCACAGTCAGGGAAAATTTTCAAAGTAGGAAGACGGAATGTTTCACGTGATAAATAACAAGAAGTCCAGTGACATGATATCATGCAAAGTGATTCATTTTCCTGTGCTGGGCATTTTCCCTTGCTTTTCTCCATGCATGAAATTGTCTCCTGTAGTGCAAGAGCATGAGACTCTTAATCTCAGGGTTGTGGGTTCGGGCCCCACATTGGGCACCAAAATGTAGTGCTCTGTTGTCTCTAGAATTTTCTCTGGTAGCAGGATTTCTTGGGGAGCTTCTGGGGAGGCAGTCTTAGTTTTAGTTCCAATACTCCCCAAAATGCAACCAGGAGTTAAGTTCCTTTAGCATTAAGGTAGACTTGGAAATGAATCAGACTCTGCCTCCAAGAGTGTGGGATTGTGGGTTTCCCAGAATTCAGTGCTAGATGTGAATTTCCCAGAAGTCCATGAATAGGCTTTTCCTTTAGACTTGTGATCTGATGGACCTGTGAAGGGAAGTCTTCTCCTTGACCCAATCCAGACTGACCTCTTCCAGACTGATCTCCCCATTGAGTCTTGGCTCCTTTTATCCTTCCAGAGAATGGGCTTTTGGGCAATCCATGGGCTTGTGGGAACTCCTTACAGACAAATGAGCAATCTCCTTTTAAAGGTGTAAACTCCTTTATAAATGTAAACTCTTTTCACAAGTCTAAAGGTGTAAATTCCTTTTAAAGGTGTGAACTCTGAACTAGAGAATTGTTAAGTACCGACTTATCAACTAGCAAGGATTCTTTTTTATTATTATTACTTTTGTAATTATACCTTTTTGACAGTACATATGCACAGGTAATTAATTTTTTTTTTTACAAGATTCACTTTTCCAAATTTTCCCCTCCATCCCTCTATTCGCTACCCTAGATGACAGGCTATCCCATACATATTAAATGTGTTACAGTATATCCTTAATACAATATATGTGTGTAAAAGCAAATTTCTTGTTGCCTGGTAAGAATTGGATTCCGAAGGTATAAGTAACCTGTGTAGAAATACAATAGTGCAAACAGTTTACATTCAATTCCCAGTGTATCTTTTCTGGGTGTAGCTGTTTCTGTCAATCATTGATCAACTGTAACTGAATCGAATCTTCTTTATGTTGAAGATATCCACTTCAATCAGAATATGTCTTCATACAATATCGTTGTTGAGGTGTATAGTGATCTCCTGGTTCTCCTCCTTTCACTCAGCATCAGTTCATGTCTCCGAGCCTCTCTGTATTCATACTGCTAATCAGTTCTTACAGAGCAATAATATTCCATAACATTCATATACCATAATTTACCCAACCATTCTCCAAATGATGGACATCCATTCATCTTCCAGTTTCTAGCTACAACAAAAAGAGCTGCCACAAACATTTTAGCACATACAGGTCTCTTTCCACTCTTTAGTATTTCTTTGGGATATAAGCCCAGTAGTAGTGCTGCTGGGTCAAAGGGTATGCACAGTTTGATAACTTTTTGGGCATAGTTCCAAATTGCTCTCCAGAATGGCTGGATTCTTTCACAACTCCACCAACAATGCATCAGTGTCCCAGTTTTCCCACATCCCCTCCAACATTCATCATTATTTGTTCCTGTCATTTTAGCCAATCTGACAGGTGTGTAGTGGTATCTCAGAGTTGTCTTAATTTGCATTTTTCTAAGCAGTACTGATTTGGAACACTCTTTCATATGAGTGGATATAGTTTCAATATCATCTTCTGAAAATTGTCTGTTCATATCATTTGACCATTTATCAACTGGAGAATGGTTTGATTGCTTATAAATTAAAGTCAATTTTCTGTATGTTTTGGAAATGAGGCCTTTATCAGGACCTTTAACTGTAAAAATATTTTCCCAATTTGTTACTTCTCTTCTAATCTTGTTTGCATTAGTTTTGTTTGTATAAAAGCTTTTTAATTTGGTGTCATCAAAATCTTCTATTTTGTGATTGATAATGATCTCTAGTTCCCCTTTGGTCATAAATTCCTTCCTCCTCCACAAGTCTGAGAGGTAAACTATCCTATGTTCCTCTAATCTACTTATAATCAAATTCTTTATGCCTAAATCATGGACCCTCCTTGATCTTATTTTGGTAAATAGTCTTAAGTGTGGGTCCATATCTAAGGATTTATGTGGATTTATTTTGTATCCAGCAACTTTGCTAAAATAGTGAATTATTTCTAATAACTTTTTATTAGAATCTCTGGAGTTCTCTAAGCATACCATGATATCATCTGAAAAGAGTGATAGTTTGATTTCCCCATTACCTATTCTTATTCCTTTAATCTCTTTCTTGACTCTTATTACTGAGGCTACCATTTCTAATACAATATTGAATAGTAATGGTGATAGTGAGCAACCTTGTTTCATTCATTTTACTGGGAAAGGTTCCAGGTTATCTCCATTACATATGATGCTTACTTAAATATATACTCATGACTATTTTAAGGAACAGCCCATTTATTCCTATACTCTCAAGTATTTTTAATAGGAATGGATGTTGTATTTTTTCAAATGCTTTTTCTGCATCTATTGAGATGATTATATGGTTTTTGTTAATTTGATTATTAATATGTTCAATTATACTAATAGTTTTCCTAATATTAAACCAGCCCTGCATACCTGGTATAAATCCTACTTGATCATAGTGTATTATCATGGGGATGATTTTCTGCAGTCTTTTTGCTAATATCTTTTTAAAGATTTTAGCATCAATATTCATTAAGGAGATTGGTCTATAGTTTTCTTTCTCCGTTTTCAACCTACCTAGTTTAGGTATCAATACCATGTCTGTGGAGTTTGGTAGGACTCCTTCAATCCCTATTTTTCCAAATAGTTTACATAACATTGGGACTAATTGTTCTTTAAATGTTTGATATAATTCACATGTAATTCCATCTGGTCCAGGGGATTTTTTCTTGGGAAGTTGATTAATAGCTTGTTCTATTTCTTTTTCTGAAATGGGACTATTTAAGCAATTTACTTCCTCCCTTGTTAATCTAGGAAGCCTATATTTTTGGAGGTAGTCATCCATTTCACTTAAGTTATCAAATTTATTGGCATAAAATTGGGCAAAGTAACTCATTATTGTTCTAATTTCCTCTTCATTGGTGTAAAGATTCCTCTTTTCATTTTTAAGACTAACAATTTGATTTTCCTCTTTCCTTTTTCTGATCAGATTTACCAAAAGTTTATCTATTTTATTGGCTTTTTCATAAAACCAACTCTTACGTTTATGTATTAATCCAATAGTTTTGGTTTTTTTTACTTTCAATATTATTGATTTCTCCTTTTAATTTTAGAATTTCAAGTTTAGTATTTGGTTGGGGGTTCTTAATTTGGTCTTTTTCTAGCTTTTAAGTTGAAGGCCCAATTCATTGACCTTCTCTTTCTCTATTTTATTCAAGTAAGCCTCTAAAGATAGAAAATTTCCCCTTATTACTGCTTTAGCTGCATCCCTCAAATATTAGTATGATGTCTCATCATTGTCATTATCTTGGGAGAAATTATTGTTTCTATAATTTGCTGTTTCACCCAGTCATTCTTTAAGATGAGATTATTCAGTTTCCAATTACTTTTTGGTCTATTTACCGCTAACTCTTGTTGAATGTAGTTTTTATTGCATTGTGATCTGAGAAGAAAGAATTTACTATTTCTGCTTTCCTGCATTTAATTTTGAGATCTTCATGTCCTAATATATGGTCAATTTTTGTATAGGTTCCATGAACTGCTGAGAAGAAAGTATACTCCTTTCTATCACAATTCAGTTTTCTCCAAAGTTCTATTTTACCTAGTTTTTCTAAAGTTCTATTTACCCCCTTAATTTCTTTTTTATTTGTTTTGTGGTTTATCTAATTCTGAGAGTGCAAGGTTGAGATCTCCCACTATTATAGTTTTGTTGTCTATTTCTTCTTGCAACTTTCTTAACTTCTCCTTTAGGAAGCTAGATTCTTTACCACTTGGTGCAGATATGTTTAGTATTGATATGGCTTCATTGTCTATGCTACCCTTTAGCAAGATATAGTTTCCTTCCTTATCTCTTTTGATTAGATCAATTTTCTGCTTTTGCTTGATTTGAGATAAGAATGGCTACCCTGCTTTTTTGACTTCTCCTGAAGCATGACAGATTCTACTCCAGCCTTTTACCTTTATTCTTTATGTATCTCCCTGCTTTAAATATGTTTTCTGTAAACAACATATTGTAGGGTTCTGACTTTTGATCCAGTCTGCTATCTGCCTCAGATTAATGGGATAGTTCATTCCATTCACCTTTACTGTTAAAATTACTAATTCTGTATTTCCTGCCATCATATTCTCCCCAAATTATGCTTTTTTCTTCTTCTGCCCCCTTATCCCCTTCCCCAGTATTAGACTTATTGACCCCACTTATGTCATGTATCCCTCCCACTTCCTTTTCTGATACTATCTCCTTTCCCTTTCTACTTCCCTTTTTTATGCTATATCAGTAAAATCAAACCATACATGTGGACTTTCTGTATATCCACAACAGAAATACAGTTCTCAAAAGTTCCTTTTACCTTTTTCTGCTTCTCTAGAGTCTTGTGATTGGAGATCAAATTTTTTGTGTAAATATGGTTTTTTTCTTAGAAACAAATGGAATTCCTCTGCTTCATTAAATGTCCATCTTCTTCCATGGAAGAAAATGCTAAACTTAGCTAAGTAGTTTATTCTTGGCTGCATTCCAAGATTTTTTTGTCTTTCAGAATATCAGATTCCAGGCCCTTTGATCCTTTAAAGTGGAGGCAGTGACATCTTGAGTGACTCTTATTGTGGCTCCTCAGTATTTAAATTGGTTTTTCCTGGTTGCTTGCAATTTTTTTTTCCTTAGTCTGGTAGTTCTGCAGCTTGGCTACAATATTCTGTGAAGTTTTATTTTTTTTACAATCTTTTTCAGAAGGTGTTCGATGAATTCTTTCAATGCCTATTTTCCTTTCTGTTTCTATTATCTCTTTGATAATTTCCTGTAAAATAGAATCTAGGCTCTTTGTTTCATCATAATTTTCGGGAAGTCCAATGATCCTCAGATTGTCTCTCCTAGATCTATTTTCCAGGTCTATAGATTTTCCCAGCAAATATTTGATGTTATTCTTCAGCATTTTTTTTTTTTTGCTTGACTGACTCTTGGTTTCTCCATGAATCATTCATTTCTATTTGTTCAGTCCTGATTTTTAATGAGTTATTTTCTTCATTCACATTTTTTAATTCTTTTTGTATATGTCCAATTGAGTTTTTAATAGATTTTTTTTTTCCATTTTACTATTTTTTTTTTTTTTTTTAGTGAGTTATTTTCTTTTTCCAATTCACAAATCCTACTTTCTTGGGAATTTTTTTTATCTTTTTCCAATTTAGAAATCCTACTTTCCTATGATTTTTTAACTTTTTCCAATTCACAAATTTTGTTCCCCTGCACTTCCTGTGAATTCTTTATCTTTTCCAACTCAAATTTCAGGTCATTTTTACTCTCTATCATAGCTTCTCTTTCCTTTCCCCATTTTTCTTCTAACTCTCTTAACCTTTTATTAGTCTCTTCTAGGAGAGAGTTATGTGATGGGGGCGGTACCCCTTTATGGTATAATATGGAGACTGTCTGCTGTTAGCCTCCTCGCAGTTGGATACCCACTCTTTCTCTTTATAGAAGGTGTCAATCGTTCTCTTTAATTTCTTACTCATTGTTACAACTCTGTGGGGTCTGCCTTTTTGGTAGGAAATTTACCAGCTTCCTTGCAGAACAGATATAGGGTGGATTACAGCAATGTTGTGAAAGCGCTAAGAGAGAGCTCTGGGAGAGATTCCCACCCCCCCTGCAGAAATGTCTCACAGGTGGGTAGCACAGCTGCACTGTGGGGAGTGTCCAGTGAAGGACCCTTACTGTGTGGCCTATGACTGCCCTGAGGCTAAAGGCTGAATGGTGAAAGTGTCACAACCCTAGGCCAAAGTCCCCCGAGGGCCTGTGGATATTAGCAGCTGACCATCGAAAAGCCTCTGTGCACAGACCAGAAGTCTCTACTGGGGAAGCACAGCCTCTGCTGTGGGAGTTTTGCTGTTGGGGGGAGTTCTACTGCCTTAGGCTGAGCCCCACACTATGTGGATTAGAGGCTGCCCCAGGCTGTGTCCCCTGCTGTGCAGGTTCTCAACTGCCTCAAGGATAAGCCCCAGACAGCAACAGGCTGCTGCACAGCCTTGGCAGGATCAGTGTTGGGTCACTTCCGGTTTGGGGTTCTGGGGTTTTTTTTGTTTTTTGTTTTTTTTTTAAGTGGCTTTGATTTCTCTTCTGATCTGGTGTTTTACAAGCAGAGTAGAGCTATCAGCCTTTGCCAGATTCCTCTGTCTCAGTATCTCTTCTAACCCCAGAAGTCTTCCCAGCCCGTTTGGCACAATGTGCTAGCCTTTAGTCTAACCCTGTCTGTGCCGGTCTTTTTTTTTTTTTCCTTCCCTTCGGACCAACCTTTTCTGATGAAATTCCACATTCTCTTCAGCTGGTAAGTTGTGCTTCTAATCCTTGTGATTTTTATCAGTCCAGCATTATTTTTGAGGCTGAGTTTGATAATTGGTATAGAGGGTAGTAGGGAGCTTAGAAGTTCCCATGTATCTTCTCTGCCATCTTGGCTCTGCCCCCCCACCTAGTATTCTAGTTAGTATTCTAACAGTCTCCTTCCTCCTTTTCACTTCCTAGTTTATCTGGTTTCCTTCAGTATTCAGGTCAGAACTTACCTTCTGCAAAAAGTCTTTCCTTATTCCCTAATTACTATTGCCATTCTGAGATTACATCCTACTTATAGGATATATATTTTGTATGCACATATTTGTTTACATGTTATCTCCTATATCATAGTTCCAAGAGAACAAAAGTTGTGATTTTTCTTTTCTTTGAATTCCCTGCACTTAGCATGGAATCTGATACATAGACAATTGTAACATTCTCATCTTTTAACTATAATGAAGCCTTTATGGCTTTATATATGCCATAAAGCACTCCTTTGGTTAAATATAAGAATAAGAATAGAATAGGTCAACTTTTAAAGTTGAAGTGTTAAAAGTTGAGAATGTTGTAATTACCTACCAAACCAAACAGGTGAGTATTGAAATGGACTTAGTTGACACAACCATTTTGCCAGCTGCCCTGTTGCTAAATGTATGCTATAGCTACAAACCCCAACTTGCCCCCTCTTTTTCAGAGAACAATAATCAAGTAAATAGTATAATTATTAATGACTTCATGAGACATCAAGAAATGATAAAGTTAAATTAAAAGAAGAAAAAAAGGATAAAATGAAATTTCTTATTAGAAAATAATTGACCTAGAAAATGTACCCAGAAAAAATATTTTTAAAATTATTGTATTATCTGAAAGCTAAGAAAAAAAACAGAGACAGAGACACAGAGACACAGAGACAGAAAGAGAAATTTTCAAGGAAAACTTCCTTGACCTCTTAGAACCTGAGGCAGAACCAAATGGCACAGTGAATAAAGCACTGGCCCTTGAATCAGGAATATTTGAGTTTAAATCCCCACTTAATACTTACTATTAGGCAAGTCACTTAACCTCAATTGGTTTACTTCTCCCCTCCCCCCCCCCCCCCCACACAAAAGATATCTTATAACTAGAGGGCAAAATATAAATTGAAAGAATTAACCAATCACCACTTGAAAGAGATTGAAAAATGAAAACTCCCAGAAATATTATAGTCAAATTCCAGATCTTTCATGTCAAACAGAAAACACTATAAGGATCCAGAAAGAAACAATTTTAAATACTGTGGAGTGAGTCAGAATTGCACAGGAAACAGTTTCTACATTAAAGAATTTGGAGGGGTTGGAATATGCTATCTCAAAAGACAAAGGAATTAGAAGTACAATCAAAATTTTACAAAACTGAGTACAATTCTTTAAGAGGAAAAATGGTTATTTAATGAAATAGAGGACTTTTAAGCATTTCTGACAAAAGACCAGAAATGAATGATTTTTTAAAAATTGATTTTCAAATAGGACACAAAAGAAATATAAAAAGATAAAAAATAAACAAGAAATAGAATATATAAGAGCTTCAATAAGTTTAAACTATTAATATTCCAACATGGCAAGAAGATAATTGCAATTCTTTACTTTATCATTCTAGAATGAGGTAACATAAACAGAGGGTATAGATATAAGATGAATGATATAATAAGATTATATCTCCCCCCCCCCAAAAATTAAGGGATTATAAAGAATATTGCACTGGGAGAAGAGAAAAGAGGGAGATAGAATAGGGTAAATAATCTCACATAAAAGAGTCTTGAAAGAATCATTACAGTAAAAGGGAAAATGGGGAGGGTGGACAATGCTTGAACCTTGTTCTCATCAAAATTGGCTCTAAGAGGGAATAACATACACATTCAATTGTATATAGAAGTCAATCTTTCCTATTTAGAAGTTTTAAAAAAAAAGAAACAGAGATAAGGGAAGGGGGTTACTGATAGAAAAGAGGGCAAATTGGGAGAAGCAACAATAAAAAACCAAACATTTGTGGGGAGGAATAGGGTAAAAGATAAGAGAGAAGTATAAACTAGGAAATAACAAGATAGAGGAAAATACACATTTATCATTAACTGTAAATGTGAATAGGATTATCTATTTGGAACCATAAAATGAAGTAGCAGAAGGGATTAAAAAGCAGAAGCCTACAATATGATGTTTACAAGAAACAGATTTGACACATACTCACATGAAGTAATGTTGGAGGAGAATCATTTATGCTTTGGCTGAAGTAAAAAGGCAGAGATAGCAATCATGAACTTAGATAAAGCAAAAGCAAAAAGAGATGTAATTGAAAGAGATAAGGGTAGCATAGACAATGAAATAATATCAATTAAAAATATATATGCACCAAATGGTATAGGATCAAAAATTTTTGCAGGAGAAGCTAAATGACTTACTTTTTTTTATTTAAGTTTTTTATTTAAAAAACATATACATGGGTAATTTTTCAACCTTAACTCTTGCAAAACCTTTTGTTTCATCTTTTCCTCTCCTTCCCCCAACCTCCTCCCCTAGATGGCAGATTGACCCTTGCAAAACTTTCTGTTCCAGATTTTTCCCTCCTTAGCCCTACCCCCTTCCCTACATGGCAGGTAGTCCAACACATGTTATATATGTTAAAATATATATTAAATCCAATACATGTATACATATTTATACATATTCTTGCTGCACAAGAAAAATCGGATCTAGAAAGGAAAAAAAAAAAAAAAAAAACCTGAGAAGGAAAATAAAATGCAAGCAAATGTCAACAGAAAGAGTGAAAATGCTCCTTTGTGGTCCACACTCATTTCCCACAGGCCTCTCTCTGCATATCTATGACTTTCTTCACCACTGAAAAATAGGAATTGGTTTGAATCTTCTCATTGTTGAAGGAAGCCAAGTTCATCAGAATTGGTCATCGTATATAGTCTTGTTGCCGTATATAATGATCTCCTGATTCTGTTCATTTCACTTAGCATCAGTTTATATAAGTCTCTCCAGGCCTCTCTGAAATCATCCTGCTGATTGTTTCTTAAACAACAATAATATTCCATAATTTATTCAGCCATTCTCCAATTGATAGGCATCCATTCAGTTTCCAGTGTCTAGCCACTACAAAAAAGGGCTACCACAAACATTTATGCACATGTGGGTTTCTTTCCCTCCTTTAAGGTCTCTATAGGATATAATCCCAGTAGAAACCCTGCTGGATCAAAGGGTGTGAACAGTTTGATAACTTTTTGAGCATAGTTCCAAATTGCTCTCCAGAATGGTTGGATCTGTTCACAACTCCACCAACAATGTATCAGTGTCCCAATTTTCCCACATCCCAGCCAACATTCATCATTATCTTTTCCTGTCATCTTAGCCAATAGAAATATACCATTTTGTTAGCAGTACATAGCATCTATACAAAAATACAATTTTTAAAATTACATTAAATGAAAGGCTATAGGAAAAGATTAAAAATTAACTGGAAACTATTTAATCCTAACGAGTTAGTGGATCAAAGAACAAATCACAGTACAATCAATAATTTCATTAAAGAGAATGACCGAATTGTATGGATACAAACCAAAACAGAGGGCAATTTATATTTTTAAATGTTTATATGAATGAAAGAGAAAATTAAAAATCTCTAATTAAGAACCAAAATGAAAAACTTGAAAGCCAGAAGGGAGATTAATAAAACTGAGGGGACAGAAAACCACTGAACTAATAAATGAAACTGGAAGTTGATTTTCTTGGTGGGGGTGAACAATAAAACTACTGATTTTTTTTTTTCAAAGAAGAAAACAAAATCACAGAAATGAAAGTGAAGTTGGAGGATTCTGGGAAGATGTAAGACTAGGTCAAAAAATTCCAAGCTCTTCAGAATTCCCCCACAAAACAGACAAAATAGCACATTGGGGCAAATGTAGTGTGATAAAAATAAACTGGTTTGGGGAAGAATAGTGATCCTCTTGGGATAACTAGAGAAGTTATGAAGAAAAATTCGAGGTGGAGGTTTGGCCCAAGTGAAATATAAACATTTCAAGTCTAGCTTCACTGAAACAAGCAGCAAGTCTAGGGACTAGCTGGATTGGGAGGCAATCTTGGACTCAGCCACAGGTACTTTCATTTCCTGGACAGTGTGGGGAGCCCAGCATTTGAGCAGGGTAAGACTGGCTGCCGATAAGGGATGTCAGACTCAGCGGTATTGCTAAGACACAACTCTGAGCCAGAAGGAATCAACATATATATGCCTAGTGACTGAAGAAACTCTAAGGCAGGGATGGTAACTATGGGCACTTACAGAAGAGTAAAGTTTTTGGTTTCAGTTCCAGGCCAAAGGAAATGCTTAAAAGGGAACCTGAGACAAGAGGCAACATCCTTTACACTCCAGGACTAAAAGTGATTGCAACAGCAAGCTCCTATTTTAAAAAATGAGTAGGAAAAGGAGGAAGAACCCAACTATAGAAAGTTATTATGGAAATAGAGAAAAGGAGGATCTTCAGAGCATGATCACATCTTTACAGGAGGATACTGAGGCAAAAATAATAATAATAATAATAATAAAAACAAAATGTCTCCTATCCCAAAGAATAATGTCAAATGGTTGCATGCTCAAAAAGAATTCATAGAATTTTAAAAAGACTTTTCAAAATCAGCTGAGAGAGATTAAAGAAATTTTCTTTTAAAAAGAACAATCTAAAAAAGGCAAGAAGATTATGAAAAAAAAAATCTGCCAACTGTAAAAGGAGAATATTAAGGAAGAAAATAACTCCTTGAAAATTAGAATTGAGCAAGTTTTAACAGACCAAGAAATGATAAAACAAAATATAAAGAATGAAAAAAGCAGAAGATAATGTGAAGCATCGCATGAAAAACAACTAATCTAGAGAACAGATCAAGAAAATAAAACATAAGAATAATCAGACTACCTAAAAGCTATATTAAAAAAATCTTTCAGATAAGTTCCAATGATCTTGTGATGAAGAGATCCATCTGTGTCCAGAGATAGTATGGAGACTGAATGCAGATCAGAATATTGTATTTTCATTTTTTTGTTGTTGTTGTTTGCTTGCATTTTGCTTTCTTTCTATTTTTTTTTCCTTTTTGATCTGATTTTTCTTGTGCAGCATGATGATTGTGGAAATATGTATAGATGAGTTGTACATATTTAACATTTATTGGATTGTTTGCTGTTTAGAAAAGAAGGTGGGGAAAGGTAGAGAAAAAAACTGGAACACTAAGCAAGGATGTATTATGTATTATGTAGTATGTTTTGAAAATAAAAAAGCTTGGGGGGCGGAGCCAAGATGGCAGAGAAGAAACACACGTCTCTGTGAACGTCCTCACTCCCTCACAACCAATTAGATAAATTAAGTCTCAGAATTAGCTCAGGACTGATAGATACCATAAGGATTGGAAGCACGACTTACCAGCTGAAGAGAATCTGGAGTTTCAACAGGAAAGGTCAGTTCCCAGGGGAGGAAGAAGAGAGACCAGCACAGAGGGCTGGGTGCTCGCATACTGTGCCCATTGCGCTGGGAGGGGCTCTAGGATCAGAGAAGCCACTGAGGTAAAGGAATCTGGCACAGGCTGTTAGCTCTTCTCTGCTAATTATTTAGCAGTTCAGAAGAGAAAGCCAAAATATTTTAAAACTCAGATTAGATTTTCCCAGGACCCTGGAGGTGACTCAGCAGATCTCAGCACCAGGGGGTGTGGCCTCAGCTACCACCTGAGAATAGTTAAGAGATTGACAAGTGGGTGGATACGGCCCAAGGCAACACACACTGCCTAGCTTAGCTGGAGGGAGTGGAACTCAGCTCCAGAAAGTCCCAGAGAAGCGGAACCTTTGAACTAGGGACTGCAGACACTTCCAGTTTGAGCACAGGGGCTTTTCACGTCACCTGCTGCAGACATCCACTCCCCACCCGGACACATAGGCTGGGCTTTGTGCTGTCTTTACTATTCTACGCCCTCGAAGCACAGTAGTGCTAATCACCTCTGAGGCACTTCCAGGGAGGGGGTAGGGAACTCTCTCCCAGAGCCCTATCTTAGCTCAGGCGCAGGAGCCGCTGCATCCATCCGGTCTGGGAGGAAGCTGGTAAAGAAGTAAATAATTTCCTACCCCAGGGACAGACCCCAAAAGATTTTTTAAGTATGAGCAAAAAGCCAGAAAAACCATAGATTCCTCCTATACAGAGAAAGAGTGGGTATCCAACCCCGAAGGAAGTTAACAGCAGAGAGTCAGCAGATAACAACCTAAAGGGGAATGATTCCTGCCCCCCATCACATAACTCTCTCCTAGAAGAAACTCTTAAAAAATTAAGGGAGATTGAAGAAAAATGGGGAAAGGAAAGGGAAGCTATGATAGAGAATAACAACGTCCTGAAATTGGAGTTGGAAAAAATAAAGAATTCACAGGAGATGCAGGGAAACAAAATTTATGAATTAGAAAAGGTTAAAAAAAACACAGGAAAGTAGGATTTCTGAATTGGAAAAGATAAAAAAGTCTCAAGAAAATAGAATTTCTGAATTGGAAAAAGAAAATAATTCTCAAAAAAAAAATTAGGGAAATGGAAAAAAATTCAATAGAGCAAAATAATTCATTTAAAAACGAAATTGGGCATTTACAAAAAGAACTAAAAACTGTTAAAGAAGAAAATAACTCCTTAAAAGTCAGGATGGAACAAATAGAAATGAATGATTCACAGAGAACCCAAGAATCAGTCAAACAAAACAAAAAAAATGAGAAGCTGGAGAACAACGTCAAATACTTACTGGGAAAATCTATAGACCTGGAAAATAGATCTAGGAGAGATAATCTGCGGATTATTGGACTTCCAGAAAACTATGACCAAAAAAAGAGCCTAGATTCTATTTTACAGGAAATTATCAAAGAGAACTGTCCAGAGATAATAGAAACAGAAGGGAAAGTAGATGTGGAAAGAATTCATCGAACTCCTTCTGAAATAGACCCTAAAAAAAGAACACCACGGAATATTGTGGCTAAGCTGCAGAATTACCACACAAAGGAGAAAATCCTGCAAGCAGCTAGAAAAAAACAATTTAAATACCAAGGTGCCACAATAAGGGTCACCCAAGATCTGGCTGCCTCCACATTAAAAGACAGAAGGGCCTGGAACCTGATATTCTGTAAGGCAAAAGATCAAGGACTGCAACCAAGAATGAACTACCCAGCTAAGTTTAGCATCTTTTTCCATGGAAGAAGATGGTCATTCAATGAAACAGAGGAATTCTATATGTTTCTAAGAAAAAAACCAGACTTAAACAAAAAATTTGATCTACATCCACAAGACTGAAGAGAAACAGAAAAAGGTACACAG
Source organism: Sminthopsis crassicaudata (assembly GCF_048593235.1). NCBI lineage: Eukaryota > Metazoa > Chordata > Mammalia > Dasyuromorphia > Dasyuridae > Sminthopsis > Sminthopsis crassicaudata. Next base: position 309,886,377 of record NC_133620.1, on the reverse strand, counting down.
AACCCTTGAGAACTGTAACTCTGTTGTGGGTATATAACAAAAACTCAAGGATAATTTGATTTTACTGATATAAAAGAAAAAAAGGGGGGTGTAGTAAAGGGAAGGAGGTTGGTTCAGAAAAAAGGGAAGGAGTGATAAAAAGAGGGAAACTACATCCCAGGAAGAGGTATAGAAAATATACCATATCTGAGGGAACTTAGTGAGGGGGAGAATCATTGTGTGAATCTTACTCTCATCATGAGAGGCTCAAAGAGTAAATAATTAACATATTTGTTTTTCAGAGAATTTTCTCTCACCTCATTAAAAGGGGGGAGAGGAAAAGGGAAAAGGAAAAGGAGAATAAGTGAAGGGACTTGGAGGGAGGGGGGAGGGATCCTAAAAAAAAAAAAGAGGGAGGGTTGCGCGTCACAAGGGGGGTCTGTAAATTAAATATCGGGGAGGGGGATCAGGGGGGTCAAGGGAAAAAAGCATAATCTGGGGATAATACGATGGCAGGAAATACAGAATTAGTAATTTTAACTGTAAATGTAAATGGGATGAACGATCCCATCAAACGGAGACGGATAGCAGATTGGATCAAAAAGCAGAACCCTACAATATGTTGTCTACAGGAAACACACTTAAAGCAGGGAGATACATACAGAATAAAGGTAAAAGGTTGGAACAGAGCCTATTATGCTTCAGGTAAAGCCAAAAAAGCAGGGGTAGCTATTCTTATCTCAGATCAAGCAAAAGCAGAAGTAGATCTTGTTAAAAAAGATAAGGAAGGAAACAATATCCTGCTGAAAGGTAGCATAAATAATGAAGCCATATCAATACTAAACATATATGCACCAAGTGGTATAGCATCTAACTTTCTAAAGGAAAAGTTAAGAGAACTGCAAGAAGAAATAGACAGTAAAACTATAATAGTGGGAGATCTCAACCTTGCACTCTCAGATTTAGACAAATCAAACCATAAAACAAACAAGAAAGAAATTAAAAAAGTAAATAGAACATTAGAAAAACTAGGTATGATAGACCTTTGGAGAAAACTGAATGGCAATAGGAAGGAATATACTTTCTTCTCAGCAGTTCATGGATCCTATACAAAAATTGACCATATATTAGGACATAAAGATCTCAAGATTAAATGTAGGAAGGCAGAAATAATAAATGCCTTCTTCTCAGATCACAATGCAATAAAAGCTACATTCAGTAAAAAGTTAGGGGTAAATAGACCAAAAAGTAATTGGAAACTGAATAATCTCATCTTAAAGAATGACTGGGTGAAAGAGCAAATTATAGAAACAATTAACAATTTCACCCAAGATAATGACAATGATGAGACATCATATCAAAATCTTTGGGATGCAGCTAAAGCAGTAATAAGGGGAAACTTTATATCTTTAGAGGCTTATTTGAAGAAAATTGAGAAAGAGAAGATTAACGAATTGGGCTTACAACTTAAAAGGCTGGAAAAAGACCAAATTATAAACCCCCAACCAAAAATTGAACTTGAAATACAAAAATTAAAAGGAGAAATCAATAATATTGAAAGTAAAAAAACTATTGAATTAATAAATAAAACCAAGAGTTGGTTTTATGAAAAAGCCAATAAAATAGATAAACCTTTGGTAAATTTGATCAAAAAAAAGAAAGAGGAAAATCAAATTGATAGTCTTACAAATGAAAAGGGGGATCTTTCCACCAATGAAGAGGAAATTAGAGAAATAATAAGGAGTTACTTTGCCCAACTTTATGCCAATAAATTTGATAACTTAAGTGAAATGGATGACTTCCTCCAAAAATATAGGCTCCCTAGATTAACAGAGGAGGAGATAAATTGCTTAAATAGTCCCATTTCAGAAAAAGAAATAGAACAAGCTATTAATCAACTCCCCAGGAAAAAATCCCCAGGGCCAGATGGATTCACATGTGAATTCTACCAAACATTTAAAGAACAATTAGCCCCAATGTTATATAAATTATTTGAAAAAATAGGGGATGAAGGAGTCCTACCAAACTCCTTTTATGACACAGACATAGTACTGATACCTAAACCAGGTAGATCGAAAACTGAGAAAGAAAATTATAGACCAATCTCCTTAATGAATATTGATGCTAAAATCTTAAATAAGATATTAGCAAAAAGACTTCAGAAAATCATCTCCAAGATAATACACTATGATCAAGTAGGATTTATTCCAGGAATGCAGGGCTGGTTTAATATTAGGAAAACTATTAATATAATTGACCATATTAATAATCAAATTAATAAGAACCATATGATCATCTCAATAGATGCAGAAAAAGCATTTGACAAAATCCAACATCCATTCCTACTAAAAACTCTTGAGAGTATAGGAATAAATGGACTATTCCTTAGAATAATCAGGAGCATATATTTAAGACCTTCAGTAAGCATAATATGCAATAGAAATAAACTGCAACCTTTCCCAGTAAGATCAGGAGTGAAACAAGGTTGCCCACTATCACCATTACTATTCAATATAGTACTAGAAACGCTAGCCTCGGCAATAAGAGCCGAGAAAGAGATTCAAGGAATTAGAGTAGGAAATGAGGAAATTAAACTATCACTTTTTGCAGATGACATGATGGTATACTTAGAGAACCCCAAAGACTCTGCTAAAAAGCTACTAGAAATAATTCAAAATTTCAGCAAAGTGGCAGGATACAAAATAAATCCACATAAATCCTCGGCATTTTTATATATCACTAACAAAATGCAACAGCAAGAGATACAAAGAGAAATTCCATTCCAAACAAATGTTGAGAGTATAAAATATTTGTGAATCCATCTACCAAAGAAAAGTCAGGAATTATATGAGAAAAATTACAAAACACTTGCCACAAAAATAAAATCAGATTTAAATAATTGGAAAGACATTCAGTGCTCTTGGATAGGCCGAGCGAATATAATAAAGATGACAATACTCCCCAAACTAATCTATTTATTTAGTGCTATACCAATCAGACTCCCAAGAAACTATTTCAATGACCTAGAAAAAATAACAACAAAATTCATATGGAAGAATAAAAGGTCGAGAATTGCAAGGGAACTAATGAAAAAAAACTCAGAGGAAGGTGGTCTAAGTGTACCTGATCTAAAGCTATATTATATAGCAGCAGTCACCAAAACCATTTGGTATTGGCTAAGAAATAGACCAGTAGATCAGTGGAACAGATTAGATACAAAGGACAAAAAAGGGTACATCTATAGCAATCTAATCTTTGACAAACCCAAAGATTCCAACATTAGGGATAAAAATTCATTATTCAGAAAAAACTGTTGGGAAAACTGGAAATTAGTATGGCAGAAATTAGATATGGATCCACACTTAACACCATATACCAAGATAAGATCAAAATGGATCCATGATTTAGGCATAAAGAGGGAGATAATAAATAGATTAGAGGAACAGAGGATAATCTACCTCTCAGACTTGTGGAGGAGGAAGGAATTTATGACCAGAGGAGAACTAGAGATCATTATTGATCACAAAATAGAAGATTTTGATTACATCAAACTAAAAAGTTTCTGTACAAATAATACTAATGCAAACAAGATTAGAAGGGAAGTAACAAATTGGGAAAATATTTTTAAAAACAAAGGTTCTGACAAAGGTCTCATTTCCAAAATATATAGAGAACTGACCATAATTTATAAGAAACCAAACCATTCTCCAATTGATAAATGGTCAAAGGATATGAACAGACAATTCTCAGAGGAAGAAATTGAAACTATATCCACTCACATGAAAGAGTGTTCCAAATCACTACTGATCAGAGAATTGCAAATTAAGACCACTCTGAGATACCACTACACGCCTGTCAGATTGGCTAATATGACAGGAACAAATAATGATAAATGTTGGAGGGGATGTGGGGAAATTGGGACACTAATACATTGCTGGTGGAGTTGCGAAAGAATCCAGCCATTCTGGAGAGCAATCTGGAATTATGCCCAAAAAGTTATCAAACTGTGCATACCCTTTGACCCAGCAGCGCTACTAATGTGCTTATATCCCAAAGAAATACTAAAGAGCGGAAAGAGACATATATGTGCCAAAATGTTTGTGGCAGCTCTTTTTGTTGTAGCTAGAAACTGGAAGATGAATGGATGTCCATCGGTTGGAGAATGGTTGGGTAAATTGTGGTATATGAAGGTTATGGAATATTATTGCTCTGTAAGAAATGACCAGCAGGAGGAATACAGAGAGGCCTGGAGAGACTTAAATCAACTGATGCTGAGTGAAATGAGCAGAACCAGAAGATCACTGTACACTTCAACAACAATACTGTATGAGGATGTATTCTGATGGAAGTGGAAATCTTCAACATAAAGAAGATCCAACTCACTTCCAGTTGATCAATGATGGACAGAGGTAGCTACACCCAGAGAAGAAACACTGGGAAGTGAATGTAAATTGTTAGCACTAATATCTGTCTGCCCAGGTTGCATGTACCTTCGGATTCTAATGTTTATTGTGCAACAAGAAAATGATATTCACACACATGTATTGTACCTAGACTATATTGTAACACATGTAAAATGTATGGGATTGCCTGTCATTGGGGGGAGGGAATAGAGGGAGGGGAGGGTAATTTGGAAAAATGAATACAAGGGATAATATTATTAAAAATATATATATATATATATAATAAAAAAAAATTAAAAAAAAAAAAAGAAAAGAAAAAAGCTTAAGAAGTAAAAAAAAATCCAAATAGTTTTAACAACAAAAAAAGAATCTTGATACAATAATAAAGGACATAATTATGGAAAATTGTCCTGAAGTAGTAGAACCATGGGGGAAATAGAAAAAAAAAAAAAACCCACCAATTATCACCTGAAAAAGAGACTAAGGAAAAACTACAAGAATGTCATATCCAAATTTCCAAGCCATCAAGGAAAAAAAAAGAAAATTATAATAGAGTCACAATTAGAACACAAGATCTAGCAGCAGCTACAGCAAGAGAGAAAAAAAAAAAAAAAAAAAAAAAGAACTGAAGGTGTGACCATAAATATCATGCCCAGAAAAATTTAATATAATCCAAGATGGAAAAAAGGACATTAAGGAAATTGCCAGACTTTCAAGATTTTGTTGCAAAAGACTTAATAGAAAAATTGATATAAAAGAGCCATGAAAATATAATATAAACATTATATCTTGATTATAAGGAACTCAGTAAAAGTTAATTTTTTTCAACATTTTTATGTTAAAATATATATTAAATCCAATATATGTATACAATATATTTCCACACAAGAAAAATCAGATCAAAAAGGAAGAAAAAGAAACTGAGAAAGAAAACAAAATGCAATCACCTCTGGTCATAACAAGAAGGAATGAGAAAAAATATGCAGGAAAAAAAGAAAAAGGGATTTTTTCAGTTTAGTCAATTTTAAATACACTTTCCAGTTATGCAGATAATCAAAGAAGACCAAGTTATTCAGATAGTAGGGGAAGTGGGAAACAGGATATATATATTTAGACAATCTACTAGAAAAACCCCATTAAATGTGTAATAAATTCCTTTTATTACTTTCCCATGGGAAAAAGGGAAGGAAGGACCCTATCATTTTATTTTCTCTCTCTTTACCTCACCCACCTACCATTCATTGGGAGGAAAACCCAGAAAAAATAACCATTTAAAACAAGTATGCCTTGTTATGCAAAACAATGACTCATACAGATCATGTACAAATATTTATATCTTGTTCTATATCCTGAGTCCATCAATTCTCTCAGGAAGTGAATAGTATCCTTCATCACCATTTCTCTAGAACTGTGGTTCCTCATTATATTGCTCAGAATTCTTAAACCTTTAAAAGTTGATTTTCCTTACAATATTATTAATGTATAATTTTTTTTTCACTGAAATTTGTGTTAATTCTTAAAAATCTTCCCAAGGTCACCTATTCTTTGTTTATTATGGCCCAATAATATTCTCTGACATTCTTTTACCATGATTCATACAACCATTTATCAACTGATGGGAACTTTTAACTTCCCTTCTTTTCTATGACAAAGAGAATTGTTCTAAATAGTCATAAGACTTCTTTTCCTAGTTTTTTTCTCTCATTTTGGGGTAAAGACCTAAAACATATTGCTGGTGAAAGAATATGCACAATTTAATAACTTTTGGAGAACAGTTCCAAATTGCCTCCTATGATGGCTGGAACAGTTCACAGCTTCACCAATAGTGCATTCATGTACCTAGTTTTTAATTTGTGAGTCTGATAAACATAAGGTAGATGTTTCTTATACATTTTGGATATATGAAATTTTCAACAATCATTTTACTCAGTTATTTCTCTTTAATTTTAACTGAAATTAAATTAATTTTTAAATTTTATTTTAATTTTTTTTTTGCATAGGAATTCTTTTTTTCTATTCATAGTAGGTAATTTTGGCCTGGATTGTCTAATTTATTAACCTTTTATAAGTATTTTATGTATTAATTTGGTACTTATTTTAATATATGATATGAACAATTGATCTACATGTAACTTATGACAAGCAGTTTTTCAGGTTTCAAAACAATGTTTTTTAATCCTTATTCTAATTTGAAAAGGCTTTTCATTTATTGTACACAAAGTAATTATGTGTATTTACTTTTATATTTTATGTACCTAATCTGTTCCATTGATCTACCTCCCTATTCTTTCATGTATATCAAATAGATTTAGTAATTTCTGTTTTATAGTGTAATCTAAGATATGTTACTTAAAAATCCCTTTCAACTATTTTTTTTCTAAATAAATTTTACTGATATAATTTTCCCCATCAATCCCTACAAAGGGTGAAATAGTAGATAAAAAACTGGACCAGGAATCAAAAAGATCTGATTTCCAATCTAACCTCAAATTATTACCTGGATGAGACTAGGCAAGTCACTTAACTTTTACTTTCTTCAACTGTTAAAGGAAGGAGATAATAATACTTATCTCCCAAGATCATTATGAGACTCAAATGAGATAATATTGGTAAGGTGCTTAGTGCAATGCATGAAACAGAATAGGTTCTCTTTTTAAAAGCCATTATTATTTATTATTATCTTAAAAAGACATTTCAAAATGTCATTGAAATATGCCTACCTCATCTTCAAAGTCATTTAATTAGTAGACATCCTTGCTTTACTCTTATTTACTGGCAGTCCTTCTGGAGGTTCCTGTTCAGGTGTCAAAATGAAGTGTGCTTAGGAAGCACACCTTAGAAAGCCCTCAAACATGAGCCATCTGGACTAGCTTTCTAGAAGATTTCAGGACCAGCTTTGCTCTTAGTGGAAAAATAAAGGAGGCAGGAGACCCACGAGGATGGTCAAAGATGGAGTCCTTATTTCAAGTCCTCTCAGCTCTTAAATAACTTGATATAAATACTTAATTGAAGCACACTGAATATGTGCCAACTAGAGAACTATTATATCTTCACATCACACTGAGCAAGTGCTAACTATAAGCACCCTGCTACTGATATGTAAATGCCTCTCTTTACTTTAGGTATCCCTTGCTTCCAAGAACACTGGTGGTCATGCCCTCCTTGACTTCTCAGGAAGGGTGAGAGAATGAAAAAGAGGTGGGAAGCTAAATTAGACTTTGTTAGCAGGTTCCCTCGGGGTTGAAGTGTCTTATACCTTACCCAGAGTAGTTCCCTTACTATCTGCAGTCCTTCACAGTGAATCTTCTGTCTTTTCCTTTTATATATAATAATGCTTGCTTTTTGTTTTAGGCAGGCAAATAATTCTATATGCTTCCTGGAGTTTTTATTTGTTTTTTAGAATAACTGAATATTGTACTTTATTAAAGGGCGTTTTTTTCCTCTATAATTGTTGAGATAATCATGTGGTTTTTGATATTTTTGTTTTAAATGTGAATGGGAAAAAGGTGAAGAACTTACAGATTAAGCACATATTGATCAGGGATTGTTATCTAAAGTCTTAAAGGCCTCAGTTTAGGAAGCATGTGATTTTAGATAAGGCCTGGACTATATTCTATTGTTCAAAGAAGGACACTGGTAAGAAAGCTATACATCTACTACAAATAGGGGAAAAGTACACTTATGTGACCAATCACAACATATAGAGGGTGGGATTTGGGGGGTTCTTTGTCTGAAATGTATAAAAACTGTGAACATTTTCAAGGGAGTGGCCTTGTCTTGCTGTGAATTCAGCTCACAGACCAGGATGGGGTCCGCTTCTCGAGATTCTAATAAATAATTCTGCTTTCTATGAATGATCTCTGTAGTCAATTTGGATAGGTCTTTTTGTGTCCCAAACAAATGTGATTATTTGTTAAATGTTTTCCTTATTCTTTCATTCTTAGCATAAATTAAAATTGATCACAATGAATGATTTATTGAATGAATTGACAGAATTTGAAAACATTTACAATTGATATTCATTAATATATTGTCCCTTAGTTTTTGTTCAATGTTTTGATCTTCTCTGACTTAGGAATTGGTACTTTATTTTGTGCCATAAAGGAGTCCCAATGGTCTTAATTTTAGAGAATAATTTGTATAATGTTGGTAATAATTATTCTTTAAATATTTATACAATTATCAGACCTGTGACTTCTGAATCTCTTAGGACCAGATGGCATTTTCTTTGTTAAACACATTTCAGTTCCCCTTTCTTTAATGTTTCTGTTTGTTCTTATGGGCAGCAGTGGTTAGAGCTCTGGGTCTGTAATCAGGAAGGCCTAAATTCAAATTTAGTCCCAGGCACTTACTTATTAGTTGTGTGATCCTGGAAAAATCCCTTAGTCCTATTTGCCTCAGTTCATCATTCTGTAAAATGAGTTAGAAAAAAGAAGTGGCAAACCATTCATTATATTTGCCAAGAAAATCACAAATGGGGTCATGAAAAGTCATATACAAATGAAAAATGACTGAATGAATGATTTGGTTTTATGTTATTCTGTCATGTCCAATTCTTCTTGTTCCCATTATGGGGTTCTCTTGCAAAGATACAAGATAACCCATTCTAGTGGATTAAAGCAAACATTGTTTAAGTGACTTGGTCCAGAGGTCACATAGCCAGTAAGTTTCTGATTTGGATTTCTGCCCTCTTTTTTTGAATCAAATTGCTAAAAGTTTGTCAGTTTTTATCAGTGTTTTAAAAGAACCAGCCTTTATTTTTTATTATTATTTGTGTGTATTTCTTTCTACTTTATTTTGCCTCTTATTTTAGTATCTCCTCTTTTTTACTTATTTTCAGATTGCTTATTTTGTGGATTTGTAGTTTCTCAAAATATTTATTATCTTTATTCATCCTGTCATTTTCTATTTTGTCAGTCTGTGTTTTTAGGGAGGTGATTTCCCCCTAATGATGGTTTTAGCTGCATTCTAGAAATTTGGATATATTTTTTTCAAAATTTTCATTTTCTTTTTCATAATTATTTCTCTAGTTATAATTCATAAAAGTTTATTACTTCTGCCTTTTTATGTGTGCTCACAGTCAATATCTGTTTCCCAGTACATGCTAGTTTTTATAAAAGTTTCATTGTGTCTTGACAAATATGTATATTCTTTTTCAATCCCATTTAAAATATATCTTTGAGTTTTATTTCTCTTACACTTATTCAAAAGATAAGAATATTAAAGGGTCCTGTAACTATTGCATTAAAATGTTATCTTTTGTAATTTGCCTATTTTTTTTTCTTACGTATTTAGATGCTAAGACTTTGGAAGCATATAAGTTTAATATTAACACTATTGTTGTCTATGGTTCCTTTCAAAACAATGTTGTTTTTTCCTTTTAAAAATCTTTTATAGTGCCCATCAGCCAGCATTTATTATCCACTATGGACCATGTATGGTGCTAATCTCTGGGGATACAAAGAAAAGCAAGAGATAGTCGTTATCCTTAAGGAACTCAGAATATAATGTAAGAAACAATAAAATCAAACATTTTCTATATTATTAAAATACAGACCTTGTTTCTTTATTCTTTTCCTTCTCCCTATCCCTCAGTCTTATGAATATCAATTCCTACAGGTTGTAGAAAAGATACACCCTAATATTATCCACTATAAGAACTTTCTTACATCGATTAGTATGCAATTTCTTGATAAACTTTGCCCTCCCTAGAGTTTTATTTTTCTAATTTGCCACAGAACTCCTTCTAGAGGTCTTCTTATGAGTGCCAGGTGTCTTTTTTTTTGAATTTTAAAAATTAATTTTATAATTATAATTTTTTTACAGTACATATGCATGGGTAATTTTTTTTAAACAAGATTATCCCTTGTATTCACTTTTCCAAAGTTATTCTCACAACTCCACCAACAATGGCAATCAGTGTCCCAGTTTTCCCACATCTCCTCCAACATTCATCATTATTTTTTCCTGTCATCTTAGTCAATCTGACAGTTGTGTAGTGGTACCTCAGAGTTGTCTTAATTTGCATTTTTCTAATCCACTCTTTCATATGAGTGGATATAGTTTCAATTTCATCACCTGAAAATTGTCTGTTCATATCCTTTGAGCATTTATCAATTGGAGAATGGTTTGATTTCTTATAAATTAGAGTCAGTTCTCTATATATTTTGTAAATGAGGCCTTTATCAGGACCTTTAAGTGTAAAAATTTTTTTATTAATTTTATAATTGTAAAAAAAAGATTTTTGACAGTACATATGCATGAGTAATTTTTTTATAACATTATCCCTTGTATTCATTTTTCCAAATTTCCCCTCCCTCCTCTACTCCCTCCCCTAGATGACAGGCAATCTCATACATTTTACATGTGTTACAGTATAACCTAGATACAATATATGTGTGTAAATCCAATTTTCTTGTTGTATTTTAAGAATTGGATTCCAAAGGTATAAGTAACCTGGGTAGAAAGACAGTAGTGCTACCAGTTTACATTCAATTCCCAGTATTCCTTCTCTGGGTGTAGTTGTTTCTGTCCATCATTGATCAACTGGAAGTGAGTTGGATCTTCTTTATGTTGAAGATATCCACTTCCATCAGAATATATCTTCATACAGTATTGTTGTTGAAGTGTATAGTGATCTTCTGCTTCTGCTCATTTCACTCAGCATAAGTTCATGTAACTCTCTCCAAACATCTCTGTATTAATCCTGTTGGTCATTTCTTACAGAGCAATAATATTCCATAATCTTTATATACCATAATTTACCCAACCATTCTCCAATTGATGGGCATCCATTCATTTTCCAGTTTCTAGCCACTACAAAAAGAGCTGCCACAAACATTTTGGCACATACAGGTCCCTTTACCCTCTTTAATATTTCATTGGTTTATAAGCCCAGTAATAGCCCTGCTGGATCAAAGGGTAAGCACAGTTTGATAACTTTTTGGGCATAGTTCCAAATTGCTCTCCAGAATGGCTGGATCCTTTCACAACTCCACCAACAATGCATCAGTGTCCCAATTTTCCCATATCTCCTCCAACTTTCATCATTATAATTTTTTTGTCATCTTAGTCAATCTGACAGTTGTGTAGTGGTATCTCAGAGTTGTCTTAATTTGCATTTTTCTAATCAGTAATGATATGGAACACTTTCATATGAGTGGATATAGTTTCAATTTCATCATCTGAAAATTGTCTGTTCATATCCTTTGACCATTTATCAATTGGAGAATGGTTTGATTGCTTATAAATTAGAGTCAGTTCTCTATATATTTTGGAGATGAGGCCTTTATCAGGACCTTTAACTGTAAAAATATTTTCCCAATTTGTTACTTCCCTTCTAATCTTGTTTGCATTAGTTTTGTTTGTACAAACCCTTTTTAATTTGGTGTAATAAAAATCTTCTATTTTGTGATCAATAATGATCTCTAGTTCTTCTTTGGTCATAAATTATTTCCTCCTCTACAAGTCTGAGAGGTAAACTATCCTATGTTCCTCTAATCTGTTTATGATCTCATTCTTTATGCCTAAATCATGGACCCATCTTGATCTTATCTTGCTATATGATTTTAAGTGTGGGTCTATGCCTAGTTTCTGCCATACTAATTTCCAGTTTTCCCAACAGTATTTTTTTTCAAATAATGAATTCTTATCCCAAAAATTGGTATGTTTGGGTTTGTCAAACACTGGATTGCTAAAGTTGTACGCTATTTTGCCCTGTGTACCTAACCTGTTCTACTGTTCAACTAGTCTATTTCTTAGCCAATACCAAATGGTTTTGGTGACTGCTGCTTTATAATATAGCTTTAGATCAGGTACAGCTAGGCCACTTTCTTCTGATTTTTTTTTTCATTAATTCCTTTGAAATTCTTGACTTTTTGTTCTTCCATATGAATTTTTTTGTAATTTTTTCTAGGTCATTAAAATAGTTTCTTGGGAGTCTGATTGGTATAGCACTAAATAAATAGATTAGTTTAGGAAGTATTGTCATCTTTATTATATTCGCTCAGCCTATCCAAGAGCACTTAATGTCTTTCCAATTATTTAAATCTGACTTTATTTTTGTGGCAAGTGTTTTGTAATTTTGCTCATATAATTCCTGACTTTTCTTTGATAGATGGATTCCCAAATATTTTATACTCTCGACAGTTGTTTTGAATGGAATTTCTCTTTGTATCTCTTGCTGTTGCATTTTGTTGGTGATGTATAAAAATGTTGAGGATTTATGTGGATTTATTTTGTAATCAGCAACTTTGTAAAAGTTGTTAATTGCGAAGGTCTGGGCTAGCTCCTCTGAAGGGCTCAGAATAAGTCCTTGTCAGGATAATAAAAAGTCCTTGCCCCACATTGGGCGCCAAAATGTCAACGTCCTGTCATCTCTCAATTATAATCCTTCTCTGAGAGGAGGTTTTTTTTCTGTAAAATCTTTTCCTCTGTGCCATCTAAACTCAATCCCAGACTAGACTACTCTCCTGACCCAATGCTGCCCTCTTTTATATTCACAGAGTTTGTAGTGAGAACTCAACAAGACTTGTGAGAAAATACATCAACCAATGAACTTGCTCCTTTTAAAGTGGCATGTGAGAACTCAGGGGCTTGTGGGAAAATTACTTCAACCAATGAATTTGCTCCTTTTAGAGGTTGTGTAAACTCCTTTTCAGAGTTCAAAGGTGTAAACTCCCCCTAAAGGCCGGAACTAAAAGTGTGAATTCTGAGCTAGAGAATTGCCCAGACAATTTGAGTTCTCACATTGTAATCTCCCCCTTTCTTTTGATTTAGAACCTAGGGTGGTCATGACCTTGAAACATAAATCCATCAATATGGGAGGTATTACACATAATTACATAAATTATATAAACACATAGTAGCATAACACATGCTAGAAGTGATGTAACAAATAACATAAATTAAGAATTTATAAATGTCCATTGTCCATTAGTCTCATTTTGTGTTAGAAAATCCAATGATTCCTTCTAGTTTTAAAGTTCTTTAACAGTCTTATCTTGTGTTAGGGAATCTTTAACAGTCTCCGTATAAGCCATGCTCTTTCAGTGCCAGATGTTTCTTAGATCTTCTCCTTTGTTTTATGGGTTTTTCTCTTTTTGTGTCTCTCTCTTATGGACAAGGTGAATACAACTCATTGGCACCCATCTGATTCCTTCTCCATCTGAAGAAATACAAGCAAACCCTCTCCCCCAAGCAGTTAACCTATCTCATCCCTTCCATTCACCACTTTCTGGCTCTCTCCACATCACCTGGCGATTATCTAAGGACAGTGGAGCTGCTTGCACTAGACACTGCCCTTCTGGTGGGTTATAAAACATGTCTGCTGGAGCCAGTGCATCTTTGTGAAAAATTAGAAAATTAATGGTATAGAGAACTAAATTTAGAAGTTCTCTAGGGTTACCTATGGCTCCCCCTTTCTTTTGTTTTTGGAGGAGTGTCTTAATGTTTCTGTTGCTTCTCTCTACTATTGCCTGACTTTGTGGATTAAAAGATATGCCAGAGATGTGTAAAATCTTATTTTATTTCTTGTGGCACACCCATAATTGCAAATGCTTGGATAAGGAATTCAGTGACCACTCAGGCTGTCTCTTTTGCTGTTGGCACTGCAAAAACGAATACTGAAAAAGTATCTACCACCATGTGGATAAAAGACAGCCGACCAAAAGATTTATAATGGGTCACACCCATTTGCCAGATTTCATTGGGTCTCAAACCACGAGGGTTTCTTCCCTGGAGGGAGCATAGGAGCATGGAAAGAAAGACAAGCTGGACAGGCTTTTACTGTGCTCCTAACTTCTCTTGTTATTCTAAATTGTAAATGTAAAGCTAGGGCAGCCTGATGATATTTAGAATGAGATTCTTGTGCTTCCTGAAATAAAGGAGTACTGGCTAACATAGTTAAAAGGCTATCTGCCTTTGAATTTCCATCAAAAATAGGAGCTGGAAGTCCATTATGTGAGTGGACATGCAAGATATAAATCTTGCCTGGATGCTTTCTCACTTGCTCTTGAAATTCCTTACAGAGCTGATAAATATTAGGGGCTGCAAATTTTATTTGGGCTGTGGCAATTCTTTGTACTACACCTATTGAATAGGCTGAATCAGTAATTATATTTACGTCTCCTGGGTAATAAGTAAGAGCTAGCATGATAGCAAATAATTTATTCTGCTGAATAGACTGAAAAGGAGTCCTGACTACTCTCTTTATGGTTAAATCATGAGAGTATACAGCACAAATATTTTCTTTGGAGGCATCTCTAAAGATTGTTGGTCCTTTAAGAGGAACCTTAGAAACCTTTTCTTCAAAAATCTATCACCAATTATGTAGTAGCCGGGTTATCTTTCATGGAGACCCATGTGCAAAATTTGGAGCTGTGGCCAATAAAATTTCCCATTCTGGGATGGTCTCACAGCATACATTAATTTGTGCATTAGTATAGAATGTGTATATTATTTCAGGACTTATCCCAGATAATTGTACTACTCTCTTAATAGCCTTTAATAAAATTCTAGCCACAAGCACTGGGTAAGGAGTAAGGCTTTGTTCTGGTTGTGCTGGGAGGTTCACCCACTCAATCACACTGTCTCCTTGGATGAAGGACTGCTGTGGGTGCCTCTTTTGTAGCAAAAACTGATATTTTCAAGGGTTTTTGAGTGACTCTTTCAACCACATTGGATAAAGCCAGTTCAACTTCTCTCAAAGCCTCTTGTGCTTCTTTTGTAAGCTGGCGTGATGAATTTAAAGCATTGTCTCCCCTTAAAATGTCATATAGAGGTTGCAGTTGATTGGTAGTTAAGCCTAACACTGGACGCATCCATTGGATATCTTCTATCAATTTTTGGAAATTATTTAAAGTATCCAACTTCTCTATTCTTAAAGAAAGCTTTTGTACTGTGAGTGTTCTAGGATATACTTCATATCCTAAATATTGAAAAGGAGCATGTCTTTGAATTTTTTCTGTAGCTATGTACAGTTTGTAGTTCTTTAGTGTTTCCATGGTCTTTTGTAGACATGCTTCTAACATTCGTTCCTCAGGTGCACATCCCAAAATATCATCCATATAATGTAACAATATTACTTTTTGAAATGCTTTTCTTACTGGAGCAAGAACAGCAGCAACATGCATGTGGCACATAGTAGTGCTGTTTTTCATTCCCGTGGCAAAACTGTCCATTCATATCTTTTATAAGGCTCAGCCAAATTAACACTAGGCACTGAAAAAGCAAATATTTTCATATTCTCCTTATCTAGAAGGATAGAATAGAAACAATCCTTAATGTCTATATCCCAAAGAAGCATTCTCTTGGCAACTGAGTAGGAGATGGAAGTCCAGGTTAAAGAGTTCCCATAGTTTCCATCTGTTCATTTACTCTTCTTAGATCAGTTAACATCCTCCATTTTCCAGATTTCTTTTTCACCAGAAATACTGGGGAATTCCAAAGACTTAGAGAAGGCTGCAAGTGTCCTTGCTCAAGTTGTTCTTGCACTGTGTCTAATAAGGCCTGAATTTCATCACTTCTTAAGGGCCACTGTTCTACTCACACTGGTGAATCAGCCTTCCACTGAATAGGAACTGGTGAAAGTGCAGGTAGGCCTTCAACAGCAGCCCTGCCTAAAAAGCCGAAGTGCTTATTTGTAATCCTATCTGCTGCAAAATGTCTCTTCCCCACAGACTGATGGGGATTTTTTTAACCACAAAAGGAGTAAAAACTCCTGTTTCACCTTCAAATAGCTATCTCAAAGGCATAGCACTAACTTCTGCTGCTATTGATCCTCCTACCCCAGACATGTAGGTGTCTGCCTTAATCTTTGGCCAGTGACTGGACCAATTGGCAACTCTAATAACTGTACGATCTGCACCCGTGTCTACCAATCATTCAAATGGTATTCCATTTATATAAATAGTAAGCATAGGTCAGTCATTTGTCACAGTTGCTATCCAATATATTCCTGGATTTTGTTCATTGGAGTCAGAATCTGGGTGATTATCACCAGGTTGCTTATTAGGGGTGCATAACAATAAGCCTGATGCTACTACTTTTCCTGGTTGTTAAATCACACATTGTCCACCTGTGTTAGTGACTGGGATATTAGCTACATGTTCTCCAGTTTCCCACATCAATGAACACTGTTTTGTAAGCACTCTCGGAAGATGAAATGGTCAAGCCTACTGTGCCTGGAGGCAAAGGATCTATAGGCTGAACAGGGAATACCTCAGTATTCTCTACTACATACAACTCTATTTTTCCTAATTTCAATCCCTTTCTTCCATCTGATTGCCTTTTGGCTGATTGATCATGTCCTAAATTTCTCTGGATGTAACCTGGGCTGCCATTATGCTCCACTTGGGGGCTGAAGCTGGGCCCTACCTCTCATTTCCCTGGATCAATCTATATTCGGAGGCCCAGTGGAAACCCTTGTGGCATTTTGGACATGGCATTTTAAGTCTTCTCTCATCCTGTCTTCTTACTCTATCTCCCTACTCCACTGAGCTCTTAAATATCCAATTTTTCCACATTGGAAACATCGATGAATTTCTCTAGAAGTCCTTTGCCAAGAGGGCCTCTGTCTTTCCATGTTCATCATAGTCCAGGTGTAAAAAGCATTTGTTCCTACTATAGCACACCGTCTTATGATCTCCTCTAAAGGAGCATCTTTGTCTAGTCCCCATATAATTCTTTTGCAAATCTCATTGGCATTTTCCTTAGCCAGATGTCTGGTCATTATTTCTGTAGCTGCATTTTCTCCAATAGTTCTTTTGACAGCAGTTTGCAGATGTCCCACAAAATCTGCAAAAGGTTCATTGGGACCTTGCTCTATTTAGTGAAAGCCTCTCCCAGATCTTTTTGTCCGGGGAGGGAACCCTAAGCTTTTATTGCAGCCTTAGCAATTTGTTCATACATTATCATGGGATAATTAATCTCTTCTGAATTCTCTACATACAGACCTTCACCAGCTAATTGCTCAAAAGTAAATTGTGTGTTAACTCCTATTTGCAAATTGCATCTGAATTCAATCTTAGATAATTCATGAAACCCCGCAAGCCACAACAGATTTTTGTCCAGGTTCTAAACATGTCCTTGCTATGGATTTCCAGTCATTTGGGGTTAGGACTTCATAAGACAAACCATCTACTAACATTTTAACATAAGCTGATGTAGCCCCATAAAGGGCACAACCTCTTTTCAAATATTTAATTTTATTCAAATCTAAAGGTGTATATTTTCTCCTTTTTTGACCTACAGAGTCAATCCCTTTAATCATAGGATATGCATGTATAAAATCACTTATATCTTGTCCTTCTCTCTTAGCTTTAACCAATGCTTTTTTCTAATTAATTCATAGGCTGCTTCACAAGCGATTCTGTTTGTGTTTCTGCCTCTTCCCCTCCTCCTTCTTCCTCCACCCCTGAAGGTGGAGTTGATGTGGGCCTGTCAATAATCTGTTCTCTAGGGGGGCGGAGCCAAGATGGCGGAGAAGAAACACACTACTCAGTGAACGTCCTCACTCCCTCACAACCAATTAGATAAATTAAGTCTCAAAATTAGCTCAGGACTGATAGATACCACAAGGACTGGAAGCACGACTTACCAGCTGAAGAGAATCTGGAGTTTCAACAGGAAAGGTCAGTTCTCAGGGGAGGAATAAGAAAGACCAGCACAGACGGTGGGGTAGGGGCACACTGCGCCCATTGCGCTGGGAGGGGCTCTGGGATCAGAGAAGCCACTGAGGTAAGGGAATCTGGCACAGGCTGTTGGCTCTTCTCTGCTAATTATTTGGCGGTTCAGAAGAGAAAGCCAAAATATTTTAAAACTCAGATTAGATTTAAATAACTCCTTAAAAGTCAGGATGGAACAAATAGAAATGAATGATTCACAGAGAACCCAAGAATCAGTCAAACAAAACAAAAAAAATGAGAAGCTGGAGAACAACGTCAAATACTTACTGGGAAAATCTATAGACCTGGAAAATAGATCTAGGAGAGATAATCTGCGGATTATTGGACTTCCAGAAAACTATAACCAAAAAAAGAGCATAGATTCTATTTTACAGGAAATTATCAAAGAGAACTGTCCAGAGATAATAGAAACAGAAGGGAAAGTAGATGTGGAAAGAATTCATCGAACTCCTTCTGAAATAGACCCTAAAAAAAGAACACCACGGAATATTGTGGCTAAGCTGCAGAATTACCACACAAAGGAGAAAATCCTGCAAGCAGCTAGAAAAAAACAATTTAAATACCAAGGTGCCACAATAAGGGTCACCCAAGATCTGGCTGCCTCCACATTAAAAGATAGAAGGGCCTGGAACCTGATATTCCGTAAGGCAAAAGATCAAGGACTGCAACCAAGAATGAACTACCCAGCTAAGTTTAGCATCTTTTTCCATGGAAGAAGATGGTCATTCAATGAAACAGAGGAATTCTATATGTTTCTAAGAAAAAAACCAGACTTAAACAAAAAATTTGATCTACATCCACAAGACTGAAGAGAAACAGAAAAAGGTACACAGAACCCTTGAGAACTGTAACTCTGTGGTGGGTATATAAAAAATACTCAAGGATAATTTGATTTTACTGATATAAAAGAAAAAAAGGGGGGTGTAGTAAAGGGAAGGAGGTCGGTTCAGAAAAAGGGGAAGGAGTGATAAAAAGAGGGAAACTACATCCCAGGAAGAGACATAGAAAATACACCATATCTGAGGGAACTTAGTGAGGGGGAGAATCATTGTGTGAATCTTACTCTCATCAGAAGAGGCTCAAAGAGTAAATAATTAACATATTTGTTTTTCAGAGAATTTTCTCTCACCTCATTAAAAGGGGGGAGAGGAAAAGGGAAAAGGAAAAGGGGAATAAGTGAAGGGACTTGGAGGGAGGGGGGAGGGATCCTAAAAAAAAAAAAAAAAAAAAAAAAAAAAGAGGGAGGGTTGCGCGTCACAAGGGGGGGTCTGTAAATTAAATATCGGGGAGGGGGATCAGGGGGGTCAAGGGAAAAAAGCATAATCTGGGGATAATACGATGGCAGGAAATACAGAATTAGTAATTTTAACTGTAAATGTAAATGGGATGAACGATCCCATCAAACGGAGACGGATAGTAGATTGGATCAAAAAGCAGAACCCTACAATATGTTGCCTACAGGAAACACACTTAAAGCAGGGAGATACATACAGAGTAAAGGTAAAAGGTTGGAACAGAGCCTATTATGCTTCAGGTAAAGCCAAAAAAGCAGGGGTAGCTATCCTTATCTCAGATCAAGCAAAAGCAGAAGTAGATCTCGTTAAAAAAGATAAGGAAGGAAACTATATCCTGCTGAAAGGTAGCATAAATAATGAAGCCATATCAATACTAAACATATATGCACCAAGTGGTATAGCATCTAACTTTCTAAAGGAAAAGTTAAGAGAACTGCAAGAAGAAATAGACAGTAAAACTATAATAGTGGGAGATCTCAACCTTGCACTCTCAGATTTAGACAAATCAAACCACAAAACAAACAAGAAAGAAATTAAAAAAGTAAATAGAACATTAGAAAAACTAGGTATGATAGACCTTTGGAGAAAACTGAATGGCAATAGGAAGGAATATACTTTCTTCTCAGCAGTTCATGGATCCTATACAAAAATTGACCATATACTAGGACATAAAGATCTCAAAATTAAATGTAGGAAGGCAGAAATAATAAATGCCTTCTTCTCAGATCACAATGCAATAAAAGCTACATTCAGTAAAAAGTTAGGGGTAAATAGACCAAAAAGTAATTGGAAAATGAACAATCTCATCTTAAAGAATGACTGGGTGAAAGAGCAAATTATAGAAACAATTAACAATTTCACCCAAGATAATGATAATGATGAGACATCATATCAAAATCTTTGGGATGCAGCTAAAGCGGTAATAAGGGGAAATTTTATATCTTTAGAGGCTTATTTGAAGAAAATTGAGAAAGAGAAGATTAACTAATTGGGCTTACAACTTAAAAGGCTAGAAAAAGACCAAATTATAAACCCCCAACCAAAAATTAAACTCGAAATACAAAAATTAAAAGGAGAAATCAATAAAATTGAAAGTAAAAAAACTATTGAATTAATAAATAAAACCAAGAGTTGGTTTTATGAAAAAGCCAATAAAATAGATAAACCTTTGGTAAATTTGATCAAAAAAAAGAAAGAGGAAAATCAAATTGATAGTCTTACAAATGAAAAGGGGGATCTTTCCACCAATGAAGAGGAAATTAGAGAAATAATAAGGAGTTACTTTGCCCAACTTTATGCCAATAAATTTGATAACTTAAGTGAAATGGATGACTTCCTCCAAAAATATAGGCTCCCTAGATTAACAGAGGAGGAGATAAATTGCTTAAATAGTCCCATTTCAGAAAAAGAAATAGAACAAGCTATTAATCAACTCCCCAGGAAAAAATCCCCAGGGCCAGATGGATTCACATGTGAATTCTACCAAACATTTAAAGAACAATTAGCCCCAATGTTATATAAATTATTTGAAAAAATAGGGGATGAAGGAGTCCTACCAAATTCCTTTTATGACACAGACATGGTACTGATACCTAAACCTGGTAGATCGAAAACTGAGAAAGAAAATTATAGACCAATCTCCTTAATGAATATTGATGCTAAAATCTTAAATAAGATATTAGCAAAAAGACTTCAGAAAATCATCTCCAAGATAATACACTATGATCAAGTAGGATTTATTCCAGGAATGCAGGGCTGGTTTAATATTAGGAAAACTATTAATATAATTGACCATATTAATAATCAAATTAATAAGAACCATATGATCATCTCAATAGATGCAGAAAAAGCATTTGACAAAATCCAACATCCATTCCTACTAAAAACTCTTGAGAGTATAGGAATAAATGGATTATTCCTTAGAATAATCAGGAGTATATATTTAAGACCGTCAGTAAGCATAATATGCAATAGAAATAAACTGCAACCTTTCCCAGTAAGATCAGGAGTGAAACAAGGTTGCCCACTATCACCATTACTATTCAATATAGTACTAGAAACGCTAGCCTCGGCAATAAGAGCCGAGAAAGAGATTCAAGGAATTAGAGTAGGAAATGAGGAAATTAAACTATCACTTTTTGCAGATGACATGATGGTATACTTAGAGAACCCCAAAGACTCTGCTAAAAAGCTACTAGAAATAATTCAAAATTTCAGCAAAGTGGCAGGATACAAAATAAATCCACATAAATCCTCGGCATTTTTATATATCACTAACAAAATGCAACAGCAAGAGATACAAAGAGAAATTCCATTCCAAACAAATGTTGATAGTATAAAATATTTGGGAATCCATCTACCAAAGAAAAGTCAGGAATTATATGAGAAAAATTACAAAACACTTGCCACAAAAATAAAATCAGATTTAAATAATTGGAAAGACATTCAGTGCTCTTGGATAGGCCGAGCGAATATAATAAAGATGACAATACTCCCCAAACTAATCTATTTATTTAGTGCTATACCAATCAGACTCCCAAGAAACTATTTTAATGACCTAGAAAAAATAACAACAAAATTCATATGGAAGAATAAAAGGTCAAGAATTGCAAGGGAACTAATGAAAAAAAACTCAGAGGAAGGTGGTCTAAGTGTACCTGATCTAAAGCTATATTATATAGCAGCAGTCACCAAAACCATTTGGTATTGGCTAAGAAATAGACCGGTAGATCAGTGGAACAGATTAGATACAAAGGACAAAAAAGGGTACATCTATAGCAATCTAATCTTTGACAAACCCAAAGATTCCAACATTAGGGATAAAAATTCATTATTCGGAAAAAACTGTTGGGAAAACTGGAAATTAGTATGGCAGAAATTAGATATGGATCCACACTTAACACCATATACCAAGATAAGATCAAAATGGGTCCATGATTTAGGCATAAAGAGGGAGATAATAAATAGATTAGAGGAACAGAGGATAATCTACCTCTCAGACTTGTGGAGGAGGAAGGAATTTATGACCAGAGGAGAACTAGAGATCATTATTGATCACAAAATAGAAGATTTTGATTACATCAAACTAAAAAGTTTCTGTACAAATAATACTAATGCAAACAAGATTAGAAGGGAAGTAACAAATTGGGAAAATATTTTTAAAAACAAAGGTTCTGACAAAGGTCTCATTTCCAAAATATATAGAGAACTGACCATAATTTATAAGAAACCAAACCATTCTCCAATTGATAAATGGTCAAAGGATATGAACAGACAATTCTCAGAGGAAGAAATTGAAACTATATCCACTCACATGAAAGAGTGTTCCAAATCACTACTGATCAGAGAAATGCAAATTAAGACCACTCTGAGATACCACTACACACCTGTCAGATTGGCTAAGATGACAGGAACAAATAATGACAAATGTTGGAGGGGATGTGGGGAAATTGGGACACTAATACATTGCTGGTGGAGTTGTGAAAGAATCCAGCCATTCTGGAGAGCAATCTGGAATTATGCCCAAAAAGTTATCAAACTGTGCATACCCTTTGACCCAGCAGCGCTACTACTGGGATTATATCCCAAAGAAATACTAAAGAGTGGAAAGAGACATATATGTGCCAAAATGTTTGTGGCAGCTCTTTTTGTTGTAGCTAGAAACTGGAAGATGAATGGATGTCCATCAGTTGGAGAATGGTTGGGTAAATTGTGGTATATGAAAGTTATGGAATATTATTGCTCAGTAAGAAATGACCAGCAGGAGGAATACAGAGAGGGTTGGAGAGACTTAAATCAACTGATGCTGAGTGAAATGAGCAGAACCAGAAGATCACTGTATACTTCAACAACGATACTGTATGAGGATGTATTCTGATGGAAGTGGAAATCTTCAACATAAAGAAGATCCAACTCACTTCCAGTTGATCAATGATGGACAGAGGTAGATACACCCAGAGAAGAAACACTGGGAGGGGAATGTAAATTGTTAGCACTAATATCTGTCTGCCCAGGTTGCATGTACCTTCGGATTCTAATGTTTATTGTGCAACAAGAAAATGATATTCACACACATGTATTGTACTTAGACTATATTGTAACACATGTAAAATGTATGGTATTGCCTGTCGTCGGGGGGAGGGAATAAGGGAGGGGGGGTAATTTGAAAAAATGAATACAAGGGATAATATTATAAAATATATATATATATAATAAAAAAAAATTAAAAAAAAAAATAATCTGTTCTCTAGGAAGGGTTGAAGCTTCTTCAAGAGAATCAGAGTCATCACACCCTAATTCCTCATTTAAATCCCCTTGCCCTTGGGCAAGATCTTGATCTTTCTTTTTTTCCTCACACTTCCTCCTCTGTTCATTTTTAAAACTTTTACTTCTCCTACAACTTGCTTGATAGTTTAAGGCTAATTTTACTATGCTGTATATATCAAATACCTCTGCAGAAATTGAACAAGGCCCATTTTTTGTGTGAAATTCTTTCAATTGAAATCCCACTAGCTTCAAGTTATCTACATTTAGTTTTTCTTCCTCTAAGAACCAAGGGGACATGCGTGTTAATGCGCACAAGAATGTAGCAATCTGTACCCAGGTTACAAGTAAACTCTGCTCCTCAATTATCTTAATTATACTCTTTATAGCACCACTCCTGGGTGGGACTGAAGCTGAAGATGAGGCTGAGTCGTTTGAGGTCGAGGAAATGTCTTTAGCTAACATCTGCCCCATTTCAGCTATAAGAGATTGCTGGTTTATCCCTTAACAAGTTAAGTTCATTATTTGTCTATTAGAAACTCACATAATCTCCTGGTGACCAGAGGACTTCAGTGGAGTAGGGTGTCCCTGTTTGGGCGCCAAATTGCAAAGGTTCGGGGTAGCTCCTTTGAAGGACTCAGAATAAGTCCTCGTCAGGATAAGCAAAACTCCTTGTCCCATGTTGGGCGCGAAAATGTCAAGGTCCTGTCATCTCTCAATTATAATCCTTCTCTGGGAGTAGGTTTCTTTTCTGTAAAATCTTTTCCTCTGTGCCGTCTAAGCTCAATCCCAGATGAGACTACTCTCCAGACCCAATGCTGCCCTCTTTTATACTCACAGAGATTGAAGTGAGAACTCAACAGGGCTTGTGAGAAAATACTTCAACCAATGAACTTGCTCCTTTTAAAGGTTGTGTAAACTCCTTTTCCGAAGTTCAAAGGTGTAAACTCCCCCTAAAGGCTGGAACTAAAGGTGTGAATTCTGAGGTAGAGAATTGCCCAGACAACCTGAGTTCCCACCTTGTAATCCTAACAGTGAATTATTTCTAATAACTTTTATTAGAATCTCTGGGGTTCTCTAAGTATACCATCATACCATATGCAAAGAGTTTGAGTTTCTCATTACCTACTCTTATTCCTTTAATCTTTTTTTCCACTCTTATTGCTGAGGCTAGCATTTCTAATACAATATTGAATAGTAATGGTGATGGTGGGCAACCTTGTTTCACATCTGATCTTACTGGGAAAGGTTGCAGTTTATCCCCCTTACATATGATGCTTACTGACATTTTTAAATATATGCTCCTGACTATTTTAAGGAATAGCCCATTTATTCCTATACTCTCAAGTGTTTTTAGTAGGAATAGATGTTGTATTTTATCAAATGACTTTTCTGCATCTATTGAGATGATCATATGGTTTTTGTTAATTTGATTATTAATATGTTCAATTATACTAATAGTTTAACTAATATTAAACCAGCTCTGCATTCCTGGTATAAATTCTCTTTGATCATAGTGTATTATCCTGAGGATGATTTTCTGCCATCTTTTTGCTAATAGCTTATTTAAGATTTTAGCATCAATATTCATTAAGGATATTGGTCTATAATTTTCTTTCTCTGTTTTCAACCTACCTGGTTTAGGTATCAGTACCATGTCTGTGTCATAAAAGGAGTTAGGTAGGACTCCTTCCTCCCCTATTTTTCCATATAGTTTATATAACATTGGGACTAATTGTTCTTTAAATGTTTGGTATAATTCACATGTAAATCCATCTGGTCTTGGGGATTTTTTCTTGGGAAGTTGATTAATAGCTTGTTCTATTTTTTTTTTTCTGAAATGGGTCTATTTAAGCAATTTACTTCCTCCTCCGTTAATCAAAGTAACTCCTTATTATTGTTCTAATTTCCTCTTTATTGGTGGAAAGATCCCCTTTTCATTTTTAAGACTAACAATTTGATTTTCCTCTTTCCTTTTTCTGACCAGATTTACCAAAGGTTATTTATTTTATTGGCTTTTTCATAAAACCAACTCTTAGTTTTATGTATTAATTCAATAGTTATTTTACTTTCAATATTATTGATTTCTCCTTTTAATTTTAGAATTTCAAGTTTAGTGTTTGGTTGGGAGTTCTTAATTTGGTCTTTTTCTAGCTTTTTAAGTTGCAGGCCCAATTCATTGATCTTCTCTTTCTCTATTTTATTCAAGTAAGCCCCTAAAGATATAAAATTTCCCCTTATTACCACGTTAGCTGCATCCCACAAATTTTGGTATGATGTCTCATCATTGTCATTATCTTGGGAGAAATTATTAATTGTTTCTATAATTTGCTGTTTCACCCAGTCATTTTTTAAGATGAGATTATTTAATTTCCAATTACTTTTTGGTCTATTTACCCCTAACTACTTGTTGAATGTAGTTTTATTGCATTGTGATCTGAGAAGAAATAAATTACTATTTCTGCCTTTCTGCATTTAATTTTGAGATTTTTATGTCCTAATATATGGTCAATTTTTGTATAGGTTCCATGAACTGCTGAGAAGAAAATATACTCCTTTATATCACCATTCAGTTTTCTCCAAAGATCTATCATACCTAGTTTTTCTAATGTTCTATTTACCTTTTTAATTTCTTTCTTATTTGTTTTCTGGTTTGATTTCTCTAATTCTGAGAGTGTAAGGTTGAGATCTCCCACTATTAAAGTTTTGCTGTCTATTTCTTTTTGCAACTCTCTTAACTTCTCCTTTAGGAAGTTAGATGCTATACCACTTGGTGCATATATGTTTAGAACTGATATGGCTTTATTGTCTATGCTACCCTATATTATATGCAAGATATAGTTTCCTTCCTTATCTCTTTTGATTAGATCAATTTTCTGCTTTTGCTTGATCTGAGATAAGAATGGCTACTCCTGCTTTTTTTGACTTCTCCTGAGGCATACTAGATTCTGCTCCAGCCTTTTACCTTTCCTCTGTATGTATTTCCCCACTTTAAATGTGTTTCTTGCAAACAACATATTGTAGGGTTCTGACTTTTGATCCAGTCTGCTAAATACCTCCGGTTAATGGGAGAGTTCATCCCATTCACCTTTACTGTTAAAATTACTAATTCTGTATTTCCTGCCATCATATTATCCCCCGATTATGCTTTCTCCCTCTTGTCCCCCCTTATCCCCTTCCCTAGTATTAGACTTATGGACACCACTTGTGTCATGCAGCCCTCCCTTTTTAGTATCCCTCCCCTCTCCTTTTAAGTCCCTTCCCCTTTCTTGTGTCCTTCCCTTATTCCTCTTTTCCTTTTCCTTTTCCTCTCCCCCCTTTTAATGAGGTGAGAGAGAATTCTCTGAAAAACAAATATGTCAATTATTTACTCTTTGAGCCTACTCTGATGAGAATAAGATTCACACAGAGTTCTTCCCTTTCTCTAAATTCCCTCAGATATGATAAATTTTCTTTGCCTCTTCCTTGGATGTAGTTTCCCTCTTTTTATCTCCCCTTTCCCGTTTTCTGATACTATCCCCTTTCCCTTTCTACTTCCCTTTTTAAATATTATAATAGTAAAATCAAATTATGCATGTGGACTTTCTGTATATCCACAATAGAAATACAGTTCTCAAGAGTTCTTTTTATCTTTTTCTGCTTTTCTTGAGTTTTGTGTCTGGAGATCAAATTTTTTGTTTAAATCTGGTTTTTTTTCTTAGAAACAAATGAAATTCCTCTGCTTCATTAAATGACTATCTTCTTTCATGGAAGAAAATGCTAAACTTAACTGGGTAGTTT